>NC_047085.1:176922586-177233300 GCF_902459505.1 Geotrypetes seraphini | reverse complement strand
GAATAATTGTTTTATTTCTGCCGGTCCACAGCTGTAAAAAGGTTGAAAAACACTGCTCTAGAGTATACCTTACAGTCACATACACCCCAGCGGAGCTTCATGGGGCCTTGTCACTACCTTCAGTAGTGGTAAAATCTCCCAATGGTGCAATTCTACTCCAGCTAAGCCCCAAATATCTAAACAGAGTGGATTTTCAAGTTCATTGGATCCTGGTGAACATGCACCTCTTCTCTTAATACTGGCTTGATAGGTTTGAAAATTATAGAAAAGGTCTGCGGTACTTTGCATCAAGGTGGGCGGTCAAGCAGGAATGGAATGTAGTGGCTGTGTTGAGTGCACCCTCATCCCTTGCACTTACCTGCATGATGTTGCACTGTTGGATGGTGGTATGCTTGTAGAATCAAAATTAGTATTTAAAATTACATTTGTAAGCAAAATTTTCTTTGGTGGCCTCCAGAGCTTTCTTGAGATCACTTTGAGGCTCTTTACATGGAAAAGGTTAGAGACTACTGTTGCAAACTGTATCATGGAAAGACTCCTGGTATATCTCTACCCCCATAGTTTGAATGCATACATTTTGCACGTTAAAAAAAAAAAATGCTCCCCAGGCAGGCCACCTATATTGAAGGTGCCTCTGGGAGGCCCGCAAGCCCGCAGGAGCTCACCTAAGGATAGGCGGTAGCCTTAGGCGAACCTAGGCAGCATTACGCATCTCCCTAGTAGAGTGGAAGACGCTTACAATGTAGGCCAGCAAAATGCTGGCCTACATTGTAAGTAGACGTGGCCGCTATACTTATCACGGCAAGAGATCTCCCTGCCATGATAAGTATAGCGGCCGCGGCCGCCTGTCCCCCTCTGAATGATCACGGCAGGAGGGTGCTCAGCTCCTCTTGCCCAAAGATGGCTCACCCCCCCAACGAACACGGAGGCAGGAGAGAGCCCAACCCCTCTTACCCGAAGATGACACCCTTGACGATCGCAGAGGCAGGAGGGAGCCCAACCCCTCCTGCCAGAAGACCCCCTAACCCCCAGATCCCCCGCTAACACCCCCTTTGGACCCTCCCACACTAACACCTCCCCGGACACCCCCCGCCCACCTCCGTCAAAATGAGGCGGGCCCGCCCCTCTCTGGCCCATCCCACACTATCCTAAGGCCTGATAGGCCCAAATCACCCAGGTTTTATATGTATAGGTAAATATGTAAAAATGTTAATTCAAATTGTGATTAAAGTCCTCAGTACCCATTCTCCCACATCGAAGCTGCATGAAGATCATTAGGGACCATCATTGCACTTTTGAGTCCCTCAATGTCCACCAACCATATATTATATATTATAGTTCTAGTCTACTTCATTGGCAAACTGATTTTTAATAGATTAGAGAGACACTTATCTCATAAATGATGTTTTCTCTTATTCAAGCCCCACAATGTTATACTCCACTTCGGCTCCGCAGGAATCCCTCACCATGTGATAGTTATGAAACAGTATAGCTATTTATTCTTTTTTTTCTCTTCTCCTCAACTCAGTCCTGAGTTTCGCCAGACTTGGTTTAATAATATATAATTACTAATATTAATATTTATTATTAACAATATACTTGGATGAATAATATATAAATATTAACCTATGAATAAAACATTTTCAAAACCTTGTGTGTTGCATCGTGTTGTATTTTTTTGTACAATGTGTTCAGTACTCCTCCACCCAGGTCATAAGCCAAACGCAAGGACCATGAATTGAACTGAAGGGGAACCATCATCGCACATGTGTGTTCCCACCTTGAAGGCAGCTCTAAGCCACTGTTTAAAATCACTGATCTTTATAATGTGTGTACATAAACAGGACTCAAAAGGTCTGATTGCTTATCTGGAACACTGGTCTCCGGCGGTGAGGTATGCAGTCCAAGTCAGGTCCTACCCTGTACAATTGTGTCCCCAAAAATACAGAATAGTGCTTTAAAAATCCAAGTTTTTGTGCCTGCTATAGTCTTAATCCAAGTCCGTCCTATGACATAAAACAATATTTATTTAAAAAATTCAGCATTATTTTGAGGTAGTATTATGAATGCTGTTGGCTTTGAGAAAAATATCCCAAGAAATGCTTTGGCTACCTTGTTTCCCAGGGTGCGTGCATCATGTTTGTTTGTTTTTTGTAAATTTGTATTGATTTTCAAACTAAAACAATGCAATACACATAAGAGAACAAAAATTACTATATACATTATATTATTAACTGTACAGATAATATGTATATCATTCAAAGTTCTTGCATTTTTCTACTTTTATCAGTAAAATAGCATAGGATATAATATGAAATGATAAACTTAAATTACTCAAGTAACCATCAAGATTGTTTCCCTCCCCCCAACCCCTCCACCCTGGATGTGTATCAGTAAATGAATAAAAGAAAAGAAAAATAAATACAAATTATTATATTTTCACAGTCAATGGGCTCCACACTTTATTAAATGTACCACTAATACCCTTACATTCTATGTTCATTCTTTCATATCTGTATATAGTGAACTCATTCACCTACCAAAAAGTGTAATTTATTCTAACATGGTTTTTTCAATTACTTGTAATCAATTGAATAGTTATACTTGTCAAAATCATAAAAAGACGGCTCTTATATTTATCTAAAGTGGATTTAACATGTAGCATCGTTCCACAAATTATGGCTTCAAATCCGGGTCTTCAATAAGGAGCACCTAACTGGGCCTCCGCGTGTGCGGATCGCCGGACTAGATGGACCTAGGTCTGATCCGGCGAAGGCGTTTCTTATGTTCTTATGTTCATATGTTAGTGGAACATTTGATTCAAGAATAAGATTAATTTGTCCCCAGATGGACTTCCAGAATATAAATATCAATGGACAATAATACAACAGATGATCCAGAGTCCCTACATCAATATGACAATGCCAGTATCCATTAGACTTAAAGCTATCTATTTTATTTAAACGAAATGGGGTCCAAAAAATCCTATGCAATAAAAATAACCATGTTTGTCTCATAGATGCTGATGCTGTGCATTTCAATCTCCAAGTCCAAATTTGTGGCCAACAAGACACAGAAATATACTGTTTTATCTCAAAACTCCAAATGTCTCTAAGAGTATTTTTTTGTTTTTTTGGTTTAAAAATCCAGAAATCAATTTATACCACTGTGTGGTAGCAAAGGATCTGCAAGCTAAAATAAGTTTTCAAATTTTTCCATTCAGGGAACACCACTCTGAATGGCCTGCTTCAACTGCAACCACCTATACTGTTGAGATTTTCAAATTCCAAATGATTGTTGCAGCTGTGAAAAGTCAAGCAGATGTCCGAATACCTGCCTGCATCCAATTCTTCCAAGCGATCCCAGCACCGCCTATTTGAATCTTGGAGTTTAACCATAAGGACTGTAAAGTAGATTTCATTATAGGAACATCTTGGTGTGTGCATCATTTATACATAAATGATCAACATCTTCTAGTGTCAGATATCTTAGTCGCGGTCTGTGGACTATTCTGCAGAGGTAAGTGTGGAGAGATAGGGTAGGGGCGGTTTAAAGTTAAGGGTTAAGGTTAGGTATGAAACTAACCACCTGTTTTACTAAGGTGCGCCATGCATTTTAGTGTGCGCTAAATATACGTGCATGCTAACCGCTAATGCGTCCATAGACTAACATGCACGCGCTAGCATTTAGCGCGTGGTTAGCATGTGCTAATATTTAGCGCACCTTTGTAAAATGAGCCCTAAATGTGAATTAAGATATAAAGGAATACCTTGAAAAAATGCCCTACGCACAACAGAATGTTCTACTGGATTTTAAATTGAATGTGCAATCAGGGTTGTTCAAGCATAAGAGGCATTACATGATCACATTTTTTTTCATTATAAATCAGCTTTATAGCTGTATTTTGAATTATTTGTAGCATCTAAGTGAATAAAAAGGGACATCAACCACCAGAGCATTACAGTAATCAAAATGATTAAGTATCAGAGCATGAATTAAGGTTTTCAGAGTAAAAATACCTAGAAATGGTTTGAGAGACCTAATTTTTCATAAGGCCATGAAGGATTTTTGAACCACTTGGGATTTAGAATATGAGATTTTAAAGATAAGTTGATGTCAATTGCAACTCCTAAGAAAAGAAGTGTCTACCTAACAGGAATTACTATTTGATTAAGATGCCTTAATATGCAGGAAAGATAAGGGAATGTTAAGGCTGCTTTTTTGCCGCAGCTTAATAAAAGGGCTCCTAAATCAGCTGAGAAATCAGACAGTGAAGTTGATGTATCGACAGTGCAAAGAGATTATCAGAAATGATAAAGGACCCCTTTTATCAAACTGCGCTAGAGATCTTTAGTGTGAGCCGGTACGGTAAATGCTCTGACGTTCATAGAATTCCTATGAGTGTCAGAGCACTTACCTTGACGGCCCACGTTAAAAACCTCCAGCACAGCTTGATAAAAAAGGGTAGGGGAAGTATGAAAAAATCCCAAATATCTCTAATTCCCAATCCATGCTCACAAGACTGCAAAATTAAAGGAATGTCAGAGGAGTTAAAACTGAATATCCTTAATATATCATGGTTCTCAGACCCCCTAAGCACAAAAGGTTTCCGTGCCAGTAAGACTTGTTAAACCAGTCTTGCCGGCATGGAAACTCTCCTCCCGATGTTCAAAAGGGTTCACCACGGTTGCTGCCAATCCTTGTAGCACAGTACCGGGACTGGGAACTTAAGCACAGTACCGGGCAGAGCTAAGAAGAAGAGAAAAAAAAATTTTAAACTGAATCAGATTGGGCAGACTGGATGGACCATTCGGGTCTTTATCTGCCGTCATCTACTATGTTACTATGTTTATACAGAATTGCATCTGTCCTTATGGACAGACGCCTAACCCCGTCTAATCCTGCCTAACCCCTCCTAACCACCCCGATTCCGTTACCGGCGTCTATGTCTCAGGCCCGTTAGAGAATCGCGTTGCTGCTGAGCTGATCACAGCAAGGGAATCTCCCTGCCACAATCAGCTCAGTGGCAACTGCAGTGGCAAGAACCCCCCTCCTCCCCCCGCCCCCACCCCCACCAAAGTTGGGTGGCAGGAGGGTTGCGCTCTAATCTGTGCTTTTGCCATGCAATTATTTCTTCCTGTATTCAGTTTCATGCTTTCATATTCACTTTTGATCTATTTGTTCTACCTCTTCCTTATTCACATTCCATCTGCTGTATTATGATGCCCCCTCTTGAACCTTTTGTTCCTTCTTATCTGTCCAATTGTCCTTTTAAATATTCACATTGTAACATCTCACTTTCATATACTACCACTGTTCATATACTACCACTGTAAATTATCTGCTAAGCTCTTATCTTTATGTTCCAATTTTAAGAATGCACACACACACAAAAAAAAAAGTAATGAAAGCTCAATTTTCACAAAGGCCTTTTTTTTTTTAATGCCATGCAGCTAAATAAGAACCTTATAAACTTGGAAGTTTTAAGAACCTGTAACATTTTTTAAACTGTTTTCATATCTGCTGCATTAGGCATTCAGACACAAATGATATTTTAATGTCTAGCAGTAGTAGGCAAAATAGTAAGGCCCATGTTTTCGAAGGGTTATTCATGTTCTACATGTGAATGTGGGGGCATAGCCACATATAAGTGCCATCCACATGTAAACCACCATTTTCAAACAGCAATGAAATACACGTTGGTGTGGCAATGACAAAACATCCCTATGTATAGTAGGTAGGAGATGTGTGTGTAGAAGGGGGAAGGGATAGAGCTCAAGGACATGGTATGGACTGCGCAGCACTATAGGTGTGTAACAATGATTCTGGGTAGAAACATAGAAATATAGAAACATAGAAAATGGCAGCAGAAAAGGGCTATAGCCCACCAAGTCTGCCCATTCCAAGTATCCGCCCCCTGAATTCACTCCCTTACAGATCCCACGTGAGTATCCCATTTTCTCTTAAAATCCGTCACGCTGCTGGCCTCAATCACCTGAAGTGGGAGTCTGTTCCAACGATCCACCACTCTTTCGGTGAAGAAGTACTTTCTGGAGTCGCCACGAAACTTCCCTCCCCTGATTTTCAGCGGATGCCCTCTGGTGGTCGAGGGTCCCATGAGACTGAAGATATCATCTTCCGACTCAATACGTCCCGTGATGTACTTATACGTTTCAATCATGTCTCCCCGTTCTTTTCTTTCCTCAAGTGAATACAGCCGCAATTTTTTTAGTCTTTTAGCACAACATACAGACAACAACAGAAAAGCGTTGAGATTTATAACTGCTTCCTTATCTCCCCCTACTCTATTAGGTACTCCTATTCCATTGCTGAACCCATTAGTGCATTGGGGGGTTATCCTTGATGCTCACCGATCATTCGTGCCTCAGATTTCAGCAGTAGTATAGAAAATCACTCTTTATGCTGTGTCAATTACAGTATATTCAATTTATCTTTGGTTAACAGGAAGGCGCTTTGCCTATCGATCCATTCTTTAGTGTTACTTGCATTGATTATTGTCATTTTCTTCTTTTTGAATTACATCCAACCCAATTGCATAGACTGAAAATTGTACAGAATGCTTCTGTGAAATTATTTTATGGAATAAAGAAATACAATAGGATTTCATCGCTTTTATCTTCCAGTGCAATTCCACATTCCCCTTAAGACTTTTATATTAGAGCATTATGGGCTGTCACCATTTCTCCATAATTCTTACAAGGGAGTTACTGAAAAGTTCTCAGCCCAACCATGAAGAGAATGATGTGGAGCCATGAAACTTACAAGTTTTTCCATACTTTTCTTGACACTTTTTGTTTCGTTTCATATCACTGAAACTTTGAATGTCAGAAGTAAGATTTTGAATGTCACTCTGTGTTTAATTGGTAGCCAATGTTCCTTGTATAATAAAGGAGTGACGTGGTCATATTTTCTGGCCTTGAGAAGTATGACTGTAGTATTTTGTATAATCTGTACCATGCACCCCCCACACATATATGTCCCCAAACATACCATCCTCCAGGGGGGGGGGGAGCCCACCATCAGCCAGAAGGGTAATATGGTACCAAAAGGTCTCCAGGCGGCTCCCAGCCAGCCTGTTGGCACATATGCATTACAATGCACACACACTCACAGTCCTATCCACATAAGCCTTATCCATCCAAAATCCCTGGAACACCCTATCCTGCATGCCCATTGACAGGCTACTCTACAGGATTCCCTGTTATGTCATCTCATTGCCGCCAACTTGCAGATCTGTATCCCTGGCCCACAATCCAGGCCCTACACTTGTCCCCATCCCTGGCCCTGCCCCTCATCTGTACCACTATGCAACCCATGCATGATGTTTGGACATTAATTGTGAACCTTTCACACATAGGCCAACTTGAAGAGCAGCAAGAGGAGGCCCAGGAGCAGCCTGTCTCCCCTCATCAAACTCAGAAGTAGACTGTAATCCCCTCAGCAACCCCAGGAACAGTCTGTCTTCCCTCAGTAGCCCCAGGACACACCAGCAGATCCTGATGCAAATGGTGGGCCTGCTACAGACCCTTGTACAAAAGCACTAGCCCCCAAACTGAGGGCCATAGCCAGACAGACAAAAGAGTGGCCATACCTGGACAGGCAAAGCATCCTTCCAGCCCAGTACCCTGTCTCCAACAGTATCCAATTCAGTTCATAGGTACCTGTCAAAATCAGAAAAGCTAGAACAGACATATGCTTGGTTTTTAAAAGCTTTAGACCTGAAGCAACCTGAATACAAATCTGATCCAATCCAGTCTGAGGCTAGATTGGTGCTTGCCCCAAATCCTTATTAATCATGATGCATAGACATATCCTATATGAACATTATGTATATCCATATTTTAATGTCTGCTGCCAGAGGATGTGCTGTCATCACATCCTCTGGCAGCAGACATTTACATGAATTCTGGCAATGGATACCAGAATTCATGTAAATGTTGATATGCTACTGACCATAGTCAGGGGATATATAGAAGTGTCAGGGTTCTGCCTACCAATTTGTGTGTCTCCACAGGTGAATTAAATGTCTGCACATCCTGAAAGGCAAGGTTAATGGATAGGCTCTGGGTCCTGCTCTGCAAGCCCTAGGTTCCCTTCACCAACCCACTCTCAGACTGACTTCAAGGAATGAGGGAAGGATGCCTGGATGAATGTTGCAGAACACAGTGCGCACTGATGTTGCTTCACCAACCTGTTCAAGTGGAGAGGTAGGCTGTGTGTATGTTGGGAGAGGGAGGGAGGAATGCAGGGTGTATCATGATGAGTACATGGTGGGGATGGGAGGGTTGGGAGAGGAGTCATGCAGAAATAAAACTGTGCTCTCACATCTACATGAAGTTTGTCTGTATTAATTGATCCCTAGTGTGGCTCCCCTGTTGAAATGTACCCTGGTCAGCTCTGTGAGCAGGGAGTGATAGTATGTGTTGGGGGGGACTTTTTATCCTCAGAGTTACGTGACTGCTGATGATGTTGCTTTGGGGGTCTGGCAGGAGCTGTCTTCTTCTCTGACCCATATTTGTTGCTTGCAGTGTGCCATGAAGATTTGTACTTCCTTCTCAGGTCTGCAGAGGAGCTTTCTCTCTCCCCTCCCCCCAAAAAATGGTCCAAACATTGGAATCTATTCTTCAGCTGGTGATCCTGTGTCAGAGATTGTATTCCTTCTCTGTCACATTTAGGGGATGTATGATGAGGGTCATGAGCCTGAGAGAGAGAGAAAGAAAGGGAGTATTGTCAGTTCTGATTAACCTGGAGAGGGTGGGAAGTTGGGCACACAGGGTGAGGACGGAGTGTGTTAGAGCAGGGGTCTCCAAAGTATGGCCCGTGATATGATTTTATCCGGCCCATGGATGAATTGTGCGGAAATGCGCCAATTGGACTAATTTTCCTATGAAAATCCGCAAGAAAACAAACAAACATGGAATGCTGATAGATTTCAAATGCATTAATTAAAATTGTGTTCAAAATATATTGATATTCCATATTATGCTAATATTAATATTATTCACAACTTTATTTAATACTGAATCGTAATTGTATACTTCATGGTATTTCTTCGTACTTGTTCGGCCTCTTTCAACGTCAATTTGCAGCGTTGTAGGTATCTTTGGCGCTATGACTAATCTTTAAATTGAATCTGTAAGTTCGTTACTAGTCGTTTTTGAACTCTGAACAGTTTCCAAATTTGAACCTCAGTTTAATAAGATTTTAAAAATACAAAAACAGTTCCATAATTCACATTAATGGTTTTATTATAATTTGTGATGAAAATATGAGAATTTGCTGGTAGTGTTCATCGTCGTTAATATACGATAATTTAATATCACATACTCTATAATCTAATATAATAAAGCTCTAAGCGCGCATGTGCACTCCCACCTGCTTGCTCTCGTCTTCCGTGTGCTGTAGGGATCCACAAGTAGGAGTGCGCATGCGCGCGGCAGCACAGAGCCTGTCGGCCGCGGCGGCTTTTGCATTCTGAAGGATGTGAACTGGCCAGCGGGGGCCGGAACGGACTTTAATTTCTGCCTCTCAGGCTTCTCTTCCTGCTCCGGATGGGTCCGCGTAAAAAACCCCAAAACCCCCAGAGCTCACTTCAGGGCCGGCAAGGGCTGCGGATCCTGAAACCTTCCGATTCCAGCAGCGTCTGCAGCACTCTACACACGCTGCTTCGGGGCCTTCTCCTGACCTGATTTGCTTGGCAGTAGAAGGCCCCCTAAGCAGCAGTGTGTAGAGTGCTGCAGACGCTGCTGGAATCGGAAGGTTTGTCGGGACCGCGGGAAGGGAAGGGGGGGGGCGGTAAGGGACTAAGGAAGCCGGCCAGACCATGGGAAGGGAAAGGGGGGATAGGGGAAATGCTGCTGCTGCACAGGGAAGTGGTGTGGGGTGAGGGAAATGGAGGGGGAGGGAATGCTGCTGTGGCTGCTGCACAGGGAAGGGGTGGGAGAGAAATGCTGCTGCATAGGAGGCAGAGAGAGAGAGAGACAGATAGATAGAAAGAAAAGAAGAAAGACACATGGGCAGGGAGAGACAAAGAAAGACAGACAAAGGGGGCCAGGAACAGAGACAGACAGCGGGAAGGAGAGAGAGACAGAAATAAAGACACACAGACATATATTCTAGCACCCTTTAATGTAACAGGCTAAAATACTGTACTAGTTAGTTTATAAAATGTTCTGCTCTTAATAAAACTCATCTATCTGGAGTTATTTGTCTTGTCTTTTTTTTTTTTTTTTTTTTTTACTACGGCCCACTGAAAAGTGCTGAAGAACCCAATGTGGCCTTCGTGGCAAAAAGTTTGGAGATCCCTATGTTAGAGAATGGTAGAGAGGACAGAGGTCTGGGGATGGTATATCTCTGTGCTGCTTACCTAGCAACCAGCTGTAGGTGATCTCCAATCAGCAGTGGCGTACCAAGGAGGGGGCAGGGGGGGCGGTACACCCTGGGTGCATGCCTTAGGGGGGTGCACAGCCGGCCAGGTCCGGTTCGTCCGGTGCCGGTCTGCGCAGGGCCGGCAAGATCTCATTGGGGCCATCGGCAACGTCTGAGCTGCAACGGCAATGAGTGGCATCGGTTGGCCCCCCAGCGACGCCATTCATGATCAGCAACACCCCCCCCCCCCCGATGACACTTAAGATTGGCAACGGGCCTCCTTCTAGCCTCGGCATCAATAGAACTTCAGATCGGCAATGTGGTGCTCAGTCAAAAGCTTCCCTCTGACTGAACTGCCTGGGCAGAAACAGGAAGCTGAGTCAGAGGGAAGCTTTGGACTGAGCACCGTGTTGCCGGTCTGAAGTTCTTTTGATGCCGAGGCTAGAAGGAGGCCCGTTGCCGATCTTAAGTGTCATCGTGGGGTCGGGGCGGGGGGAGGCATTGCCGATCTTGTTGCCAAAATAGGAAAGGTGAGAGGAAGAGAGAGCTGGGCCTATGGTAGATGGAGAGATTGAGAGAAGGGGCAGATGATGGAAGTGGGGAGAAGGGGGAGAGAGAAGAGGGCAGATGATGGAAGTGGAAAAAAGGGGGAGAGAGAAGAGGGCAGATGATGGAAGTGGGGTGAGAGAAGAGGGCAGATGATGGGAGAAGGGAGAGCAAAGGCTGAATGGAAGTGGAGAAAGAGAACACATATTGGATGGAAGGAGGGATAAAGAAAAAGGACATATGCTGGATGGGGAAGAAGATAGAGTTAGTGAGATAGTGGAGGGGTGAAGGAAAGGGGTGGCATGCTGTGGGTAGACACAGTGAAAAGAAGGAAACTGAGGCCTGCATAGTAAGAAAGAATTTAATTTAGACAAAGGCAGAAAATAAAGAAGGAAGACCAGAGAAGGAAAGGGAAGAGAGAGAGGAGAGAGAGATGCCAGAGAACGGGGAAGGCGTGAGAGATATCAGATCTGAGTGGAGGAAATGAGAAGAGAGAGATGCTAAAAACCACAGGGGGGAGGGAAAGAGAGATGAAAGGAGAAAGATGCCAGACAATGGTTGCCAGACCAAAGGGGGGGTCTAGAAGAGAGATGGCAGGGGGAGACAGACAGTTTCTGGAAGGGGCAGACAGTGGATGGAATGGGCAGATGCTGGATTGAAGAGACAGGCAGACGCTGGAAGGAAAAGAGTGAAAAGAAGATAAAAGCAGAAACCAGAGACAACAAAAGGTAGAAAAAAAACATTTTATTTTTATTTTGTCATTAAAATATATCAGATTTGAAATATATATCCTGCTAGAGATATAACTGGGGACTGCAAAGCCCAGGCAGTGCTTCTTTAGCTAGATGGAAGGGGTAGAGAAAGAGCACACATGATGGAAGGAGGGGATAAATAAAAGGAGGGCACATGATGGGGGAAAGGATTGAGTTAGGGAAATACTGGAGGGGCTGAGGGAAAGAAATGGAGAACTGTAGGTAGACAGTAAAAGAGGAAATTGATGAGAGGGTAGTAAGAACGTAATCTAGATGGATGCAGAAAATAAACTGAAAAGGAAATTGAGGGAAGAGAGGTGTGGGAGAGGGAAGGAGAGGAGAAAGATGCCAGACCAATGGGGTGAAAGGAGAGATGGAAGGGGGAGGCATAGTTTCTGGAAGGGGCATAGAAGGAGAGAAGATGCCATATAGGGGTAGAGAGATGGCAGACAGTGGATGGAAGGAAGAGAGTAACAAGAAGATGAGGAAAGCAGAAACCAAAGAAGACAAAGGTAGAACAAAAATTTTCTATTTATTTATTGCTTTAGGAGACATGTGTCACTGTTTCTGTGGTGTTGCATTGTAAGCAGAGTCCAGCTTCTTGCTGGTTCAATTTAACCTTTGTCTAGGTATTTCTATTTTATCCCCCCTTTTACAAAACTGTGGAGTGTTTTTTAGCACCAGCCGTGGTGGTAGCAGCTCTGATGCTCAGAATTCTATGAGCGTCAGAGCTGTTACCACCGTGGCTAAAATCCACACTACAGTTTTGTAAAAGGGGGAGGGGTTAGTTTGTGATGACGTATTCCATACTAGGTGAAGGTGTTTTCTGTGTTCTGTGTGTTCGAAAGACATGGTTTTCTGTTAGGATTAACGGTGTAGGATTGATCTGTACTAGTCTAGCTTGTTTAGTTTTACAATGGGTGTATTGATGTTGTACTGCTCACTGCAGTATGTAAGATGCTGCCTTTTCCTAGGTACTCATGTGTGACGTGTGGCTTGTTACTAAAAATCATTTTTTTCGTACAGATGGGGGGTGTCAAAAAATGATTGGCCCCTAATGTCACATATGCTAGGTATGCCACTGCCAATCAGTTCAATCTCCTATAGATTCCAGAGTGCTAGAAGATATAGGCAGCATGGGTGGAAACAGTATCGGGCATGCACGTCTACTATCTCCCCCTGGAAGTCCCATACAACCCGTATAAGGTTCAAAGGATTTCTACAATCCAGAACGTACAGAGTCAAAACAAACAATGTAAAATTAGAACCATGGTCCAACCCATGCGGAGTACCCCAAGGATCACCACTATCACCCATGCTATTCAACCTATACATTGCCTCCCTCAGCTTCCACCTAGATAAACTAAACTTAACCTCTTACAGCTTTGCAGACGACATAACCATCCTCCTTCCTTTTGACCAACCAATATCCTCCATGGCAGACACAATACACAGAACATTCAAAATAATAGCAATATGGATGAAAGAACACAAACTAAAACTAAATCCTGACTAAACAAACTTCATTCTACTAGAAAGCAGCAAAACCACAACCATAACAAACCTAGTCATAAACTCTATCTCATACCCCATTCAACCCACTTTAAAACTCCTGGGAGTGCTAATAGTCAGACGCTGTACCATGCAGCTACAAAACAATAAAAAAAATCATTTGCAGTTATGAGAAACCTAAGGTAAGTTCGAAAATTCTTCGACAGAAAACAATTTCAACTCGTGGTACAATCCCTAGTCCTAGGACTAATAGACTACTGCAACATACTATATCTCCCATGCCCAGCAAACATGATAAAACAACTTCAAACAATACAAAACACAGCCCTAAGACTTATCTACTCGCTGAAGAAATACGACCATATCACAGAGGCTTACCTCGAAACACACTGGCTCCCAGTTCAAGCGATAGTACTCTTCAAATTTTATTGCCTACTATTTAAAGCCATAAACGGAGACAGCCCAGAATATTGGAATAATCGACTAAATCAATCCTCCTCAACCAGACACAGGAGAACCTACACACTATTCATGTACCTGCCGACAAAAACGTCAAATGAAAGAAACTATATGACAACCTCCTAGTTACTAGAGCTGCAAAACTGGACCACCAACTCTCCAACCTACTAATCATGACTACAGACTTCAAAACCTTCAAAAAAGAAACAAAAACCCTACTATTTAAAAAATACATTAAACCAAACTAACACAACCAAATGCGTACCACCTGCAACACTCCCTGATCCTTCCATCTTAGTAAATTTCCAGACTACTTCTTATGTAGCTCCAATTGATACTGTAAATTGTAATACTGTAAATTGTAATAATGTAATCCGCCTTGAACCGCAAGGTAATGGCGGAATAGAAATCACGTAATGTAATGTAATATATTGATTGAATGGGATTTATTCCTGTTCCTTTATGTAGTCTTATCTGGCTGGGAGGGAGGGGAGGGTGACTGAGTGTGACAGGTGTGCAGTCAATGATGCCTGTGACTGAGGGGAAGTGGGCTATGGCATAGAACTGTGCCATAGAGTTTTGTAGGGTCTGATGGGTGCTGGGGAATGTGATACGGTCCAGGGTGCGAGTGAGGAAGGTTCAGAGGAACAGGATGAGGCAGCTGGAGATGGTGGGCTACCAGAGCTGAGTGGAAGCTCCTGGTGCCCAGGAATATGAGGGAAGTGGTGACCTTGAGGTGGATGGGGGTATGGGAATGTTTCTGCAGGTGCAGGTCCGGAGGAGGGGTTTGAACTGCTCACAGAGATTCTGTATGGTAGCCCTGTCAAAGAGCTATCTGTCTATACATCCCTGGTTTGTGAGGTCCAAGAAGAAGGAACGGGGTCTGAACACTCTTAGCTGGGGTTATAATCTACAGGGCCCTCCCTGAACCATTTTCTTCCACTTGAAGCATAGCTTTCACCATCACCAGTGCAGTGAGTGCATCCACCACCCTCCACCACAGGTGCCCCCCACTATCCCCTATACCTACCACACGTAGTACTCCCCTCCCCAGAAAGACAAAACCCAGGCATTCTCCCATCCCCGGCACACAGTCCTTAGACACACAGAGCAACAGCAGTACTCACTCGGGCACCCCACCCCCTTATACATTCCAGACACACACAAGGGACACAATCAGTAATCACTCTCTAGCCACACCTTATGTTTGGAATAGGTTGCCAGAGTCAGTACGTCATGCTCCATCGCTAGCAGTATTCACATCCAAGCTAAAACCCCACTTTTCTCCTAGGACAAGCAGGATGAGTCAGCCACATATGGGTGTTGTCCCAACAGCTCCCAATTTACGGATAAGCTCTCCAATAGCTCAGAGAGATTTTTTTTTTTTCTCTGAGCACGTGCAGTGCCCGGGCACCACTGGGCATCCCCGAGCCCTACCCATTTCCCCCCTGCTTCCCCCTAATCCCCAGTCTTTAGTTTCCGCCCGTTCCCATCGGTCGGATTTTTCCACAGCTCTCCATTTTTTCTACAATCAAAACTTGTTCTACTTACCATCTTGAAGATGCCAGAAACATCAAAGAAATGTCCGGGCTGCAGGAAAAGGATGAGCACACTGGACCCTCACGACCTGTGCGTTCGCTGCTTGGGCACAGCACACGAGGAACAGTGTTGCATGCACTGCGTCCGTCTGTCTCCACGGGCATGCAAGCTAAGGAAGAGGGCACTGAGAGACTTCTTGAAGAGAAGTGAGGCCCGAGAATCTTCCTCCAGCAGCCATCCTCATCGGAGTGTAGCAGCGGGGGATCCACAGAGGAATCCGGTGAGGAGCCTCCAGGACGTCCTGGCTCAGTCAACCCCCCCGACTGCAACTTGCCCGGTCGAGAAATCTCTCCCGGAAGTCCTGCATGCTGTCGCTAGCCGTCGGCCCCTGCAGGAAGCCGATCGGGGTTCTCCCTCTGGCCCCCCCTCCCGAAGTCATCGGGAACACCATCGGCCTCTGCCCGAACGGGCACATTGCTGGGGGCGCCTCCCGGTCTCGCACTTACCCCCACGTGTGGACCGGAAGAGAAGCCATCTCCCTGCTCCTCCACAGCCCGATCCAGCGTGAAGCCACGCCCCCCAGCAACGAGGGAGCAGCAAATGGAAAGGGAGCCCCGGGGAGAAAACCAGCCTGCAGGCAGCCACACCTCCCACCAATGGAGGAGCAGCCAGCTACCGGCCTAACACGCCCCCTAGCAATGGAGGAGCCAATCCCCGATCGGCCATGCCTCCAAGCAGCAGAAGATTGCCTCCCAGGTCCGCCCCTCCTGCACAACCAGCCAACCAGCAGCCAGACCCGCCTCCCTGAAGAGAGAACTCGTCGGGGAACCCCTCCTGACATCAGCATGCAGGGAGATTGCAGGGGCACACCTCCCCGATCAACTCAGGATGCCGGCTCAGCTACAAGCAGCCTGAGAACGGGGCACAACGAGGCACGCTGCAGGGAGAGGAATCGGCACTCCCACCACCAGCACACTCAGCATCGGGATGCTTCCCGATCTCCACGGGGGGAGCCCTTTCGCCGCCACCACCACCAGCGCAGCCGCAGCAAGGGTGACAGAAGGCACAATCACCACTCCCCTGCAGGACACAGATCCAGAGGGAGAGGCAGCAGGCGAACCATCTCCCTCCAGCCCTTCTGCATCCTCACCAATGACCAAGTGACGCAAGGACTGCACGGAGGGAATGCCCCACCTGGAGCGTCAGACGACCAGCCAGGGGGTCGAGCGTCAGACGACCGGCCAGGGGGTTGACATCAACAACTGGTCCAGCTTCTGACCCAGCTTCTCGCTCAGCAGGGGACCCCCCCAGACACTGCAGCAGCCCAGCACCCAGATGAGCAGCGCCCAAGCTCTACAAGTTAACAGAGCCGCTGACATCGACACGGGGGACGAATCCGACGACAGCTTCTTGAGCGCCTACAACTCGGACCGATCCCCTGCGCCATCTCAAACACAGACGACAGCGAAGCCCCCTGCACAAGCACCGGAGGACCTAGCCTATCCCAAGTTTATCCAGAAACTCGCTGCCCTCCTTGGGATCCATGTGGGGGGACCACCAGAACCCACGCCAGAGGATGACGGCCTCCTGCAATCACTAGACTATCCCAAACAGCCAGTAGCGATCCCAGTTCATACGAACCTCCTTGACTGCAGAGACAATATTTGGCGGACCCCCTCCTCAGGGCCTCCCACATCTAAGAAACTGAGCGCGAAGTACCAGGTCCTCCCGGTCCCAGGATTTGACAAACCGCAGCTGCCACACAACTCCATCGTGGTAGCCTCAGCGCTTAAGAGACACAAGACGGCGCGATCGGCCTCTAACGGTCCGCCTGTGAAGGACCTGAAAACCCTAGATTCCATGGGGAGAAAGACCTTCGAGGGCGCGATGCTTAACGCACGAATCGCCGCACACCAGTTCCAGATGATGCTGTACCAGGAGGCCATACAAAAAAAGATAAAACAGGCTCTACAGCTCGCCTCCCAGCCGGTACAGGACTCTCTCTCATCCCTCCTCCATGACCAAGGGGAATGCAACAAGCACCTCTTCAAGGCGGTTTTTGACGTCTTCGAGACATCCAGCCGCATCGGGGGAACGGCTATCCTAGCACGGCGCTTGGCCTGGATCCGTGCATCGGCGCTCCGCGAGGACCTCTACGAGCCCCTTGCGGATGCCCCATGCACAGGAGAACACCTGTTTGGCGACAAGGTCAAAGAGACAGTCGACAGCATTAAAAACGACTGCACCACCCTTCAAACCCTCGCTTCTGACGGCCTAGAACGTTGGGGCCCCTCCACGAAGACAGCAAAGGAATCGCAAGCCCTTCACTGCCAACAAGACGCCACTCCGCAGCACCACGCTGGCAGCAGTCTGGGAACCTACGCTCCCAGCCATATAGAAACTCCTACGTGGACAAGCGTCGCCCAAGGGACAGGGGCAATCAAAGGCAGACTGCCCCCCCAAAGCAAAAGCAGAATCTTTGACTACCCCCCGAACCAGCAGGGGCCAGTGGGGGGCAGGATCAGATTGTTTGTGAGTGCCTGGTCCAGAATCACCACCGACCAGTGGGTTCTCAACATCATCAAACGGGGATACCGCATACGGTTCGACTCCCGCCCTCCAGAAAAACCACCACAGCGGGCGGGGCACCCAACTTCAGACGAGCCTGTTCTCCTGCGACTAGCAGAGGACCTGCTTCGGGCAGATGCAATAGAGGCGGTGCCACCAGAGGAGATCAACATGGGGTTTTACTCCAGGTATTTTCTCGTGCCAAAGAAGGACAAGGGCAAACGCCCAATCCTGGACTTCCGTCATCTCAACAAGTGCATACACAAAGAACGCTTCCGGATGCACTCCCTGGGCACAGTCCTGCCCCTGATACAGCCCAACGGACTGGGCTAGCCTCGCTGGACCTACAGGACGCCTACACTTCAGGACCTACAGGACGCCTATCCATCCAGCTCACAGGAAGTATCTTCGTTTCAAGATCAAAGAGAGGACACTTCCAGTACAAAGCCCTACCCTTTGGACTCTCGACAGCCCCAAGAGTGTTCACAAAGTGCGTGGCCGTGGCAGCGGCACATCTTTCGCCTGCAGGGAATATGCGTCCTTCCCTATCTCGACGACTGGCTGATAGTGGCCCCGCTCACCAGAGGAGGTCCATGCAGCCCTGACAACCACCATAGCACTCCTCCAAGAACTGGGGTTCCTCATCAACTACAAAAAAATCCCACCTGATACCCACCCAGAGGATATACTTCATCGGGGCAATCATCGATAACCACACAGGACCAAGGCCTTTCTACCGGACGGCCGGATCGACACCTTGACATCCCTGGCCCAGCGCATCTCTGCCAGCAGCTCATCATCAGCACGCTCCTTTCTGCATCTCCTGGGCCACATGGCGGCCGCAGTCTTTGTTGTCCAACATACCAAACTACAAATGAGACCCATGCAATGGCACCTCAGATGTCACTGGAACCAGCATACCCAACCACTGACCAGCAAGATTCCCATTCGCCGACCCATACATCAAGACGCTGCAGTGGTGGATGTCCCGAGAAAATTTAGCGAAGGGGAAACCATTCAGACCACCACCCCACCAGCTGGTGGTCACCACGGATGCCTCCAAACATGGATGGGGGCACACCTTCTCCATCTTCGCACAGGAGACACATGGTCTGCCCAGGTGTCCTCACTCCATATCAACCTACTGGAGCTCAGGGCCATAGGGAATGCCCTCGAAACCTTCAATCAATGGGTGACAGGCAGGACAGTCCTCATCCAAACAGACAACCAGGTGGCCATGTACTACATCAACAAGCAGGGGGGCACAGGGTCAGCCTCGCTCTGCAAGGGAAGCCTGCCGCATTTGGGAGTTCGCCATTGCCATTCAGTGCCCCATCCAGGCAACCTACCTCCCGGGGAGCAGAACGACCTGGCCGACAGTCTCAGCCGCCAGCTGGACCCCTACGAGTGGTCTTTCAACCCAGCGGTGACGAAGAAGATCTTCAGCACCTGGGGCACACCGAGCATCGACTTGTTTGCGACAGAACTGAAACACAAAATGCACGATCTTTTGCTCAAAGAGACCGACCCAGCGCCGTCTCAGTCCCGACGGCCTGTCCCTGAGTTGGAACCACGGACTCTTATACGCCTATCCACCAACACCTCTCATACCCAAAGTCCTGCAGAAGATCCTCCAGGACAGAGCAACGGTGATCATGATTGCCCTGTTCTGGCCCCGGCACCATCACAACCTGCGCTCCCTAGCCCTGACCGCATAGATGTTGAGAGGATGAACCTACCACAAGACGTGGAGCACATTCTCATGGCAGCCAGAAGACCTTCAACCTGAAAATGCTACGGATTGAAATGGAGAAGGTTCCGCCACTGGTGCATGAACACACAGCGAGACCCTTACAACTGCCCCATACCGGACATCCTGCAGTACCTATTAAGCCTATCTCAGATGGGCCTAAAACCTACTTCCATCAAGGTCCACCTAAGCACGATCGTGGTGTACCACGCTGGCTTGGACAACTCACCGGTGTCGGGACACCCGGTATTCGCAAGATTCATGAAGGGACTGTCCAATCTGCACCCACCGGTCAGACCACCACCGCCCGGATGGGACCTGAACTTGGTGCTGCATCAGCTCACCCTCGATCCCTTCGAACCCTTGGGGGAGGCAGACCCCAAGTTCCTGGCTTGGAAAACCCTCTTCCTGACCGCCATTGCATCGGCCAGACGTATCAGCGAGATCCAGGCCCTGGTCCATCACCCCCCCTACACACTGCTCCATGAGGACAGGGTGGTGCTCAGAACCCACCCCCGATTCTTGCCGAAGGTGGCGTCAGCGTTCCACATCAACCAGTCTATCATCCTCCCCGCACTCTACATTCACCCACAGGGGGGCTCGCAGCCACTACGCGACACCCTTGGACTGTGTACGGACCCTGACCACCTACATTAACAGGACACAACAGACCAGACAAGCATCACAACTGTTCGTTCTCCTACGACCATAAACAGGCCAGGACGGCCGGTCACCAAACGCACGCTCTCGCGCTGGATATCCCAGTGCATCTCTTTCACCTACAGAAGAGCGCAGCGTGAACCGCTAGTGGGAGCCCACGCCCACCAGCTCAGAGCCATAGCCACCACTCTGGCTCATCTACACCATACACCAATAGAGGACATCTGCAATGCAGCCACTTGGTCCTCCTTGCACACCTTTACCAAGCACTACTGCCTCGACATAGCATTCCACGCCTGAATGCATTCGGCCAAACAGTCTTGCAAGCGGCCCTCCCCTCCCGGGAGGGACACCAACCACTACCACTGCCTTGACAAGCACTGATCAAGTAGGGGGGCACAGATACTGATTAAGTGCCAGCCAGTACTACATGTCCTAGACTAGAGGTTCAATATGCAAGTACTAATTGTTACACGCAATTACAAATTGTTACCGTTTTACATGCTATTACGAATTGTTACTGTTGACCAGTTACTTTTTCTCACTGTTCCTTGACGGTTATTGACCAGTTGCACTGTTCCGGCAAGTATTATTGCCCAGTTAACACAGCACTTTATTAAAGAGAACCTGTTTGCACAACTGAGCCTGCTTTGCTGATTACCCTGCCCCGGTCTCGGCCTCCACAGCCCAGCGAGGGATGCACAGAGCGCTAATCACAGGTCCATTCGGTACATTCCCTCGCTAGGGAGTCACCCATATGTGGCTGACTCATCCTGCTGTGTCCTAGGAGAAAGTGTAGTTACTTACCTGTAACGTAGGGTTCTCCGTGGACAGCAGGATATGTCGCCACACAACCCACCACCCGCCTCCCCATATGGCCGAACCCCGGCCACAGTTAGGAACATCCTGGGGGATTAGGGGGAAGCAGGGGGGAAAATGGGGAGGGCGTCGGGCATACCCAGTGGTGCCCGGGCAACTGCAACGTGCTCAGAGAGAAAAAAAAAAAAATCTCTCTGAGCTATTGGAGAGCTTATCCGTAAATTGGGGAGCTGTTGGGAACACATCCCATATGTGGCTGACTATCCTGCTGTCCACGGAGAACCTACGTTACAGGTAAGTAACTACACTTTTTTGCAGCTGCTTTCAAATCTTAACTCCCACCCACCGTCAGATACCTATACCCAGTGTATCATTCCTTCTGCCAGAAACTCCCCAACCCTGAGATGTCCTGTCTGTCTGTCCAAATTAGATTGTAAGCTCTTCTGAGCAAGGACCATCTATTGAATGTTAAATGTACAGCGCTGCATATGCCTTTCAGCGTTATAGAAATGATAAATAGTAGTAGTAGTAGTAATAGCTACTAGCACAGAATACAGACAAACAGCGACAACACAGCGACATAGTAACTGGGAATGGAAAGGTGGTTGAGAGATAAGAAAACAGGTAGGAGGGGTGGGGAAAGGGGGTGGCTGGGGTCTGTAAGGTACAGGTGTGGGATGAGAGAGATGGAAGGCAGAGGAGCAGGGCTCAGACAGGGACTCGGACAGACAGGCAATAGAGCACTTGGGAACTCTCCAGCAGTTCGTTCAACTGTTTGCTTCTTGCTCTCCAGGCTCCAACACCACCAATTTGTTGCCAACCCTATTTGGTTTTAAAGCAGGTGTAAATCTGGGCGTGTTTAGGAATACCCAAATGAATTCTTTTGCTATCTAATTATTATGCCAAGATTCTACATGCGCTTTACAACTGCTCCCTGTCATGCCTTACATCATGCCCATGGAACGCCCACTTTGCAGACGTCTTGATTTCGGTTGACCAGCGTTGTGCAACCCATTTTTGGTTATTTTTTAAAAATTATTATGTTTTGGATGTATGTGGGTGCTGCTGGATATAAACCAAATAAGATATATTATATATTATATATATATATAATATATTGTTTGAATCACACAGGGATGGAGTTGATGCTGGGGTTTTGTTTCTTGTTGTCTTGATTGATTGACCCTGCATTTTGAAAATATTGGATTCACATAAGATTGGATGTTTTGATGACAGATGGCTGTCCATCTCCACCCTTAAGTCATGTTTTTGGATTTTTTTTTTTTTTAATTATTATTTTTAAATAAGCCCCATAGTCAGAGAAATGTTGTTAGCCTACTATTGATCCAAAAACCAGCAGCAAGATGATTTTGAGTGACTTTTTTTTGCATGTAAGTATAGATTATCCATTGAAGTGGCTGCTGATAAAATAGAAATGAACCCACATTAAAAAAATAGATCACTCTGCTGCTGTATATAGAGAAGTCCATTAATCTGAGGTAGTAGTAAATAAAATGTGCTGAAGATAAAACTTTATTACTTATCTGAAAACAAAACAGCAAAATCAAATTTATCATACAAAAGTATAATAATATTATACATTGCCCAAACCTTAAACAAAATCAAGATTATAGCTTTTTATTTTATGTAGTTTCCTAAAAGTTAAGGAGTCAATTCTGCAAAGGGCACTAAGGTTATGTGCCCAAAATATAAGTGCACATGAGCCATTATAGAATATTCTAACATGAATGTTTTGCCTTGTGGCCAGTGGCATAGTATGATGGGGTGGGGGGGGGCGGGGGGAAGACTGCCACTAGATGCCATCTTGGTGGGAGCTCTAGCACCTCCCCACACACTTGCACCCTCCCTTCCCCATACCTCTTTAAATTTTCACCAATGTGAGCAGCTTCTCTGGCCTTCTGCTCACACCACTACTACCACTACTATTTATTATTTCTATAGCGCTAAAAGGGTGTACACAGCGCTGTACATTTTAACATACAATAGACAGCCCCTGCTCAGAAGAGCTTACAATCTAATTTAGACAGGACATTTCAGGGTTGGGGAGGTTATAGTGGGTATAGGTATATGACATCAGTGAGGGGGAGTTGAAGAGTTGAAAGCAGTCCACCACTCCACTCCAGGTGACTCCCACAATCGCTATGCCATTGTCTGTGATAGCTGTAAATGGGCATTCCTAAAAGCAGCGATTAGGCACATAATTCTGATGTCACTTCCAGGCCTCACGCCTAGGAAGTGACATCAGAGGGATAGCCAACACAACACGGGCAGCAAGTTCATGAGGTTGCTCAGCTGCAACATGATTCTCTAAATGACACCTGTGACATGGATGCCGGTTAGGTGGGGTTAGGACAGACATGATTCTGTATAGTATGCTCATGTGCAATTCTCAAAAGTCGCTTAGGCAGCTGCCGAGACCAGGTGTCCTATACAGGCCCTAAGACTGTAATCCTTTCACAGTAGAGAATAAGTTCAGGATTTTAGAAACAAAAGGTACATCTACCTTTGTCTAGGTATATTCAAGGTTTTAGCTCCTTGATAAGGAGTCTTCCATTGGAGTTTAGTGTAATAGATTAACCTTCTAGGAGAACTATTTAATTATATTCAGAAATGAAATGAGCTGAAAATTGAGGTATTTAATACTGTATACAAATCAGCTGGAGACAACTATGAAGCGGTGATATAATAAAAGGGGGGCCGTCTTCATAGGAACGCTGGCACCTCCTCGACCCCCCATGCCACGCTTGTGCCTTCCTTTCCCCGTCCCCCTTTATCTCTTTAAATCTTTGTCAGTGCGAGCAACCTCTCTGTCTTGCTGCACACGCCGGGATAGCTCCCCTTTGAAATCACTTCCAGGTCATGGGGGCCAGGAAATGACATCATAGGTAAAGCCAAGGTCAGCACGAGCAGCAAGCCGGAAAAACTGCTCATGCTGGCAAAGATTTAAAGTGGTACGGGAGAAGGGAGGGTGTGCGTATGGTGAGGAGGGTGGGGAAGAACCAGGAGGGTGCAGAAGGAGAGGCGGAGGCAGAGAGGAGGGTGTGGGGGTGCCACCTCAGGTGCCTCCTACCTTCGCTACGTCATTGCCATGAAGAGATTTAAATGCTAAACAACCTGCCCTACTTAGCCCCTCTTTTACAAAGGTGCGCTGTGTTGATTTAACGCTCGTTAAATCTGCGCTAAAACGCTTAGCGCACTTTTGTAAAAGAGTGCCTTAGTCTATTGAGCCCCATTTCTGGTAGTCTTCAAGTCCAGGCTGAAAGCCCACTTTTTTGAAACTGTGTTTTAAGTCCTACCCTGCCAACTTGCAAAACACCCATATCTGTTGAGATTCCCTCCTACTAACATACCCTCTCCACCTTTAAGTCCCTTGTAATTCCCACCTAAGTGTCGTGTATAAAATCCTTTGTCTTCTGTCTGTCATAACTAGGCTGTAAGCTCTTTTGAGCAGGGACCATCTTCTGCTTGTTTAATAATATACAGTGCTGCATGTGTCTGGCACCGTTTTAGAAATAATAAATAGTAATAGTAGTAGACTTGCAAATATATAAATTTAGGTCAGACCTTGAGATATCTGTTTGGGTGGTGCTTTTTTATATATTCAGCAAAAACCTGTTCCCCCCCACGATGATGCCCGATGCCACCATCACCGCCTTTGGCAAGAGGAATGCCAACTCCCTCCTGCCACCCAAGGGACATCCCGTCTCCAGTCTTCCCCTGCCCCCTGTACCTTTAATGGAGCAGGAAGGGTGCTCAATCTTTCCTGCTTCAATGCCTTACCAGCTACCCAAAATCAAATGGCAGGAGGGATGCCAGTTTCCTCCTGCCACTCAAGGGACACCCCATCTCCGGTCCTCCCTGCACCCCCTGCCCTGTACCTTTATTGGAGCAGGAAAGGTGCTCAATCCTTCCTGCTCCAATGCCTCCCCAGCCACCCAAAAACAAATAGCAGGAGGGATACCAACTCCCTCCTGCCACACACACCCCCCCGGATACCCCCTCCCCATTTCCATTCCCCTCCCCACCCACCCTCACCGTACCTTTAACGGAGCAGGAGGGTTCTCAATCCCTCCTGCTCCAATGCTTCCTGTGATGAGTCTGAGGCCTTAGGCCTGCCCCGGTATATCATGTGATGCACGAGGTGGGGCCTAAGGCCCTGTTTGTGGTCAGGCACCTCGGGCTCCTCCTGTGCGACAATCAGGGACTTTCTTAGGTACTCACTAAGGAAGTCCCTGATTGGCTGACGCCCCTCAGGCCCCTCCCAAGGGAGGAGCCCGAGGTGCCTGAGCCAATCAGGGCCTTAGGCCCCACCCCATGCATCACATGATGCACCAGAGCAGGGCCTAAGGCCTTAGACTCTTCGCGGGAAGAATTGGAGCAATAGGGATTGAGCCCCGCTCCGTTGAAGGTATGGGGGAGGGGACCGGGAATGGGGAGGGGGTGTCTAGTGAGTGGCAGGAGGGAGTCAGCCTCCCTCCTGCCGTTTGTTTTTTTTGTGGGGTAAAGGAAGCCGGGAGTGGGACCGATGGCAGGAGAGAGTGGGAACCCTTCTCCCATAATTTTAAGTGGCGGGGCACATTTTGGGGGGGTTAGGGGAGTGGGGATGGAGCACTTGTCGGGGGGGGGGAGGGGGGTTAATTTTTTAAAAAATTGGGCTGATATTTTGCATATGTAAAACACGCAAAATAGTTGCCTGATTTAAAAAAATTTAAAAAGCCGGCAGAAGCCCTGACAGCAGTGACAGGAGGCTGCTTCTCCTGTCACTACTGTTAGGGTTCTCCCCCGACTCAATCCAATCCATGCAGTCGGTTGGGGGTGTGCCTCTGATCACCTCCATTTGCATGAAGATGGTTGGTGAATCGGTGGGCCTGCCTCCAATCGCTTACGGATCGGACACGGATCGGGATGTTAGTGAATCTAGGCCTATGTCTGAGAGTATGGCGCAGTGGTTAGAGCTGCAGCCTCGGCACACTGCTCCTTGTGACCCTGGGTGGGTCACCTGATCCCCCATTGCCCCAGGTAGATTAGATAGATTGTGAGCCTGCTGAGACCGACAGGGAAAAATGCTTGAGTACTTGAATAAATTCATGTAAACCATTCTGAGCTCCCCTTGGAGAATGTTATAAAAAATAGAATAAATAAATGAGATGCAAAGCAAGCACATGCATACAAAACACCTCATTACTATGTAAATCAAAGAATGCAGCTTGTGGTGAACATGCTCATTTGTTAATAGCATTCAATGATTCACAATCCACCTGATATTCAGTGCTATGTACAAGGCCAAGAGCAGTTCCTGGCTGATTAAATAACTCTTGATAGACTAAACACTAATATTTAGTGCAAGATGGCCATGTAATATTACCGTGTTTCCCCGATGATAAGGCAGGGCCATCAAATAAGACAGGCCCCCCCTTTTTAGAAAAAATTGTAAAATAAGGCACCCCCCCCCGTCAAATAAGCCACCCACCGATACCTGCGCTTACCCGAATCGGGTGGTACGGTGGGTGACTCCGTGTGGTCCCTCCGTCTACCGCGGGGGGTCGGGCAACCCGCGGCTCCAGAGCCGCATGCGGCTCTTATTCCACCTTTGCCGTGCTCCGGTAGGCATGCAACTTACAAGTCCGGCGTCGCGGCGGGAAATAGCCATGCTGAGGCAGTGAGCTCAGCACGTACACAGATGATAAGCCTTGCTTGCTTGATTGGTCCGGCGGCCGTGCCGCCGGACCAATCAGCAAGCAAGGCTTTCATCTGTGTAGTGCTGAGCTCACTGCTCAGCATGGCTATTTCCCGCCGCGACGCCGGACTTGTAAGATGCACGCCTGAAAAAGAAATCATCCTGGCCGGGTCCGGTGATCATGCTCCGGAGATCTACAGCCTTCCTATCTCCCTCTCCCTTCTACCTGCTTCCGGCCACATCCCCCTGCTCCGCGGCTCTCTTCGGCAACTCAACAGCAGCGATCGACACAAGCTTCTGACGTCGGGGCCTACCCTCTGCGAGTCCCGCTTGTTTCAACTTCCTTTTTCCACAAAGGCGGGGACTCGTAGAGGAAGGCCTCGATGTCGGTAGCTTGTCTTGATCACCGCTGCTGACAAGTTGCTGAAGAGAGCCGCGGAGCAGGGGGGTGTTTGCCAGGTGCAGGTAGAAGGGAGAGGGCCAGATGCAGGACTCGTGGGTGAGGGATGCAGAAGAGAGAGAGAAAGAGAGAGGGGAGGGAAACAAAAGGAAATATTTCATACTGGCTGGGCCGGAGTGGAGGGGAGGGTGGAAAGATTCTAGCTACAGGGTGCAGTAACAAAGGAAAAGGGGGGGAAAGCTGAAAATGGAGATAGTGACACAAGAAGAGAAAGGGTAAGCAGGACCTACTGAATAAGGATAGAGATACAGAGGGGACATGAAAGGGTAAATAAGGCATCCCCCCGAAAATAAGCCCTAGAGCATATTTTGGCCTTCAAAAAAAATAAGACAGTGTCTTACCATCGGGGGAAACACGGTAGCACTTAGGGGCTAGGGGGCTAGCTGGTTATGTGAAATTTAAAGTGCTAGTCTGCAAAGTTTATGTAACCAGTGGTTACAAATAATTAAATTTTTTAATTAAAAGTTAACAGGGGAAAAAAAAGACTGAAAAATGTTTAGAGTTGACTGAGGGGAGACTAGACTGTCTCTGTAGCTTTAAGAATTCAGAGCTGCACATTAGAGAATGGCACGGTGACTGTTACCTGCGGCTAGCTGTGGGTATCCTGCCAAAACGGGGATGAAAAAAACCTGGTTGCTGCGGTTACAGGGACATAGGGCCATTCACCACCTCATTGGAGTGGGTGAATGGCCTTGTCCCTGCAGTTAATTGAGGGAATTGTGCACAAAATACCTTAAAATTCAATCGCACAGTCTGAGCAACTCCCTCGCCCTTAACTTCACTGGCAATTTTTCTCTTAACAAACAGCCGGAGCATTTTCTGAAGTCGCGTGCGGCTGGCTGGGTGGCTACCTGAAACTTCTCCTCTGATTGCAAACCGGAAACAGGAAGTTGTATCAGAGCAGAGGAGAAATTTCAGGCAGCCAGCTGCACGCAACTTCAGAAAATTCTCCAGCTGCTTGTTAAGAGAAAACTCGCCAGTGAAGGTAAGGGCAAGGGAGAGAGGGAGATGCACAGACCTCAGTAGGCGAGAGGGAGAGAGGGGGTTGCTGCTGGGAACAGAGGACCCAGCTGAAATGAACCTTTAAAAATATATATATATTAGAGTTTCCCATAGAGCTTGGGGGGAAAAAAGGACACCAAAGCAAAACTGGTGCAGCAATGGCAGGGCTGAATGCCTCACTTGCCAATTCTGGGCTCAGAGTTGGGTTCTCAGACTCTGACTCTACTGGGATAGTGCACTTGGGTCCATGGGGAAGGGGGAGGATGAGAGATGAACTGCCAGACACAACTCAGCACTGAAATCTGTCATGTAACACACAGCCTTCCAGGCTTTGGAGATGAAGACAGCAGGATCCCCTACTGTAGGAAGGGGGAGTGAAAGGGTATGAAACAAGAGGGAGACAAATATTGAACCCACAGAAAGAAAGAGAAAGGGGGAAGGACAGGCAGGTGAGCCAGATGCTGGAAGTGGGAGGAGAAAGAGGGAAAGAAGCTAGATGGGGTTGGAGAGGAGAGAAACACATTGGTGTGGAAGAGGAAGAGGAGAAATCTGGACACAAGAAGATAACAAACAGGATAAATTATGTGCATTGTGGCATAGGGACAGAGACATAAAAGGGAGAGCTACATGGGGATGGTATATGGACACGGTGGAGGGGGGGATATGCCAGACACAGGAGGGAGTACGGTATACAGATACAGAGGGGAGATCTTAGAAATTAGTAAAATAGGAACACAGAGGGAGATAGTTTATGCGGATGGGATCAGATGTCTTGCAGGGATGGGACGAGGACCGAGCTCACGGGAACGGGACAGGGACAAGCTCACGGGGACATGGCAGAGGTGGGACAAATTTTTTCCCATGTAATCTGTGGAATTCTGGGACAGCACAGCTTTCTCTCCAAGAGGGTTCAAACTGCCAAAGCCAGGTGTGTTAGTTGGGGGGGGGGGATCTTTAGATGCTGTAGCTGCTTGATTAATGTTGTCTGTAATTTAACTGAATTTTTGGTAAGAATCATTAAAGTGTGGCAGTATTTAGTTTAAGATTCAGGGTTCGTGGAGCGTAATGACCCTGATGAAGTGTATGTGAGGATTCTGAGCTTTGTACTCCAACGGTATAAAGTTTTGTTCAGGGTCTTTGTCTGGATAATTCTGGCAGGGTAGTCAAAGCTTTAAACTGTTGGGTGTTGCTTTTATTTAGAATTCCTAATAGAATCTATCCAGTAATTTTCTGTGGATTTTCAATGAATGAGGTGTATGATAATTCTGGCATGAGTTTTTTGACAACCTTTAAATATACTGTCAGTGGCGTACCTAGGGTATGTGGCACCAGGGGCCCATCATTTTTTGACACCCCCCCCCATGTAAAAAAATATTTTTTGTAATAACCATGAAAAATAAATGGTCATAATAGAAACAGGCAGTGAAAATTTTCTTTTTATTGAACCTCTTATATGTAACCATTATTCCAAACAATAACATAAATTATGTCTGAATTTCATGACATCAGAAGTACATATGGAGTAGTTGCAGGTGATGCTTGGGACAGTTCTGATTGTGTTAGTTCGGTTTTATGTGTTTTTTGAATAGAAGGGTTTTTTATTTCTTTTTTGAAGGTTTTTGTAGTCTGTGGTCGAGGTCAATAGGTTGTAGAGTTGGGGGTCGAGTGTTAGGAGGTTGTCGAACAGTTTTTTTTCTTTTGACGATTTTGGTTGGAGGGTGTGTGAATGGTGCGTGAGTTCTCCTATGTCTGGTTGAAGTGGATTTAATTATTTAGCTGAAGAAATTAGTAAACCCCCCCCCCTCCATTCCACACACATTAATTCTCTTCCATTTTTGTTCCCATTCTAAAAAACACTGATAAGTTCCCAGAAAAAAAATACATTAAAATAAGAAGTGAAAACAAAGGCCCCTACAGATGAGAACATAACATGAGAATGGGCCTAACTGGGTCAGACCAATGGTCCATCATGCCCAGTAGCCCATTCTCATGGTAAACCAATCCAGGTCACTAGTACCTGGTCAAAACCCAAAGAGTAGCAACATTCCATGCCACCGATCCAGGGCAAGCAGGACACTTCCCCCATGTCTTAATAACAGACTATGGACTTTTCCTCCAGAAATTTGTCCAAACCTTTCTTAAAATCAGCAATGCTATCTGCTTTTACCATAACTTCTGGCCACTTCATTTTTAAGCTTAGTTCTTTCCTTCCAAACAGAGACCTTGCTAGATGTCAAATACAGAAGAACAAGGTAACTTCAAGTTTTAAGTTTCAAGTTTATTAGGTTTTTATATACCGCCTATCAAGGTTATCTAAGCGGTTTTAACAATCAGGTACTCAAGCATTTTCCCTATCTGTCCCCGGTGGGCTCACAATCTATCTAACGTACCTTCACAAGGACTTAGCTGTGCAGGAAATGTGAATCTCCTCATACACCCACCATATAGTGCAAAAATGTGCAAAGATCTGGTTTTTTTTTTTCTTTCGATCACTCATAGGTCTAACGCCACACAAGCAGCGTTATTACAACATATTCTGAAGGTCAATGCTAAGGTTAACAAAGTTTCCTTCCTTGGACCACAAGGAAATACTGACAAACCACTAGAAAAGATCCCAAAACAACTACCCAGGTACAACACCCAAAAACCCACTCAGTGTGTGAACCAGTTGAATGGAGTGGACTAACTGGAGGGTGGAAATGGGCCCAGAGTTTGCTCAGCAGAATTTCCCACACCACCTCTTCCTCTCAACACATTGACATGCTGCCGCCGCCACCACCACCACCATTAAGAACACCTCAAAGGGTAGGCCAGCAATGCTTATAAACTTTATAAAACACATTATTATATTTTCTTATAAAGCACATATTTTAATTGAACTCTCTGACATCCTCAGCCTTGCCATTCACAAAAATAGAAGGAAGAAAAGTTCCCGTTTCCTGCTGTCTCATGTTCCGGCCTATACAATATTTTTCCTTCTGCAGACCCTTCAAAGTCTGACCAAATCCCTTGTTTCACTTGCATTATAAAGTACTGAGGATGCCATCTCTCTCCAATCCCAGGTCCTAAAGTTTAAGACAGTAGTGCAAACTAGTGCTGCCCAATTCAAGAAAAAAAAATTTTTTCGATTCGATTCAGCCTATTGAATTGGTTTTTTCGATTCAACTTTTCCTGCCCAATTGGGTGTTTGTTTGTTTTTTTAAAAACATCCTGGTGGGTTTATTTTATAGCTTTTTCACCCCCCTTTGGCTTCTCCTAACCACACTGGCGCTGTGGTGTAAATAAAATAAAGAAACAAAAAGGACTTTTCCTCTCTGTTAATCCTAGCTCACGTTTGCGGTCTAACACCAGCTCTGGCAGGATACACATTTCAAATCTGGCATATTGTAATCACAAAACAGAAAATAAAATTAGTTTTTCTACCTTTTGTTGTCTGGTTATTTTTCAAATCTTGTTGGTCCAAGGCTCTGGTTTGTCTTCTGATAACTTGCTTGCCAGGGTCTCCTTCTTCCTTCTTTCTGCATGCTAACCATCCATCTGCCATCTCTGTCCTCCCTGTTTCCCTTCCCTCCCCAGGAGGTCTGGCATCTATCCTTTTTTTTGTCTCTCTCCCACAGATCTATCTTTTCTTAACTACCCTTTCATCCATCATCTCTCCCTCCTTCCCCACCACCCCAGGGTCTACCCATCACACCCTTTCTTTTCCCAACTACCCTCCTATCCAGTATCTCTATCCCCCCCTCCACACCATCCCTTGTGTCCAACTTCTCTCCCTTTCTGTTCCTTCCCTCTCTAAAAAATATGGTCCATCATCTCTCCCTCTTCTCTATTTTCAGACCCATTATTTCTTCCCACCCAAAGTCCGGCATATGCGCATCTCTTTGAACCCCCTCATTCCCTCCGTGTATTTCTACATCAGGGCCCCCCTCCCTGAAGGCCTGTCCCCCCCCCTTAAAGGTCTGCATCCCACCCCTAAAGGCCTGCATTCCCCCCCCGAAGGCCTGCACTCACCCCCCCCCCGAAGGCCTGCACCCCCCTCCGAAGGCCTGCACCCCCCCTTGAAGCCTGCCTGCCTGCCTGTCCCCCCCCCCGAAGGCCTACCTGCCTGATCCCCTTGAAGGCCTACCCCCCCTTGAAGGCCTGTCCCCCCCTTGAAGCCTGCCTGTCCCCCCCCTTGAAGGCCTGTCCCTCCCTTGAAAGCCTGCCTGCCTGACCCCCCCCCTTGAAGGCCTGTCCCCCCTTTGAAGGCCTGCCTGTCCCCCCCCCCCCTTGAAGGCCTGCCTGCCTGTCACCCCTCCCTCCCCCTTGAAGGCCTGCCTGCCACCCCGAAGGACCGCTCGCCCCCCTGGCCTCCCTGCACCACCTGAATCAGGCCCTAAGGGGGTGCTCCCGGCCTTGAGTTCCAGTCCCCTCCCCTGAAGGACCGCTCGCACCCCCCTGGCCTCCCTGCACCACCCTGAATCAGTCCGCAGCGGGATCGCGATGTCATGCGATCCCTTTCCCTGCTTCGGAGCTGCTTCCTCCGCCGCGGTCCCGCCCCTTCTCTGATGTCAGAGAAGGGGAGGGGCGGAAACCGCGGTGCAGGAAGCAGCGCCAAAGCAGCTCAGGAATCGCCAACATCGCGATCCCGCTGCAGGCTGCTTCATAGGTGGTGCAGGGAGGCCATGGGGGGCGTGCGGTCCTTCGGGGGTGGGGGGGATTGAACGGCAAGCCGGGAGCACCCCCCTCTGGGCTGGCACCCAGGGCGGGACCGCCCCCCCTTAGTACGCTACTGTATACTGTAATTATTAAGCTGCCTGGCTGAATTGAAGTTTGGTGTTCACTTTTTAAAAGAAAATTTCTTTCTTGTACCAGTTTGAAAATGAGGTTTGGGAGATTTTTAGCATATTAATTATTATTATTATTTTTTAAAATTAGATAGGTAGGGAAACAGAAATTTAGTAAGGCAGGTTTCTTTTTTAAAATTATTTACTGAATAGGTAATAGGTACCCAAAGGAAAGAAGAATACAGAATATGTGCTCCAACAAAAGAAATGAAGGAAACTGAATTGCCAAGAGAATACAGCCAAGAGAAGTGCACTACAGACTACATGAGAGAGAATTGGAGGAAAAGAAGTAAGAAAATAAAAAGGACTATATACTTACCTGAGCTTTGTGAATAATTTGTCCATTGGTTTTTCTGCAAGGAGAAAAAGAAAACACAAAGAATCAGCTCTTTAACAAAGAGAACTTTTAGAAATAAAAGTGTAAATCTGAGAGAAAAATAGAATGATAAAATACTTATCTGAAATTGTTCATGTATTTAGATTTGTAATCTGGATCCAGTGAGGGTTTCTAGAGAAGAAAATGTATAAGAAAACTTTTAAACAATCCAATGTGTCTTCAGTGATCATTTATAATAATTAAGGGCTCCTTTTATGAAGGCAGCGGTAGCGGTTTAACGCGTGTAATACTGCGCGCTAAACCGCCGGCCGCGCTAGCTGCTACCGCCTCCTCTTGAGCAGGCGGTAGTTTTTAGGCTAGCGCAGGGGTTAGCGAGTGATGAAAAGTCGCATGCACTGAAGCTGCTAACGCGGCTTCGTAAAAGGAGCCCTAATTGTAGATTTGGTTTTTCTTGTATTACAAAACCCATTTATTGTTTTCCCATTATTCCCCACCCTATTTTTATGTACCTTATAGGGAAACATTGCCTGAGGTATCAGCTTGAAAGACAACTACAAAATTTACTGGTAAAGTAAGGCAGTGATCACCCTATGAGGGGTAAGGTTACATTTAGCAGCCAAATCAGGCCATGTAAATAACTGTTTTTTCTTTGGCTCCTATAAATTTAAAAATCTTAAAATAGTTAATTAAAAATGTGCACGTAAGTTAAAAATGTAGACTAAATTCAATAAATTATTTAAAATGTTGTTCACAACACAATAAATAGTTTAAAAGATGAAAACTTTTTTTTTTTTTATTGGCAAGATATTTTGTGTGTGTAATACATGCAAAATATCTGTGCTATTAAAAAAAACAAAAAAAAAAACGTCAGAAGCCCTGACAGCAGTAACAGGAGGCTACTTCTCCTGTCACTACTGTCAGGGCTGACCCGACTCAATCGCTCACTGAGCAATTGAGTCGGGAGTTTGCATGCACATGATTTACACCTCTGTGCAAATCATTTGCATGCAAAAAGATAATGAAAAAATCGGTCAGGAATCGGCCATCAGCGATTGAATCACTATCTTTGGTGGATCTGGGCCTTAGTAGCTGAAAGTTTGGTGAGAGCTATGTTTTCACACCTGTTTAGTTTTAGAAGTGATTCATATCTCTGGCATTTCTTAAAACAAGTTGCCTCAGAGGAACAAGAGAAGTTTTGTTCACTTGAACTGGAAAAGTGATGCTGGAAGCCACTACCTGAAGCTGGATTAAGCCTCAAAATAATGATTTTATATCTCTAACAGACTGCTTCTCTAAGGTTCAGTGAGATACTAATGGAAATGAGTTGGATAGTGAATATATGAGGCAAATATTCCAAATGATTAATTAATCATATACAGAAGATAAATTTGTACTCCTTGTAGATGTGAAATAAAGCCAGTACAGGGCAGATTTCTATAATCTGTGTTTCAAAATGGCAAAAGACACATCAAGGACAAGAATGTATATTTTAGGTCACATTTATATTGTATGCTTTTAGTCTAGCTAAAAGGAGGAGAAGACATTGTAAAGTCAGTAGAATGTTGTCAGCAACATTGTTAGATTATTGGTTTAATCATAGACAGAGGAACACTTTTTTGTTTGGGGGCAAAAGCTCTGCTCCAGACCCCCACACAATCACTGCACTAGCTCCACCCCAGATCCCACCCCATAATAATAGTACTAATAATAATACCATTTTTTCCATTCATTTTTCATATATACATACAATATAATCTTATTAACAACACAAAATTAAACTACACAAAGCACACTGTATGCTTCTCAACATTCATTCCTACAAGAACATCTGGCCATGGTCACAGAACACAGATAACTCTTATGCAACTTCAGGACCATAAACTAAAAGTGCTAATATACACAAATGAAACCCTAAAATGTAAGACTTTGCATGCAGTACAATCCCAGAGAAATAGAAACAAATGCATTTCTTTCTGATCAATGCAAAATGTAGATAGCAGATGTAAATTCTCAAAACTATCATATTTCAATCACTAAATTGAAAATAAAATCATTTCCCCTACCTTTGTTGTCTGGTGATTTTATTTTTTTAACCATCTTTTCCCAGTCTCTGGCTGCAGTTCCTTTTGTCTGTGCTCTTAACTGTTTTTCCAGGGCCTTCTTATCCATTTGTTGTTTTTCTCTCCTTCTATATTTTCTGCCCTACATCCATCTTTAACATTAACTTTTAACATTCAAATTTCTTTCATTTTTCTGATTTCTTCTCAAAATCTATCTACTTTTCCATGTCTTTCCTTCCCATCTATCAATGTGTAACATCTCCCTTACTTTCTTCTCTCCTATTTCCATCTATCCATAATAAGCATTTCTTCTATATTTCTTCCCTGTCACACCCATTGCTTTGCACCATCTCCTCCTTCTGTCTCCCCTTCCCCTTCATCCCTGTGCACCATCTCAACCCTCTCTCCCTCTCCCATGGTCTGGCATCTCTCTCTTCCTCCCATTCCAGTGGTCTGACATCTCTGTTCTCTGGAATCTGACATCTGTCCCTTCTTTGAATAATCTCTCCTCATCCCAGTGTAACATTTCTCCCTCCCTCCTCTCCACCACTATTATGTCCAACAATTCTCCCTCTTTCTTCCTTTCCCCATGTATACCATCTCTCTTTTCTTCCCACTCGGCACACCTATGTCCAACAATTCTCTTTTTCTCCTCCCTCATCCACTGGCAGCATCTCTTTCCCTCCCTTCCCAACCCCCAGCTCATGCAGCATCTGTCCTTCCTTGTCTTCCCATACCCATCCCAGTCTGTGCAATATCTGTCCTTCCCTCATTCCCAACCCCAGCCCCCCCCCCCCTCCCCTTCAGCTGGATCCTGTGGTATGACCTCTCTCCAATTCCCGACTCCACTACCTACCACATCCCTGCCACTGAAATTTAAAATCTTTGGACCGCTGGCGGTACAATGAAGCCAGCCTCCCACCATCAGCCTGCCTCGGAAATGTAATCGTGCCAAACGAACCTGATTGAATTTTTTGATTGGGTAACCAGAGAGCTGGATCGAGGACATATGCTAGATGTAATTTACTTGGATTTCAGCAAAGCCTTTGATACAGTTCCTCATAGGAGGCTGTTGAACAAACTTGAAGGGCTGAAGTTAGGACCCAAAGTGGTGAACTGGGTCAGAAACTGGCTGTCGGACAGACGCCAGAGGGTGGTGGTTAATGAAGTCGCTCGAAGGAAGGAAAGGTGACTAGTGGAGTCCCTCAGGGTTCGGTGCTGGGGCCAATCCTGTTCAATATGTTTGTAAGTGACATTGCTGAAGGGTTAGAAAGGAAAAGTGTGCCTTTTTGCAGATGATACCAAGATTTGTAACAGAGTAGACACCGAAGAGGGAGAGGAGAATATGAAAAAAGGATCTGCAAAAGTTAGAGGAATGGTCTAATGCCTGGCAACTAAAATTCAATGCAAAGAAATGCAGAGTAATGCATTTGGGGATTAATAATAGGAAGGAACCGTATATGCTGGGAGGAGAGAAGCTGATATGCACGGACGGGGAGAGGGACCTTGGGGTGATAGTGTCCGAAGATCTAAAGGCAAAAAAAACAGTGTGACAAGGCAGTGGCTGCTGCCAGAAGGATTCTGGGCTGTATAAAGAGAGGCGTAGTCAGTAGAAGGAAGAAGGTGTTGATGCCCCTGTACAGGTCATTGGTGAGGCCCCACTTGGAGTATTGTGTTCAGTTTTGGAGACCGTATCTGGCGAAAGACCGTAAGAAGACTTGAGGTGGTCCAGAGGAGGGCGACGAAATGATAGGAGGCTTGCGCCAGAAGACGTATGAGGAGAGACTGGAAGCCCTGAATATGTATACCCTAGAGGAAAGGAGAGACAGGGGAGATATGATTCAGACGTTCAAATACTTAAAGGGTATTAACGTAGAACAAAATCTTTTCCAGAGAAAGGAAAATGGTAAAACCAGAGGACATAATTTGAGGTTGAGGGGTGGTAGATTCAGGGGCAATGTTAGGAAATTCTACTTTACGGAGAGGGTAGTGGATGCCTGGAATGCGCTCCCGAGAGAGGTGGTGGAGAGTAAAACTGTGACCGAGTTCAAAGAAGCGTGGGATGAACACAGAAGATTTAGAATCAGAAAATAATATTAAATATTGAACTAAGGTCATGCCTAAGGGTTTAATCAAGTGTTCACAATGAATATGACCATATTGCAGCCACAATTCTAAAAGCTGCTCTTCCAAGACTGCATCAAATATAACTGCTTATATATGGGTGGCATCGTGACAGATTGCCAGCTGCCCTGTTGTGCTGCTAGTATTTGATCATGATGGAGTGTAACCTGCACGGAATAGCAATCGTCTCTGGACACTTATTATGTATAGAAAAAATGTGAGAAACAAAATGTTTATATGAAACTTTGTGTGTAAGAATTTAAAAATTCCTTGAGAGTGCTGAAAAATAGCTACTACTTTAATTCTGTTTCACATCAATTTAAACAGACTTTGTTAAACAATCATTAACAATCAATTAAGTGAAGTTTCATCTGAAATTATTATATAATTCTCACTCGGAAATGGAGGTGAGCATATCATAACTTATTGGATGATCAGATCATAGGACCTCCTATGATCTGTATATCATTCCAGGTCCGCATCCTGGATTTGGTGTTATAATCATTTATGCTCTGACCCTCCTTCCTACCGTTTCAATTGATTATCTACAAGTGCTAAAAATATATATATATTCATTGGTTATACAAAAACCCTTCTTCCTGTGTTTCATATGCAAGAAACCTTTTTTTAAATCAAATATATCAAATAGTCATAATATTATGCAAAAAGGCAACACTTATCTTAGGTGGAACCAGCCACCACCAGCGCTGACATATCAATACAAACTCCCTGGCTACTTATTATTGAGCAGACTGGATGAGCTGCATAAATCTTTATCGGCCTTCATCTACTATGAGGTAAATATTCAAAAGATTTTCTTAAATCCTGCTGAGCTAGCCAGCAGCCGATATTCAATGGCAGTTAAACGAATAACAGCTGAGATAACTAGGCACCAGTCCGAATATCTGGTCTGGTTAACTTCCAGGTCAAAACATATACCCATATGTTCAATTCCAGGAGTCACAAGTGCCCCGGCATTGAATATCCAGCTGAATATTAACCCTTATGTTGCTATGTGGCTTGTCTCTTTCTTTCTAGTCTGCTTCAGGCAGTGCCATATACTGTCCAATGGATCTAGGAAATCCATTGCTTATTCCTAGGAAAAGCAAATTGAAATCTGTTTTACTCTCTTGGGATTGTGATCTGGGCTGGCTACTGTTGAAAACGGGATGCCTGGCTTGATGGAAATTCAGTTTGTCACAGTATGGCAACTCCTATATACTCGCAGCCAGAAACAGAAGGTACAAGGCAGCTGAGTATAAGTACTACACTCTTTGGGAGTAACATAGAAACATGATGGCAGATAAAGGCCAAATGGCCCATCCAGTCTGCAGTAATCATTATCTCTTCCTCTCTCTAAGAAATCCCACATAACTATCCCAGGCTTTCTTGAAATCAGACACAGTCTCTGACTCCATCACCTCTACCAGGAGACTGTTCCATGCATCTATCACCCTTTCTGTAAAAAAGTATTTCCTTAGATTTTTCTGGAGCCTATCACCTCTTAACGTCATCCTATGTATGCCCTTGCATTCCAGAGCTTCTTTTCAAATGAAAGAGACTCGACTCATTTAGGTATTTAAACGTCTCTATCATATCTCCCCTCTCCCGCCTTTCCTCCAGAGTATTGAGATCTTTAAGTCTGTCCCCATACACCTTATGACGAAGACCACGCACCATTTTAGTAACCTTTCTCTGGACCGACTCCACCCTTTTTATATCTACTGGATCTGTGTTTGTGTCACTCAAATGTAGCTCAGTAACAAATTTCTTTCAGAAGAGACCAGCAGAGTGCTGTCAGTGAAACATACCTCTTTCTTTCCAGTTCTAATTGAGGCAGTGCCAGTCCTGGTGGTATGTGTGTCTTACTTCAGCAAGCACAGTTCTAGTAACTCAGTGGGAGTGTAAAGGGAGAGAGACAGAAATAGTGCTCTTGTTCTTACCCTTATCTTGAAACACATCAATTATGCCCTTTTCAAGAGGGAGGAAATGCGCAGGTGACAGTGCGAGAGAAGGAGGGAAGAAAAACTGTATGGTTGTGACAGGTGACAATAATAGTATCACTAGTAGAAATAAGCATATGTTATCAGATAGAGAAGATGAAAGAGGGTTAGAGGTTCAGCAAAATCACATATTGTGTTTCCTTCTGGTCCAGTTCTTTGAATGTTCCAGATTCTTTTAATTTTGAAGACATTAAAATCCCAATTTTGAGTGAAATGAAGTAACTGGGTATTTTACTTGATACGTCTTTGAAAATAAAGCCATATCTCAAATTAGTCATTCAGCATATCTTCTTGAAATGAAAATTATTAGGACCTTTGAAAAGCGTACTAAATTCAGTTAAATTTCAAACAGCAATTCGAGCTTTTGCTTATCCCTTATTTGATTATTGTGATTCTTTATTTTGGGGTCTTTCCAAATGTGATCTGCATACACTTCATGTTGCCCAGAATGCTACCGCTCATCTGATTGCCCAAACTATGAATGCATTATGCTATTTTTAATACTTCATTGGTTGATTTTCAAAATTTTGACCAACAAAGTACATTCATACTTATCTGCTACTTTGAAGATCTATGTTCCAGCCTGCTCTTTATGCTCTAGCAATCAGGTTCTACTTGAAATCCCAGGTTTGATTTCTATAGAGCAGGGGTGTCAAAGTCCCTCCTCGAGGGCCGGAATCCAGTCGGGTTTTCTGGATTTCCCCAATGAATATGCATTGAAAGCAGTGCATGCAAATAGATCTCATGCAGATTCATTGGGGAAATCCTGAAACCCGACTGGATTCTGGCCCTCGAGGACCGACTTTGACACCTGTGCTATAGAGAGTCAATATTTATGGCTGCAGGTTCAATTCTCTAGAGTACATTACCTTCAGATTTGAGACACATTAAGGGCTCCTTTTACTAAGCTGCGGTAGTGTTTTTAGCATGCGCTGAAGATTAGCGCGCGCTAACCCCCGTGCTATGTGGAAAAACCAACGCCAGCTCTATGGAGGCATTAGTGTCTAGCGCGCGGCATTGTACCACACGCTAAAACCGCTAACAAGGCTTAGTAAAATGAGCCCTAAGTTGCTCCTTCCTTTTCATAAGCAGTTGAACACTTACTTGTTTCAATAGGCTTTTTGTTGATTTAAAGATATCTATTGATTTTAGTCATTAATTATGAGGGGGTGCTGAAATGTTCTCAGCCCAACCAAGAAGAGAACGATGTGGATATGGTTCAACCAATGATCTAAAACAATGTCAAAACATGGAATTTTGTTTCTGCAAATTGACACATTACAAAGTATGATGGTACTCTTTTCAGCTACAGTGGCAAAATAATGCTCAGAATTTAGGAAGTTGGTTGGTTGAGCTGAGAACTTTTCAGCACCCTCGTATATCTTGTTTTTAAGATGTATTGATTTTAGTTTTCTGTTTTATTGCTTTCTTTTTGACTTTGTACATACTGTTGCAAGCTGCCTAGATGTGTAGATAGGCAGCATATAAGAATTGTTAAATAAAACAAAATATTAGAGGAGTAGAAAACAAGGCCAGTACAATGTTCTATTTTCATAGATGCCTGTTCTGGGCCTGATTCTATATATGTCATCTAAAAAATTGGCGCTGATAGGGTGACTTTATAAGTGTGATTTTATAAGTTATATGCATCTTATAGAATCACGCTTAGCCCAAGTATCACGCTTAGCCCAACCCAGCCCATGTGCCTAAGGCCCCGCCCACAGGAGGGGCCTAAGGCTACTAGGCTGATTCCGGTTTGCCCAGGCGTCTCAGGCCCCACCTATGGGTGGGGTTTGAGGTGCCTGGGCCAATCAGACCCTAAGGCCCGCCATTCTGAGCGTTGTCAGGGGTGGGGGGTGTCGCGGGGTCAGCAGGGGGGGTCTCGCGGGTTGGGTGGGGGGAGGTGTTCGGCGGGCCAATCGGGGGTTCGGGGGCAGTCATGGAGGGCTGCATCGAGGCAGGAGGCCCTGAGATCCCTTCTGCCTAGATCATAGTGGGAGTGGGAGTAAGGGGGTTGCTTGGACAGGAGGGGTTGGGCTCCCTCCAGCCCGATCTTGTAGATCGGGGTCGCTGGGGCAAGAGGGCTTGGGCTCACTCCTGCTCGGATCATTGTTGGGGGGGGGGGTGGATTCTGTAACCGGTGTTGTTTTTGACAGACACTGGTTACAGAATCCAGCTTTTAGGCGAAGGACTGGCCCCTCCTTCGCCTAAAAGCCCTTGTTTTGGGCATTTGGGACTTAGGCTTTTATTAGGTTGATTATATGGTGTAAGTTTAGACATAGTGGTAGTCTTGGTGTTTAAACAGCTGATCGTAGAGGCAGGCCATTATAAAAAAAAACCCTCCTTTTGGACATTTTTTTTTTTTTTTTTAATAATGGACATTTTCCCTGCTTCTACTTTCAACGTTTATGGCCTTAGGCCAAAAGGGGACTTAGATTTTTGTTTGTTTTTTATTATGCCCCTCCATGGAAACAAGGCAGAACATAAGAATAGCCTTACTGGGTCAGACCAGTGGGCCATCAAGCCCAGTAGTCTATTCTCACAGTGGCCAATCCAGGTCCCTAGTACCTGGCCAAAACCCAAGGACTAGCAATATTTCATGCTATCGATCCAGGGCAAGCAGTGGCTTCCTCCATGTCTTTCTCAATAACAGACTATGGACTTTTCCTCCAGGAAATTGTCCAAACCTTTCTTAAAACTAGCTATGCTATCCACTCTTACAACAACCTCTGGCAATGCGTTCCAGAACTTAACTATTCTCTGAGTGAAAAAAAATTTCCTTCTATTGGTTTTATAAGTATTTCCCTGTAACTTTGAGTGTTTCCTAGTCTTTGTAATTTTTGACAGAGTGATAAATCAATCCACTTGTACTCATTCTACTCCACTCAGGATTTTATAAATTTCAATCCTATCTCTCCTCAGCCATCTCTTTTCCAAGCTGGAGAGTCCTAACCTTTTTAGTCTTTCCTCATACTAGAGGAGTTCCATCCCCTTTACCATCATGGTCGCTCTTCTTTGAACTTTTTCTAGCACCTCTATATTCTTCTTGAAATAAGGAGACCAGAATTGAGTGCAATACTCCAGATGAGGTCGCACCATGGAGCGATACAGCGGCATTATAACATTCTTCGTCTTGTTAACCATCCCTTTTTAAATAATTCCTAGCCTCCTGTTTGCTTTTTTGGCCACTGCCACGCATTGGATGGAAAGTTTCATCGTATTGTCTACGATGACACCCAGATCCTTTTCTTGGACCCTAGCATCCGGTAAATGCGATTCAGGTTATTCTTCCCAAAGTGCATCACTTTGCATTTATCCACATTAAATTTTGTCTGCCATTTGGACGCCCAGTCTTCCAATTTCCTAAGGTCTGCCTGCAATTTTTCACAATCCACATTTGAGCATTGGTGCTAGAGAAGGATTTTAGGTGTGCCATGGACTGCCAGAACAACTAACAAATCGATTCTGGAAGAGATCCAACCAGCTATGTCACTCAAAGCCCAAATGATGAAGTTATGACTGTCTTATTTTGGTCACACCAGCAGAAGAGAGAGATCACTGGAGAAGGACATCATGTTTGGGAAGATCGAAGGAACCGGGTGAAGAGGGCGACCTGCAATCAGATAGCTAGACATATTGAAAACAACCATGGGGATGATGCTGGAGGACCTTTCCAGACTAGCACAAAATAGATTTCTTTTTAGATCTGCAAATCATCAAGTCGCTAGGACTTGAGCACAAGTTGGTGGCACCTAACAACAACCTTTTGCACATGGCTTCTCCTTCCCCTTCTTCCTGTCCCATTGAGTATCTTACTAGAGCATCAAATATTATCCATCCTCTTCACTGCCATAATCATGTTTTTCTGATCACCTGTTACAATATAGTCAGGAAGCACTATTCTCTCTTTATAAACTAGCTGCCAGACACGATCATTGCTCTTATTTGTGCTAAGATATGGGTGAGTTACATCTATCATCCATCACCTCAATCAGCAGTACAGTTCATCTGTACCCTTCTACTGATGCTCTCCTCTGTACTTAAAGTCTGCCCCTACTTCATCCAGCTGCCACTAGTCTGCCTTCAGAGAAAGCTAGGTATGTGGAACATTCTGTCTACAGATGTCGCTGGTAAAATACATACCACTCCGTCTTGGTCAGGAATGATGCTAATATACCATAGGCTGGGAATTATTGACTTACTAAAAATTGCCTCACTTTGCTATGCCTGATGGAGCATCATATACTCGTGTCTCTATGGTTTGGTCTATTTGACATCCCCCTTCCCCTTACCACCCCTATTCTGTGGTATAGTGCTCATATCTCTGCCTCTGCCTTTTTGCCCTGCTTTATGTGAGTTTTCCCCTTAACTCTCATCCTGCAGAGCACTGCTCGCTGTTCAATATGTGTGGCTGAAACTCAGACAACTTTAGAGATTTTTGCAAGGTTCTCATTGACAGACAAATAATGCTGCTATTCCCCTCTCTCTCTGAGCTCTGTCTGTACTGTAATGTGGCTTTATCTGTATGTGTGGAGGGGTGTCAATTTTTCTTTATTTCAGCAAACTCTTTTTTTTTTTTTTTTTTAAGAACAATTCTCTCTGTCTGACTATGGAACAGAAAATGGTGCTCCTACTCTGCTGTACTTTTGTTTCCCGTTCCTAATCAGAGGCTGATATCACTCATGGGAATTTGGGAAAGTGCTGAAAAGTTAAGCTTTTATGGCCACTTGTCAAAACGTAGAATTGTCCAAAGAAGAAAGATGTGCACTAAAAAAGTGTCCAAAGGCTAATCTGTAGATGTAGAAATCTTTATTCTTCCAACATCATCATGGCACAATCAATGATTCAGTGACTCGACACGTACATGTTTCGGCCAACCAGCCTGCCTCAGGAGTCTTAAGAATCACAAAGCAAAAAATAAACTTGCTGGCAGAACACATGGACGCTGCCAATATTCAAAATGAAATCTGGAAGAAACGCATTGAACAGTTCAGACCGACAAAATTCATGGCATCTCTCATTTTGAGAATGACACGGTGAGAAAATTCATCACCGTTCCCGTCCCCGCGGATAACTGCGGGAAATAATCCCATGTCATTTTCTAGTGTCTATTTCAATCTCAATCCTTCTACTTCAGCATTCTTCAAAGCAAAGCTTGCGGGTCAGTGGTTGTGGCCATTCTTACTCTGATTCTTCCCTCTCTCCTTAAAGAATGACATGAAGATGATTTCCCGCGGGGACGGGAACGGTGATGAATTTTCTCACCGTGTCATTCTCTAGTGCACATCTTTCTTCTTTGGACAATTCCACTTTTCTGGTTTCTGGTTTATGGCATTTCATTTGTGGTTTTGTTTTTTCCCCCGTTGTGTGCTCTCCACTTGTCAAAACGTTACATCATGATTGGTAAAGTGCCTCCTGCTTCTGTCTTATGTTCCATCCAAAGTAGCTCCAGTATATCAGACTCCCCATTCTTCATGGGTTCAGTTGGAACCAAAAAATGAATACAATGAATGAGGATTCAGCTGAAAAAGTTTCCTCATCCTTTTAAAGGTAAACAAATCATTTTACTATTCACTATTACTATTTTAAAGGTATACAAATGCATTTTACTATTAATTTGAGATAAAACCGAAACAAAAAGAATAAAAGTAATACTTCTTTGAATAGCTTTCAAAGGTAACCCATGTAGGAGCATAATTAAAAAAAATGTCTAAGTCCATGTTTGGCCTAAGGCCCTAGGCACCCAAAGTAGGCAGCAGGGAAATGTCCTTTCTCGAAAAAAAATCCAAAATGTGTTGGGTTTTTTTCGAGAATGGCTTACCTGTAGGTTCAGGCATTTAATCGCCCAGACCACCACTATGTCTATCTTTAAGCCCTATTCCTGAAAAAAAATTTACCCAAGTCCCAAACACCCAAAATAAGACCTTTTAGGTGTGGGAAGGACCACCAGTCCTTCACCTAAAACCACGATTCTCTAACTGGCGTCTGTCATAAGCACTGGTTAGAAAATCGTGGAACTGTTGTCCCTGCCCCCCCCCCCCCGCAATGATCACGGCAGGAGGCTAGAAGAGTCCCTCCAGCTGGCCAACTATAAAACATAGGGGGGGGGTTCGGGTGGGTTTCCTGTTGGGCTGGGGGGTCAAGGCAGTTTCAAGCAAGAGGGATTTGGCATCCCTCCTACCATGATCTGTGGTGGGGGGAGGCAACAGTTTCACGATTCTCTAACCAGTGCTTATGACAGATGCCGGTTAGAGAATTGTGGTTTTAGGCAAAGGACTGGTCCCTCCCACACCTAAAAGGTCTTGTTTTGGGCTTTTGGGATGGGCAAATTTTTTTTCGGGCTTAAAAATTGACAGTGTGGTGGTCTGGGTGATTAAACGTCTGAACATCGAAAAAAAACATATTTTGGACATTTTTTCAAGAATGGACATTTCCCTACTGCCTACTTTGGGTGCCTAGGGCATTAGGCCAAACAGGGACTTAGACTTTTAAAAAAAAAAAATTATTATGCTCCTCCACGGGACACCTTTGAAAATTAAGATTTTACGATCACTTGTCAAAACGTTACATTGTGATTGGTGAAGTGCCTCCTGCTTCTGTTTTATTTTCCACCCAAAGCAACTCCAGTATATTGGACTCCCCATTTCTCATGGGTTCAGTTTAAAGCAAAAATGAATACAATAAAGGAGGATTCCGCTGAAAAAGTCTCCTCATCCATTTAGTTCTTTTAAAGGTATACAAATCAAAAATGCATTTTACTATTCATGTGAGATAATATGTAGAATTAAGAGATATAAAACAAAAAGAATAAAAGAAATACCTTTTTATTTGACTAAGTGCATTCTTTGAAATAGTTTTCAAAGGTGATGTCCCTATTTATTCTTCAATGGACTAGAGCAGTGTTTTTCAACCTATTTTGGGCAAAGGCACACTTGTTTCATGAAAAAAATCACGAGGCACATCACCATTAGAAAATGTTAAAAAATTTAACTCTGTGCCTATATTGACTATATATAAAGTAATTCTCTTGAATAGGAATCAAATAAACACAAAGAAAGCATTTTATAATTACTTTATTATGAAATATTAAGTAAACAGAATAGTGAAAAATTATAAAATACTTTATTCAGTGCGAAACCTGGGCCTGTTTGGCTGAACACAAAGCTGATATTCTGGCTGGAATCGAAGAAAGACACACACGTAGCTCTTCGTCAACAGCTCTCAGTCTCTCTCTCTGTATTTGGTTTTTATAGCATACAAAAATAGACAAATATACCCTCCATCCTTTTTATTAAACCACAATAGCAGTTTTTAGCACAGGGAGCTGCGCTGAATGCCCAGCGCTGCTCTTGATGCTCATAGGCTCCCTGCGCTAAAAACCACTATTGCGGTTTAGTAAAAGGTGACCATATTGTAAAATATAAACAGCAGATATAAATTCAGAACTGTGCATAGTAAGTGAAGGGAAGTTTTCATCTCTGGGAATTTACCCAGTTAACTATTAAGTTATTTGGGCAAATTCCTTTGAAAACTGTGGTAATACTGCCTCCACTTTGCTAAATTTAAAATAAAATCATTTTTCCTACCTTGTCTGGTGATTTCTGGTTGCACTTTCTTCTTCTGACTGTGCATCCAATCTTTCTTCCCTTCTATCAGCCTGTATGCTTTCTCTCCTCCATACCTCATTCCCTCCCCCAACTTTTTCTTCCTCTCTCCTTGACCTTTCTTTCTTTCTTTCTTTTTTTCTGTTTCTCTTCTTTCCTTCTGTTTCCCTGCCTGCCCCCTTTCTTTCTTTCTCCCTGCCATTCCCCAAGCCACTGCCACTGCCGCTGCCATCGGGGAACAGGACCCACCAATGGATAACAGGCCCCAAAGCCGACGCCGACGCATGCTCTCCCTGACGTCAATTCTGCAATCGGAGAGGAAGTTCCGCCCAGCCAGGCAGCGATTGGCTGGCCCGAACTTCCTCTCCGACTGCAGAATTGACGTCGGGGAGAAGAAGACTTATCGGCTCGATAGATTAGATCGCCAAGACAAAGTGAGTCCTGGGTGATCGACTCACTTTGCCTTGGCGAGCTACTGGCGCCCCTGCCTCGGGCCCCCTGTCAGCTCCAGGCCCCTGAATGCAGGACTGGTAGTACTGCCCTGATGGCGGCCCTGCGGCACACCAGGCAACATCTCGCGGCACACTAGTGTGCCGCGGAACAGCGGTTGAAAAACACTGGACTAGAGGGTGGGTTTTATATAGCCCATGATAGGAGAGGGAAGAGTTGGGAGAGGTGAGATATGATAAGAGATGTTTAAATATCTGCATGGCATAAATGCACATGAAGTGAGTCTCTTTCATTTGAAAGGAAGCTCTAGAATAAGGGCATGGGAAGAAGTTAAAAGGTGATAGGCTCAGGAGTAATCTAAGAAAGCACTTTTTACAGATAGGGTGGTGGTTGCGTGAAGTGGGCTCCCAGCATAGGTGGTGGACATTGAGACTATGTCTGAATTCAAGAAAATGTGGAACAGACACATGGGATCTCTTAGGGAGAGGAGGACATAGTTGATGTTGTGAATGAGTAGACTGAATGGGCCATTTGGCCTTTATCTGCCATCATATTTTTATATTTCTAGTATGTGGCCATATGTGAAAGAGCCACCTCAATTCTGTGGCCTACCTTAAAAAATCTTTGATTAGAAACAAATGAAAAAATAGATTTTAAAAAAATTATTATGCTGTGGTGACCATACTAGCAATTATCCATTTAATTTAATTTTCTTATTCTGCCAGAAATCCCATAAGAAAATCACACATTCTTTGCTGATCTCCTAAGCAGCAGTTTCTAATTCTTTTCTGATCTTCGAAGCAGCAGGTACTGGATCTGCATGGATAATGAATTATCTCACTGTTTTTCATCTTTCACCGGAGCAGTTTCCTGCTTAAGCATGCTCAGACATTTCGAAGCTCTCTTTACTTCACCTCTGCTTTATCTTTTCACTGTGAAAGTGACAGCAAAAAGTAATGAACGCATCAATTCTCCATCCTTTAATGGCCTAGCAACCACTTTCTGAGTGTCCCAGCATTCAAGTGTTTAATACAGCTGGCAGAACCATGTAATTGTCATGCTCAGCCAACAACTGTTCTGATCAAATTCAGTAGCGCACTGATTGTGTAAAAAATTATCAACATCTTTTAGATTTCTTTTGTGTATATAGTTAGGCAGAGTCCTCCTCTTGCTCCCTTCTTTTTTTATCCCATTTTTTAAATAACTCATCCCCCTACTATTATTTATTTATTTTAAAATTTATATTCCGCTTAAAACCTCTTCATTTTGCTGGCCTACATTTCAGGTACCTTTTGTGGCCCTAGGGAGACACCTAGGGCCTTCTAAGCTCTCCTAAGGCCACTTCCGGGTGAAAACATGCCCAGACTTGAGCAAGCTTAGGCAACCCTACACATCTCCCTAGGCTCGTGAAAATGCCTACAATGTAGGCTGCCTGCCTCCGGGTGTTTTTTTTTTAAACGTGCATCTCAATTGGCTGGTTAGACAGTGGTAGGATGCCACCTATAATCAAGACATCATTTATAGAATTTGCCCATTGGTGTTCAGCAAAATTGTTTTAAACATAAACTGAAAATATATTAAACAGGAACATTTCTTCTACACCAACTGCAAATAAGTACCAAGCAAATAACCTTTACCTCTGGACAACAAACGACAATACAAACTGACTTTTCTAAGCATATATGGCTTCAACAATATGCATAAATGGGTTGAAACCCACAATGTTGTGCAAAACTTGGGCCTTCTATTACAAAGGCGCACCACGCGTTTTAGCGCGGATTTAGCGCATGCTAAATCAATGGCGTGTGCTAACTGCTAACGCATCCATAGGATAACATGCATGCATTAGCATTTAGCACGCACTAGAAAGCAGAGCGCACCTTTGTAAAAGAGGGGGTTGGTGTCAATAAGGAACACAATATTGTATGCATTCTAAAAACTCACTTTCCCTCTGATAAGTTGATAAAAAAGAGGTAAAGTAAGTCTCTAAGTCGTTCTGCAGGCCCTTTGAAACTGGAAGAGTTAATGTGGCTCAGGTTTATAGAAAAGTGACCTCAAAGAGAGAGGTTTTGAATTTCTGTAAGAAAGTTAACAGATGCAAATGGAGGAATAATGAGTTCCAAACGGTAGGCCCAACAAGAGAAAAAAATCAAGTTATGAGTATAGTCATGTGATTAGCCTGAAAGATGGAACAACTAGCAGGTGCTGTTGTGAGGAACGAAGCCTTATCAAAAAGCTGTATTTTCAAATATCTTTGACTTTCTCATCAGTCAATGAATCTTTTGCTCCGAGTGGTCTAAGAGGTCCATTCTGTCATAAAACACCAAGTCAGCCATATTCTTCTATAGAAGTACATTCCTTAGGCAACTTGCTTTCTTGTAAAAGCTTTTAATGTAGGCACAGCATCAAAGTAAATTGCTTGCTCACTTTTCTGAGAACCGGTCAAGCAAGTCTGAAGAAATCATAGCTCCTTTGTTCTTTCTCTTACAGTAAAGAGTGTGGAGAAGGGAAGAAGGGAAGAAGGGGGCTGTAAAAGTCATTTGGTGCCACTATCTACTGTTCTACCATTTTTTTTACATTAATGAGTCTTCCTGTATGGTCCTATTTCTCAGATTTCAAAGGAAGACACAGTATAAACACGTGACGGGCAATTCTATAATATAACATTTAAATTTAAATGCACATTTCACATTTAATTGTGCAGAATTCTGACATTAACATGTGCATATGAGCTACTATTAAGATGCATTATTTTATTGTTAACCCCAACTATTAGTAACTAGGGGCCCAATATTCAAAGTGAGTTAGGACATGGGGAATGGGGGGGAGGGGGTTTAATGTTAGGAGGATTATAGCAGCTTTGTAATATGGGAGGCAGTGGTGTGGCAAGGGTAAGAGGTACCCAGAATGGTGGCACTTCCCACTCTCCCTCACCCCTGAACAAGCACATGCTTCCCTTCCCCATACCACTTTAATTTCCCCAGCACGAGCAGCATCTCCAATTTACTGCCTGTGCTGGCTTTGGCTTTCCCACTGAAGTTATTTCTTGGTCCTGCGACCACGAAGTGACGTCAGAGGGAAAGCCGAGGTCAGCGCAAGCAGCAGGTTGGAGTTGCTGCTTGTGCTAGTGAAGAGCTAGAGGTATTGGTGGGGGTAATGAAGGCACACATGCAGCGTAGAAGGGCTGGGAAAGAGTGGAGGAAGAGGGGAGAAGAGTTTCTAGCGTCCCCTGCCAAGATGGACCCAATGTATGAGACACCCCTTACCTGGGAAGCTGAAAAGACACTAATATGTATATAAAAAGATAGAGCTGAAGGATAGAAATGCTTCAGAGATTTGGACACAGCATGCAGAATACATGTTTTTCTGTTACCAGTGAAACAAAGAGAAAGATCTGACACTGGTCAAGGTCTAATGTTTGGAAAACCCAAAACACTGAAGATGTGGCAGTTATAATATAACATAACAGTAGGCTAAAGCTAAAAGTCATAAAAACAACTTTTAAATAACAGAAAAACATAGGCTAGTGGTCATACTGACCCAATAATATCACACTGTTCCCTTGGCAATGCTTGGGAAGCAAAACTTAGTTGTTTAATGTGAGATCCCCCAGTACAGCACAAAAGTCTGCTGGGATGTCTCATGATTCAATAGCATGTGATATCTAAGTCATTATTGTTGCTTAGGAAAATTACCAATGAAGTATGATTAACCAGAAACCATGTGACTTGAAACTAACCAATAGAACATTGCTGGAGTATGCAAGTTATCATTGGATCTTAATGAAGCAATTGTAATTTAATTAGAAGATGTACCAACCACGTATGTTTAATAATGAATTAATTGATGATGTCATAATCCCAATAAAATTGTCAGTCACTTGTAATTTAGTGAGATTCTTGTTTGTTTTCCTACCATAGTAGGATGTTTAAACTACACTTTTGTGTCTAGTAGTTTTTTCCTTGGCCTCCTCTAGAGATAGAAGAAAGAGCTGAGGGGCTGTGTAACCTGCTCATATAGTTATTTAGAGCAAACAACATCCCCTCACCACCACCACCCTACTATGCCACTAATGGGAGGGTAGGGGAGGAGGAGTGTTGTTACCTTACTTTCCTTGACAGCTGGCAGTAAGTGAAGTCACGTTATCAGCAGTCATGACTGCTAGTGCCTAGTAATGACTCGTGTGTTAGTATTCACAGTTGGCTATTACTCCACTTGCTCATATCATGTCCAACATCCAAGTGAGAGAACTAACATGACATTTTTTAATACGTGCTGTTGTTTTTTATACAGTATGTAGTAGTACAGGCCCAAACTACCATCTATTGTGCAGTAAAAGCCAGTTTAGCTGCTTTATTTTGGGGTGGTTTGTTTTGATTTTCAATTGGAAGTTGGCCAGAGTTGAATAGGCAGCTGCTGCTCGCGCTGGTGGATGAGCTTCCCCTATGGTGGTCTCCTTTACATTTGACATGATGGGGAAGACTGGAAGCAGTACAATGGTGTTGGCACCTAAAGTAAATTACATAATGAGTATGGTTCAATTCCATTCTCAGATGATTTTTATAAGACTTTGGAGAGTAAGGTTCTTGATTGTTTTGGAAGGTTAAACCGCCACGTATTGCTTTGCGGAAGCTTAGGATGTTTAGATATTTAGGAGGGGGGGTAAATTTCCCTGATTTTAAGTTATATCATTATACCTTTCTTGTAGCTGTGGCGGTGTTCTGGTTGTCGCCTACAGATGACATTGAAGTGTCCAAATAGTTGCTATAGGAGAGGGAGATTATAGCTTCATTCCTTTTATGTGGTCTGTTAACAGAAATGTTGATAGAGGGGAATATAAATTTTTAAATAAATAATTAAAAAAAAACAAACAGCAGGAATTAAACAGGTTGTGCCACAGTCTATGGTTTTGCAAGCAGTGTCTCAAGAGCTAAGGTATGTTGCTCACAGTATGGAGTTGTCATGGCCTGTGTTTGTATTTCCATATAATGTAATCCAGAGATTAAGGTCCAAGAAATGGTCATTAGTTGGCCAGAGTGACAAGCTAAGGGGTATTATTAGTCAGCTGTTTTGGGGTAGCAATTTTAAGACTTTTGAAGATTTATGTAGTGACCTCAATTTGGAGGCTAAGCATTACAGTTGTGGTTACAGTTGAGAAATTGTTGTAGGACAGGTTTTGTGGAAAGGATATAAGTGGGTGATTCAGGGTTGCGTGATTTTTGTGTAGGTCTTATAAGGCAGACAAAGAAAGCCGCGTCAGCTTAGAAACATAGAAACATAGAAAGATGACGGCAGAAAAGGGCCAAGGCCCATCAAGTCTGCCCACTATAGACCCTCCCCTTAAGATTAGCTAGTGTTTTGCCCTGACCCTCCTAGGGATCCCACATGGGCGTCCCATTTATTCTTAAAATCTGGCACGCTGCTGGCCTCGATCACCTGCACTGGAAGCCCGTTCCACCGATCAATCACTCGCTCCGTGAAGAAATACTTCCTGGTGTCGCCGTGAAATTTTCCGCCCCTGAGTTTGAGCGGGTGCCCTCTTGTGGTTGAGGGGCCTCTAAGAAGGAAGATGTCATCAAGCTTATTGCAAAGCTAAATTTAGGAGAATGTGCATTGTGTTGCAGAAAGTGTGGGAGCATGACCTTGGGAGAGGGGGAACTAATGCTGAAATGTGCTATACACTCCCAGATTATCTTGATCACAGGAAGTGCTGGTTGAAGTGTGGATTCTGTGAGAGAGGAAATCATTACGATCATCTGAACTGTAAGTTTATTTTATTTTTTTTAAGTTTTATTAGAAATTTGCTTAAGGAATAACAAGAGTCCATTCTGGTAATATTATAGATTACAGGTTAAATGAGTTGATCTGTCTGAGATGCATTGGGATAAGCCTCAGCACAGCCTCTTTATGCCTTTTTTTTAACATCTTTTTTTTTTTTTTTTTTAATGAACCCCTTAGCCTCAGCTTGTGCATTTGGCAGGCAAGTATGTTAGATGCCTTCCTCCTGATGTAAAAATGAATGAAATTGTATTTATGCAATATCTTCAAGAAATACAGAACCTCTGAGCTGCATCTTTTCAACAAAGAATGAAATCTATTTTAAGAACATAAGAATAGCCTTACTGGGTCAGACCAATGGTCCATCAAGCCCAGTAGCCCATTCTCATGGTGGCCAATCCAGGTCACTAGTACCTGGCCAAAACCCAAGGAGTAGCAATCCAGAATGAGCAGTGGCTTCCCCCATGTCTTTCTTAATAACAGGCTATGGACTTTTCCTCCAGGAACTTGTCCAAACCTTTCTTAAAACCAGCTATGCTATCCGTTCTTACCACATCCTCTGGCAATGCATTCCAGAGCTTAACTATTCTCTGAGTGAAAAAAATTTCCTCCTATTGGTTTTAAAAGTATTTCCCTGTAACTTCATCGAGTGTTCCCTAGTCTTTGTAATTTTTGTCGGAGTGAAAAATCGATCCACATGTACCCATTCTACTACACTCAGGATTTTGTAGACTTCAATCATATCTCCCCTCAGCTGTCTCTTTTCCAAGCTTAAGAGCCCTAATCATTTTAGTCTTTCCTCATATGAGAGGAGTTCCATCCCCTTTACCATCTTGGTCGCTCTTCTAGCACCACTATATTTTTCTTGAGATAAGGAAACTAGAATGGAACACAATACTCCAGATGAGGTCGCACCATGGAGTGATACAGGGGCATTATAACATTCTTATTCTTGTTAACCATCCCTTTTTAATAATTCCTAGCATCCTGTTTGCTTTTTTGGCCACCGCTGCACATTGGGCGGAAGGTTTCATTGCATTGTCTATGATGATACCCAGATCATTTTCTTAGGTGCTAATCCCCAAGGTGGACCCTAGCATCCGGTAACTGTGATTCAGGTTATTCTTCCCAATGTGCATCACTTTGCATTTGTCCACATTAAATTTCATCTGCCATTTGGACTACCAGTCTTCCAATTTCCTAAGGTCTGCCTGCAATTTTTCACAATCCGCATGCGTTTTAACAACTTTGAACAGTTTAGTGTCATCTGCAAATTTAATCACCTCACTTGTTGTTCCAATTTCCAGATCATTTATAAATAAGTTAAATAGCGCCAGTCCCAATACAGACCCCTGCAGCACTCCACTGTTTACTCTCCTCCATTGAGAAAAATGCCCATTTAACCCTACCCTCTGTTTTCTATCCGATAACCAATTACTAATCCACAACTTAACTTTGCCATCTATCCTATGACACTTTAATTTTCTCAGGAGCCTCAAACTTGAAAAATAGCTTTTAGCAGTACTTTTGGATGAATCAAACCCTGTATGAAAATTCTTTGTTTTTTGTATATTCTACAGTCTTTTTTTCAAAATAAGTCTAATGCAATATTTATATATATATATATATCTCATATATAATAAAATGCTAGAGCGCGCATGCGCTATCAAAAATTCGTGCGGTGTGGCGCCGTGAGGTGTGCTTCTGTGGCAACATTCTAACCTCACAGCGCATGCGGGGGCTGAAGGCGCGCGACTGTGCTCTCTCCCTGTCCTCGGCGCGTCACCGCCCGCCCTCACTCACTGCTGCCTCTCACTCGCTGCCTGCCCGCGTCCTCACCGTGTCACCTCACTCGCTGCTGCCTCCTCTGCCGCTGATCCTCTTCAGAGCAGCCTGCGATCGTGGCCGGCTATAAAGAACCTCACAGGCCGCTCTCCAACCTCAGTAGCACGCTCCCTCTGACACACGGGATCGCGTCAGAGGGAACGTGCTATCGAATTGGAGAGCAGCCTGCGAGGTTCGCTAAAGCCAGCCACCACGATCGCAGGCTGCTTTGAAGAGGAGCAGGCCAGAAGACGCTGGGATGGAGGGGAGGGTAAGAAGGGGATCAATACCGGGAGCCAGGGGGAGAGGGAAAGGGAAAGGGGGCTGCTTTGGGGGGAGGGGTGTGCTGGGGGGAGACAGAAGGGGCCATGGATAGGGAGAGGTAAAGGGGGCTGCTTTGGGGGGGAGGTGTGCTGGGGACAGCTTTGCTCTGGGAGGAGACAGAAGGGGCCATGGAGAGATAGGGAGAGGGAAAGGGGGCTACTTTGGGGGGGAGGTGTGCTGGGGACAGACAGCTTTGCTCTGGGGGGGAAGACAGAAGAGGGCCATGGAGAGACAGTTAGGGAGAGGGAAAGGGGGCTGCTTTGGGGGGGAGGTGTGTCCTGGGGGCAGACAGCTTTGCTCGGGGGGGGGGGGGGAGACAGAAGGATACAGACAGCGGCCAAGGAGAGAGAGATAAAGAAACACAGACAGACAGACAGACACATCTATTCTAGCACCCGTTAATGTAACGGGCTTAAAGACTAGTATATATATATATATATAAAACTTTTCCTTTAGACTAGATGATATATTACATAAAAATATAGGAATAGCTATACTGGGTCAGACTGGTGGTCCATCTAGCCCAGTATCCTGTTTTCAACAGTGGCCAATTCAGGTCACAAGTACCTGGCAAACACCCAAATAATAGCAATATTGCATGCTACCAATCTAGGGCAAGCAGAGGCTTCTCCCATGTCTGTTTCAATAGCAGACTATGGGAGTTTCCTCCAGGGACTTGTCCAAACATTTTTTAAACCCAGCTATGCTAACTACTGTTACCATATTCTCTGGCAATAAGTTCTAGAGCTTAACTATTCTTTGAGTGACAACTATTTCCTCCTATTTGTTTTAAAAGTACACTTCTCCCTCCGTATTCGCTGTGATAGGGGATTAACAGAACCGCAAATACAGAAAAACCGCAAATAACATTTTCATATGTTATTCGCTGTTTTCTATTAAAAACCATTGTGAATATGGTGAAACCGCAAACAACATAGTGGGAGACCTGGCCTGTTCCTTAAGGAGAGGCAAAACAAGGTGAAAAAAGTGCTAGGAATCAGCGATTTTCTCTGTAAATGCTTGGAATCAGCGATTTCCTCTATGCTAGCTGATGTAATTTTGGGGTAGCCATCAAGCTAAAAACCATGAATAATCTAAACCGTGAATGCTGAAACCGCGAATACGGAGGGAGAAGTTTATGTCCATGTAATTTTCATTGAGTGTCCCCTAGTCTTTGTACATTTTGAAAGAGGAAATAAGTTTCCAAGTTTATTAAAATTTTGTTATCTCGCCTTATCAGAATTCAAGGCGGCTTTACACAAAATTTAAGTAAAAACAGGAGAACTACCATATTTTCACGCATATAACACGCGCGTTATACACGATTTTTACAAACCGTGCATAACCTTGCACGTTATACGCGTAAGCGCATTGTACAATTTTTTTTTCATTCCGATCCGGCATCCTCCCCCCCGCTCGCGTCACCCCCCCTCCCCCGCGATCCTACATCCCCCCCCAGCACCGCAAAACATCTCTTACCCGATTGGGCACCGGCACCAGCACCAATGCACAGGACGTGCCAGTGCCAGTGCCAGTGCCCGAAGATCCTCCCTCGTTGTTGCTGGGCTGGGCTGGACTGAGCTTTGAGCATTTGCACATGCTCAAAGCCTTCTGGTCTCGCTCTCTCCGAGATTCTCAGATTGCAAATGCTCAAAGCCTAGTCCAGCCCGGCACGAGGAAAGAGGATCTCCCTCGCACCGCCCAGCACAGCCCAGCCCAGCAACAACGAGGGAGGATCTTCAGGCACTGGCACGTCCTGTGCATTGGTGCTGGTGCCCAATCGGGTAAGAGATGTTTTGCGGTGCTGGGGGGGATGTAGGATCGCGGGGGAGGGGGTGACGTGAGCGGGGGGAGGATGCCGGTTCGCAGGCCAGAAGAGTAAGCGGGAGTGGGAGGAGGTTATAGCAGCATGCGCGGTATACGCGTGTGCGTGCTATATAAAAAAATTTTTGCTGAAATGCTTTGGACCCGTATGCGTGTTATACATGTATGCGCGTTATATAGGTGAAAATACGATACTATACACTTTTTTTTAAATACTTCAAAAATGAACTAACTGGACTAATAGGACTGACCTAAACAGACTGGCACAAGAAAGGAAAGAACAAAAAAGGGAAAACCAAAATGACAGGTTCATCCAGAACGGCTGGACTAGCCAGGAAGGCTGGTCTAGTATTAGATTACAATATCCTTAAAAGGATGGTCATACTGTGAAAGCATCTTTAAAAAGAAAAGTTTTTAAGCTAGACTTAAAATTATCTAATGTTGTGATCTCTCTTAGATAATTCAGAGCTAAGTTCCAGATTGAGGGAACGGTGACGGAAAAAATAATCACTTTCATCTTTTCTACATCACTCAGAATTCTGTACATTTCAGTCATGTTTACTCCCACTACCCCTCACCCAGCTGTATCTTTTCCAAACTGAAAAGCCCTAACCTCTTTAGCCTTCCCTCATACAAGAGGAGTTCCAACCCTTTATCATTTGATTTCAGGTGACATGCTAGTGCTAAAATAGAGTTAGTATTCTCCACGTAAGTCTTTACTTTGATAAATTTCAAGTCACATACTGATGAAACATAATCTGTATCCTTCCATTAAAAAAATGTTTCAATTAACTTTAGAGGGTTTGCACATATATCTTATGTCGAGAATGGCAATTTGCCTGCACAGAACAACTACCACATTATTAAGATCTGTTGGTGTTTAGTGGTAAAAGGCCTGATATAGGCCATGCAGCAGAGAGCATTACAGAGAATTTCTATATAGGTCACCTTCTCTAAATTCAATCTTATCTCGTAACAGAAATAACAGCAATTTTCCAAGAGCAATTGTGCATGAATGTGTGTCTGGATAGAGAATGAAAAGAGAGAAAATAGTGAGGTATAATGGTGGTCTACTAAATAGTATGAAAAACAAAATATCTCAGTTTCTTGACAGAAAATGTATACACATATAGGAGGCAATTCTAGAAACCGCCACCTCCATTTAGGAATGCCGAGCACTTTGTTGAGAGAGCGGAATATAAATGAAATAAATAAATAAATTCCATAACAGCGTCTGTGCGTCAAAGTGCCATTATAAAATACTAGCATAAATTTAGGTGCAACTGAATGCACCGTAGTACGAGGGGGGGGGTGCTGAAAAGTCCTCAGCCCAACCAAGATCTGGCATGGATCTGGTTCAATCAATGATCTGAAACAATGTCAAAACATAGAATTTTGTTTCTACAAATTAGCACTTGACAAAATAAGATAACACTCTTTTCAGCTACAGTAGCAAAATAACACTCAGAATTTAGGAAGTTGGTTAGTTGGGCTGAGAACTGTTCAGTACCCCTTCGTAGATATAAATGGGTATGCTACATATAGTAAATGACAGCAGATAAAGGCCTGAATAGTTCCTCCAGTCTGCCCAACAGTCATACTCAGTATCAATTCATGATTAAACTCTCTTTCTGGGACCTAGACCAGTGTTCTTCAACCTTTTGATACCTATGGACCGGTGGAAATAAAATACCGTATTTTCACATATATACCGCGCACCCGTGTATAACGCACACACGGGTATAGTGCGCGGGAAACTGAAATTTATGTAAACAAATTAATATATAGCGCGCACACACGTATACCGCGCATGCTGGTCCTTGAATTAAAACCTCCTTCTGCCGTCCCGACTCTCCTCTCGCAGCTCTGCCCCGAATTGCGGCCCTGCTCCTGCCTTGACATCCCGACTCTCCTCTCGCCGCCCTGCCCTCTGCCCCGACTCTGCCTGTTCTCCCTTAAAGGTCTGTCTGTACCCCTTGAAGTCCTGTCCCCCCTTGAAGTCCTGTTTCCCCATAAAGGTCTGCCTGTCCCCCTTGAAGTCCTGTCCCCACCCTGAAATCCTGATGCCCCACCCTGAAGGACCGCTCGCACCCCCACCCTGAGGGACTGCTCGCACCCCCACCCTGAAGGACCGCTCGCACCCCCCCCCGACGTCCGATTCATCCCCCAGCCCCCCCCCCCGCACGGAGAAGCAGCCTACCGTTGGTTCCCGATGCCAGTTAGCCCTGCTGCTTCCTTTGCCGGCGGTCCCGCCCCTTCTCTGAACCCTGCGCTGCTTCCTCTGCCGCGGTCCTGCCCTTTCTCTGATGTCAGAGAAAGGGCGGGACTGCGGCAGAGGAAGCAGCGCAGGGCTCAGAGAAGGAGCAGAACCGCCGGCAAAGGAAGCAGCAGGGCTCACTGGCATCGGGAACCAACGGTAGGCTGCTTCTTCGTGCGGGGGGGGGGGCTGTGGGATGAATCGGACGTCGGGGGGGTGCGAGCGGTCCTTCAGGGTGGGGGTGCGAGCGGTCCCTCAGGGTGGGGGTGCGAGCGGTCCTTCAGGGTGGGGCATCAGGCTTTCAGGGCTGGGGGATGAATCGGACGTCGGGGGGGGGAACTATGTAAAAAAAAAAATTGTACAACGCGCTCATGCATATAATGCGCATGGTTATGCTCGGTTTGTAAAATCGTGTATAACGCGCGCGTTATATGCATGAAAATACGGTAATTATTTTGTGGACCGGCAGTTGAAGACCACTGGGCTAAGTCGTGGCCCAGACCCTGCCCATCTCCACCCAATCTCTGCCCCCAGACCCTGCCCCCATAATAGTACTAATTGTAACACCATCTTTTCCTTTCATTTTTCATATAATCGTATTCATTTTTCATATAATCGTATAAACAACACATAATGGTTAACCACAAAATTAAACTACACAAAGCACACTGTATGCTTCTCAATATTCATTCCTACCAGAACACAGATAACCCCATGCAAATACGGAACCAAAAACTAAAAGTACTAATACTTACAAACAAACCCTAAGACGCAAGACTCTACATGCAGTACAACCCCAGAGGAAAAGAAAGAAACACATTTTTTCTTGAACAGAAAGCAATCATTAAATTAAAAAAATCAAATAATGTAAATCAATCATTAAATTAAAAAATAAAATAATTCCCCGTACCATTGTTGTCTCCTCCCTCCATGTTGTGCCTTGCCTTCTGGCCTACTCCCGCCTGGCCGTTTTATGCCGCCCCCTGGTGTTATCTTCGGGCCTGCTCCCTCTCCCTCAGTGCTGCAGTGCACAAAGCCGTGGGCAGCGGCTCCTTGCGCATCCCATGTCTCATTTGGAAGCTTTCCCTCTGATGTTGCAACGTCAGAGAGAAGGCTTCCTGTTCAGGCTCACAGCCCAGAGGGATCTGGCCCATAGACAATGCTGCATTGATCGCACCGTGGACCAGTGGCTGAAGAGCACTGTCTGGGGCCCGATGCACGTGCCGGCCATGCGGACCGGCAGGAAATTTCTGCAGACCGGCACCAGTCCACGGACTGGCAGTTGAAGAAAATTGACATAGACCATAGGAGTCTGTCAAGCATTGTGCTTAGGTTCCAACTACTGAAGCCGCTGTTGAAGCTCACTTCAGCCTATCCAAAGTGAACACATAAAGATTGTGACCAGCCAGGCATTCTCCCAGCGCAGGTCCCAGTCAGGACAGAGGGGAAGAAGGTGAAACAGAAATCCCGGGGAGGGATTGGGAAGGATCAGGTTATGAATAAGCTAAATAATAGCACTGACCACCGGGGGAGCCCAAGAGGCCCTTGGAACACTGCCAGGGCTGACACAGCAGGGCGTTTCCCCAAACTATATAACCCGGTCTCTCCCAGTAGAAAAGCAAGCCGGCTAGGAAGGAAGCTAGGTCCTTGCCTTCCTAAGGATCCTGTCCAGCCAGACAGGGACAACGAGTGCCAGCCTATGGAAGTTGAGCAGTTTGAACAGCCTGGTGAACTATCTCAATCTGAAGAGCTCATGGAAATCCCAGAGGCTTGGACTTGTGAGGAGAATGAACCTGAACCCATGCAGGTGAACTTAATGCTGAGCCACAAACAGTGAAGGTGTTTGCAAACTGTTTGTGGGCTGTGTTTTGCTGTTTGAATGAAGTTTTTGCTGTGATAGCTTAGAGAGAGAGGGTGGGAGAGGATTTGCTTCCACCTGGGAGGGAATTGGTAGTCTGTTTTCAGGCCTGTAATTGTGCAAATCCTGTGACTCTCTCTTTTTCCTGGCAGCCATAATTTGTGATTGCCAGAGGCTGTTTTTTTTTCTTTTATTGTTGTGCTCTGGACTAAGAATGAAGAATACCTGAATGTTGGATTATAATTTTGGGTTTTGGGACTGAATAAAGCAACTGCTTTCCTAGCAGTCTAAAGAAGCTCTAGGGAGCCAAGGTCTTGGTATGAGGCAAGACCTAGAAAACTGTGGCAAAGTAAAGCTGATAGCTAAACAAGTTGACTTTTGTTTCTTTGCCCCTTTTGGCAATTGTTTGATTTTCTTTTTCCCTGATGAAGGCTGTATATAATCTGGAGGGAAAAATATCAGAATGCTGAATGACATTACTTACCTGTTCCAAAGACATTAAGTAAAGTGAACTGTTTATTTAACTTGACTGAGTGTTGGAACTTTATTTTGGAGTTTTGTTTTTCTGAATCCAGTCCTACAGGAAGACTCCATGTCGGGTCTCACGCAAAGGTTCATTTTCATGTGTAGCCGTGCTCAGAGCCTTAAAATCCTATCCGGGATTACTCTGACGGCCACATAATTGGTGTCAGAAGTGGGATATTGCGCCTCCTGTAGGACACTGGTGGGAATCACATTTTTGAAAAAAAAAAACAAACGTTTTTTTTTGGACTTGTGCTGGAGAAGGCTTTGTGGCTTTCTGTTTTGGTCAATTGAACTGTGGACTAGTTGTTTGGACAAAGAGTCTAATTTTTTTTGTGCTGTTTGACTGCTTAATCTAAAGTTTCCTGAGATTTATGCAGAGGAGGAGTTTCCCGCCGGAAACCGGAAACCTGGAGAATAGTTCTACTGTATTTCCGTGGGAGGAGCACTGTGGAGTTCAGTGGGAGTGTGGAGTTGGTGAACGCCAGACCGGAGTCGCAGAGCCGTGCGAGGAGACCCAGAGCAGAGTTCCTGAGTCGGTTCCAGGAGACTGAAGTTCCGAGCGAAGGTCCTGAGTCGGTTCCAGGGGACCAGAGTACCAGAGGGAGACAAGCCGTGCGGAGAACGACTGGGGGCCAAGGAGGCCTAAAACCCAAAGGCGCAGACTCACCAGTTCTATTGGTAAGAGTACCTAGGCTGGGGGGTCTGGTAAAGGGGAGGAACACGCGTACCAAGCAGCCACACTTGGGTTCCTTTTCTTTCTGTTTACCTTTCAGGACTTCACTATGGAGCAGTCTCAGATCGTGACGGCGGTAGCTGAGGAGGACCGGAGGCAAGCCCAAGAGCTACGGGAGATATTAAGGAGCAGTGAGGCTCGGTGGCAAGCCCGGCAGGACACGGTGATGCAGCAGTATGGAACATTAATGACCGCTGTTCGGGAGCAGGCCAGAGTGTTCGCTCAACTTCTACACCAGAACACTATCACCCCGGCTGGCCAGGGATCTCCCAGTGAGGTCCCTGCAACCCCGGTAGGACTTAATATAACGCCTCCTCTAACATGGTCAGAGTCAGCAACCAGAGAGGGTCTGGAAGTTGTCCTTACTCCCGAGATACTAGGATGGGGGTTGGAAGGGGTAGATACAGGTCAGGGTATCCAGGCGCTCCCGGAGGTAGGCCCTATGGAAATCCCGCTGCAAGCACATCCGCCAAGGCAAAACTCCAGGGGATTAGGGGTGTGGGGGAATAAGGTACCCTTCCTTAACGTAACCCCTAGGCCTGAATTGCGACCTAATGACCTGCGAAGTAAAAGGAAAGGTTCAAGGTATGGGCGGTTAGGACCTATGCAGGATAGTGATAAAGGGGTAAACATATTCACCCTGAAGGTTAAGGAGAATACTAGGAAGAATAAGATAAATATCCATGATCAAAGGGAAAAAAATACGTGCACCACAACGGTGTCTGTGGGTGGACACGAAACAACAGCCTTGATTGATACTGGGGCCGATCAATCGATGATGGCGGTGGACTTCTGGGAAAAAGTATTTCCTGGAGAAAGAGAGACCTCAATGCAGGAAAGGGTAGTCATTAAATGCATACACGGAGATAGTGTTAAGTATGCCCTTAGACCCACCACAATCCTACACCAAGATAGGGTTTACCAAGTGGCGGTAGCTTTAGTACCCAACGCTCCGTATGACCTGATCCTGGGTCAGGATTGGCCAGGGGTGCGAAAGTGTCTTGATACTAAACACGGGCTGGTTAATACGCGCTCGCAGGGTTTATCCACTGCAAGTGCCGAGAACCAACTAGGGAAAGTGTTCCCATTCCAAGAGGGGGTAATACAGAGACCTTCTCAAAAACAGGCAAGAGCCTCGCGGGCTCAAAAGAGAAGGCAGCAGCAACACCGTACCCAGGCCTTGCAAAAGGTGGGTCAGGCTCAGGAGTTCCCAGGTCTCCCTCAGGAAATAATGGATACCTTTCCCACCTTTTTAAGGGAACAAAAGGCTGACCCCTCTTTGCAGGAGCTGTGGCAACAGGCTACAAATTCCCAATCGAGAAATGCTGCATTTAAGATTAGGAGGGGTCTTCTGTATAAGATAGAACCTTGTTCAGAACGGGCAGGGGAAGAGAAGGAACAGTTGGTAGTCCCTAAAGGGTTTAGGAAGATTGTCTTGCAACTAGCCCATGATTCCCCTTTAGCGGGACATAAGGGGGTACTAGGGACACAAACCCAGGTGATGGGGAGGTTTTTCTGGCCGAGAATGAGACAGGAGGTGGAGGAATTTTGTATAACCTGTCCCACCTGTCAACAGCTAACTATGGATCGGCCAGCTCGAGCCCCCCTAATTCCAATCCCTGTAATAGATGAACCTCTCAAGAGATTAGCCATGGACATAATAGGGCCATTGGAAAGAACAGTAAGGGGGTATAATTTTATCTTTGTGGTGATGGACGTGGCCACAAGATTTCCTTGGGCTTTCCCTCTTCGGAAAACGACTTCTAAAGCCCTCATGAAAGAGTTGATGGGATTATTTTGTGGTATTGGTTTTCCCAGGGAGGTGCTGTCAGATCGGGGGAGTAACTTCCTATCCAAAGAGATGGAAGGATTTTGGGAAGCCCTGGGGATAAGGCACATTAAAACCTCGGCTTATCACCCACAGGCAAATGGTCTAGTGGAGAGGTTCAATCAAACACTCAAACTGATGCTGAAGAAGGGGCTTAAAGGGAATATGAGGGATTGGGATCTGCTTATTCCCTATGCTTTATTCGCTGCCCGGGAGCGGGTTCAGGACTCTTTGGGGGTCAGTCCCTTCGAAATGTTATATGGAAGGGTTCCAAGAGGACTGCTTGATATTGTAAAGGAGGGTTGGGACCCACCGCAGGAGACGGGACTTGATGTGTTATCTCATTTATCTCAGCTTAAACAGAGGCTAGCTCAAGTGGCTGGATTAGGGAGGGAAAATTTAGAATTTGCTCAATACAAACAAAAGACCTATTACGATAGGAAGAGCAAGGAGCGTCAATTGGAAGTCGGTGATAGGGTACTTATACTTGTACCATCCGACCCACATAAGTTCCTAGCCCACTGGAAAGGGCCAGCCACAGTGGTAGAGAAATTGGGCCCTGTAAATTATAGGGTGAGGGATGAGAAGAAACGCTTACAAACTTATCACATCAACCTACTCAAGCCCTGGAGGGATAGGGAAACCTTGGCTCTTGTAGCGCAAAGATGCCAGGAGGATGATTTAGGACCTCAGGTAGCGGATGTGGGTCAAACGGAAAAAGTAAACCTAGGGGAAGAGTTGTCAGCGCCTCAAATCCAGCAGGTCCAAGCTCTTATTAAGAGGTTTCCAGACGTATTCTCCTCCATACCAGGATGCACTAAAGGGGTTACCCATGATATAATTACAAGTCCTGGTAGAGTTGTTAGAACTCGGCCCTATCGGCTTTCAGAGGAGAAGAAAAAGCTAGTTAATGAGCTAGTACAGGAAATGTTGGCTCTCGGAGTCATTGAGCCCTCGCAAAGTCCTTGGTGCAGCCCAATAGTGATAGTGCCGAAGGCTGATGGCTCCCCTCGGTTTTGCATTGACTTTCGGCAAGTTAATGAAGTATCGCAATTCGATGCCTTTCCGATGCCTCGTGTGGACGAGCTTCTGGATCGTTTAGGCCAGGCCCAGTACCTTACAACTATTGACCTCACCAAGGGTTACTGGCAGATTCCTTTGACCTCTAGCGCAAAACCTAAGACTGCCTTTAGCACTCCCTATGGCTTGTACCAGTTCACCCGCATGCCATTTGGTCTGCATGGGGCGGCTGCTACTTGCCAAAGGGCGGTGAATGAAGTTTTGAGGGGACATCACGCTTATGCGGAGGCATACCTCGATGACATTGTCATCTACTCTCCCTCCTGGCATCAACATCTCGGACATGTCACTGCCATACTAGAGGCCCTCAGGAGGGCAGGCTTTACAGTGAACCCCAAAAAGTGTTTCCTGGGCCAGAGAGAGGTTAAATACTTAGGATATACTGTAGGTAGGGGTCAGGTTAAACCCTTAGTGGATAAGGTGCGGTGTATTCAGGAGTATCCTCAGCCTAACACAAAGAAGCAAATGCGGGGGTTCTTAGGTTTGTTAGGCTACTATAGGAGATTTATACCTAACTTTGCCACCAGAGCTACACCTCTTACGAATATGCTAAAAAAGGAGATTCCAGATACCTTACCATGGGGAATTGAGGGGGTAAGAGCTTTTCAAGAGCTGAGGGACAGTTTGTGTGAACAGCCTGTTCTTACCTCCATTGATTATAATAAACCCTTGATCCTTCAGACAGATGCGTCAGGGTGTGGCTTGGGTGCTATTCTGAGCCAGGAGAAGAATGGCATAGAGCATCCCATATTGTATTTAAGCAGAAAACTACATCCCAATGAGAGGAATTACGCGGTAGTGGAATTAGAGTGTTTGGCTGCAAAGTGGGCGATGCAGACGCTTGACCACTATTTAGGGGAGTGCCCATTCACGTTGGTAACAGACCATGCGGCCCTTAAATGGCTAGGGACCATGCGGAATAACAATGCCCGCCTTACCAGATGGTACCTGGCCTTACAAACTTTCAGGTTCACTGTGGTCCACCGCCCGGGTCGCCTGAACACTAACGTGGACACATTGTCCCGTATACCTGAAAATTCTGTATTAACTGAGGCTTATAGGGATAAGCACCATTTAAGGGTGGGGGTATGTGACCAGCCAGGCATTCTCCCAGCGCAGGTCCCAGTCAGGACAGAGGGGAAGAAGGTGAAACAGAAATCCCGGGGAGGGATTGGGAAGGATCAGGTTATGAATAAGCTAAATAATAGCACTGACCACCGGGGGAGCCCAAGAGGCCCTTGGAACACTGCCAGGGCTGACACAGCAGGGCGTTTCCCCAAACTATATAACCCGGTCTCTCCCAGTAGAAAAGCAAGCCGGCTAGGAAGGAAGCTAGGTCCTTGCCTTCCTAAGGATCCTGTCCAGCCAGACAGGGACGAGTGCCAGCCTATGGAAGTTGAGCAGTTTGAACAGCCTGGTGAACTATCTCAATCTGAAGAGCTCATGGAAATCCCAGAGGCTTGGACTTGTGAGGAGAATGAACCTGAACCCATGCAGGTGAACTTAATGCTGAGCCACAAACAGTGAAGGTGTTTGCAAACTGTTTGTGGGCTGTGTTTTGCTGTTTGAATGAAGTTTTTGCTGTGATAGCTTAGAGAGAGAGGGTGGGAGAGGATTTGCTTCCACCTGGGAGGGAATTGGTAGTCTGTTTTCAGGCCTGTAATTGTGCAAATCCTGTGACTCTCTCTTTTTCCTGGCAGCCATAATTTGTGATTGCCAGAGGCTGTTTTTTTTTCTTTTATTGTTGTGCTATGGACTAAGAATGAAGAATACCTGAATGTTGGATTATAATTTTGGGTTTTGGGACTGAATAAAGCAACTGCTTTCCTAGCAGTCTAAAGAAGCTCTAGGGAGCCAAGGTCTTGGTATGAGGCAAGACCTAGAAAACTGTGGCAAAGTAAAGCTGATAGCTAAACAAGTTGACTTTTGTTTCTTTGCCCCTTTTGGCAATTGTTTGATTTTCTTTTTCCCTGATGAAGGCTGTATATAATCTGGAGGGAAAAATATCAGAATGCTGAATGACATTACTTACCTGTTCCAAAGACATTAAGTAAAGTGAACTGTTTATTTAACTTGACTGAGTGTTGGAACTTTATTTTGGAGTTTTGTTTTTCTGAATCCAGTCCTACAGGAAGACTCCATGTCGGGTCTCACGCAAAGGTTCATTTTCATGTGTAGCCGTGCTCAGAGCCTTAAAATCCTATCCGGGATTACTCTGACGGCCACAAGATGAACACAACAAGTAAACACATAAAGATGGTTAGATAGCCTGAACTTGTTCGTGACCTCAAGATATCGCAGAAGAGCCCTTCTCACATACATTTTTTAAGAATCTGGTCCTTTCTTGAACCTGTAGGCTGGAACGCCGGCAAACTGATCTCCTGACTAACATCAAAAGCTGAAAGAACTTTTGGCAAAAATGGCAGAGCTATGTGCAAAGAAACTCCGACCTCTGTAAACTTGAGGAAAGGCTCTGCAAGAAAAAGCCTGTAGCTCTGAGACTCTTCTGGCTGAGATAATATCCTCAAGAAAACTTGTCTTGAGTGTCAGATCCATCAAGGACACTTCCTTCAGCAGCTCATAAGGAGCCTGATTGAGGCCTTGCAAAACCACGGCAATGTTCCATGTGGGAAATGGATGTTTTACCAGTGGACTAAATCGCAGCACCTCCTTTAGGAACCTGGCTATGTCCAGAAGTGATATCGATGAAGCCTTACGCTCTTGAGCTCTGAAGCAAGAAAGTCCCACCACTTGAACTCTGAAGGATACCACTGTAAGCCCCTTGTCAAGGCCAGCCTGGAGGAAGGCTAACTCCATGGAGATTGGACTTCTCTTTAATGTACCAGTGCTGGAAAGTTTCTCATGCCTTAGCATAAACAGAGAAAATTGTAGGATTTTTGGCTCTGAGCAGAGTGTCAATGATCATCTCTGAGTATCTCTTGTGCGCTAATGCTGCACGTTCAAGAGCCATGCTGTAAGAGCAAAGTTATCCAGATTTTCTATGACCAATGGTCCCTGAGAAGGAAGATCTGGCTGTACTCTATAAGTGATGTTAGGCACCAGTAGGTGCCTCCGGAGATGCAATTCACATCAAAGGTGCCTTTGTCGGAGGTGCGATTCTCTAAACGGCACTGTCACGTGATTGACACAAGATCAGCAACCGCTTTTAAGTTAGCTGCCGACAATGATGCCATTTGGAGAATCCAGGCCTTCCTGTCTACAGAATGGGTGGAGGTAAAGCCTCATACACTCATTTTTATTAATGGATACACGCTAATGATAACATTAGTGCATGGCTATTAATTGGGAAAATGAAAAATCATCCGTTTTCTGGCTGCAGTAAAAATGAACAGCGTAAAAGAAAGACCTTTGTAAAGAAATGCTAAGGTCTCTTTTTTCCTCAGCTTATTAAAAGAACCCCAGTTAGTTTTAATGAAGCAGTCTTTGTCCTAAAATATTTAATGGACAATAAATCAATTTAATGCATGTTAAGCTGATTAGCACATGCTAAAAGTTCAACTTTACAATTTTTCTGTTTAAAAATATGTGAAATAAACTGAAAAATATCTAAAATCAGAAAAAAAAACCCTAACAGTTTTTGCCATTACAGGGCCCTATTCTTTGATAGATGCAAAAATTTCACAGAGCAACCAATTTGCTGGCTCCTCTTGCTTACATGATTTGCAGCAACATGTTATGATGGTACTTGTGCCTCACAATAATTATTCCATAAACAATCTCTCTGCTGATTAATTGCTTAAATAAGAGCTAATATCCTCCTGGGTCCTGGTATATGAATACAATATATTGCAATAAATGTAAAACTGAAAACATAAAAGTTTAATTTTAAGCTAGCCTCATCTCATAAAATAAATAATGTTCAAGGTGGAACACAATAAAATGTTAATCTCCACTATAATAAGAGCCAGTACAGAATATAAGTTGTGCCATGCTGTTTAAAACATAAGGTTCATTGAGCCCAGCATCCTGTCTCTGGCAGTGATCAATTCAGGCCATCAAGAAATACCCAGCAGATCTCAAAGCTGTTTGTGCTCTTTGCTTTTGGCAGGTTACAGTAGTTTGCACGGGCACACAGCCATGCCAGTGAAAGATGCAATGTAGATGGATGTCAGGGAGTCCTCTGGAGTCTGTGAACAGTGTAGTCGGTGAGAAACCCAGAACCCATCAGTCACAGAAGCACAAGAGCTGCTGAGAAACAAGGTAGAAGTTGAAGAGGACAGAATAGGTGGCAGAAGAATGAGAGAAGGAGAAACAAGGAGGAAGCTGGAGAGGGGGCAAGTGAGCATAAGAGAAGAAAAAGAAGATATGACAGCAAGGAGGCATGGGCAACTCCCCTGACTTTCCATATGCCACTCAGACATAACCCATTCATACCATCCCTCACTCCAATTCACATTGTACTCAACATCACACCAACCAGTATACTACCTCACCTACACACACCGCATTTGCAGTCATATTCCCACCACATTTGCAGTCATATTCCCACCTACCCACTCAGTACTCATTCAGAACGGTTTCTCATGCTCACTCATACAACAAACCCCACCAACTCACATACCTCATTCATTTATATATATGTGTATCCCTGGCATCCCACATATGATTACACACATATACTACCCACTCACATATCACCTATATCTACCACACCCCACTCCATTTTACCCATACCCACTATCACAACCTCGGAACCATCATGAGGTCCTAGACAGACTTGCCTTGGATATTAAATATGCTAAAGACTGCCTTTATTAAGGGGGTGGGGTTATAGAGGGGGCAAGAGAAGTTGGTAAAGATTTACTGTGCCAGCTATTTTTCTTATTTTATGATATGAATTTCTACTGAATAGTCAGGCTGCTTTGTTTTTAATGCAATATAATGTTATACATCCTATTTTACTTGTTTCAAATGTTCAGGAACAGTACAATATTCTACTCTGTAGGAAAGAACATTTATGCATACCTAGGAAATTTTATAGTTTATTATTTATAGTCTGCCTTTTTATAAGGCGGATTACAACATTACATACATAATTTAAAATACAAAAATACACATGACACAAGACTGTCATTGTAACATACATCAACAAAGAAATTCATTGAGCTGATTACCAATCAAACCTACAAATGTCTGTAACATTAAGAGGCATATTTCATCTGGCAAAAAAGATGTTGCTTCAATAGTTTCTTAAATTGGAACAAATCTTTCGGCTGTCGGAGATACACTGGAATTTTGTTCCATTCCATCGGTCCAGCGCAAAAAAAGCCCACCCACTTTCTTTAAAGTCTCATGCTGTAAAATTTTAGAAGATGGAATCACCAGATCAAAATGACCTGCAGAATACAGTAACCTAAATGAAAAATACAACACAATACAAACCTACCTAATCTAAAAATCTGTAATTCATAGTGCTAAAGTTTTTTAAAAACTGCTTTTTTCTTTTTTCTCTTTAAACTATAAGTAAATGCAAAAATAGTGGGTACACTTGAAAAAACGAAGGATTAACAATCTTAATGGGGACATGAGTTGACATTCTAATATTAGCTACTCCTGAAGATGCTCCATGAGTTCCAAAACATACCCTGATGCTCCATGAAGGATCCAATACATACCCTGATGCAGAATGAAGGATTGATGGTACCTATAAAATTTTGGAAAATTTACCCCACCTGCTGAAATTGATTTTTGCAAAGATACTAAGGCTATTCTAGCAGTTTTACCCAGCCAAATAAATTTTGTAAGAATCCCATTCAATTTTTTATAAAAGGACCCTGGAAAATAAACTGGTAATATACTCATTTGGTAACATACTACAGGCAGAATCATTATTTTGATGGTTTGGATTCTCCCTCACCATGAAAGATGTAATAGATTCAAATGCTCAAAAGTTCTTTGACTTTCAACAATAAAGACTTTTCATTTACTGTCATCGTGTCTTCCAATGTTTTCAGAATCATAATACCCAAATATTTTATACCCTCCTCCTTCCAAAGGAATGGGAACGGATCAAATAAGCCCTTTACACAATGTACATTTAACGGAAGAACCTCCGATTTAACCTCCGGTTAATTTTGTAACCTGAAAATTTACCAAATCTATCAATCAATTCCAGTAAATCAATGCTATACTCTGTAATTCGCTGTCTGTACAGTTTCTCTTCATTGTAAACCGCCTAGAAGTCGCAAGATTGTTGGCGGTATATAAGAATAAAGTTATTATTATTATTATTATTATTATTATTAAATGCAGAATGATAGATTCCGGATTCCTCAAATGAAGAAAAATATCATCAGCATAGGCCGAAACCTTATACTCTCAACCTGCATATGTGATTCCCTGTATCTCCTTTGTTTGCTGAATGGCCAACTACAAGGATTCCAAAACAATATCAAAAAACAAAGGAGATAAGGAACATCCTTGTCTAACTCCCCTCTCCCGACAAAAATGCTCCGAAAATGTATTATTAATATATAATCTGGCTGAAGGGGAACTATACAAGGTTTGAATCATTTGAATAAATCCGAATGCTATACCATACCAATCCATTGCTTGGTACATGAAAGTCCATTCTACACAATCAAAGGCCTTCTCTGCATCCAAACAAACAGAGAAGGCCAGATCATCCATTGTTTTTGCTAAATTTAGCATATGAAATGCAAATCTGGTATTATTTGAAGAATGTCTTTGAGCAACGAAACCCGTTTGGTGCATATCGATCATATAAGGGAGAGCCTTGGCTAATCATAGAGCCAATAACTTAGCCAGGAGTTTTCCATCCACATTAATTAAAGAAATAGGCCTGTAGTTCGAAAACAACATGGGATCTCTATTTGGCTATGGCAAAACAATGGTTAAAGATTCCGCCATAGTACCTGAAATACAACCCTTAGTCAGTTGTGATTTATATAAATTTAAAAGATAAGGTAATAGTATAATCTGAAATGATTTGAAAAACTCCACTGTGAATCCATCACTACCTGGGGCAGATCAAGCCCTAAGAGATTTCAATGCTGCCTGGAGTTCCTTAAGTGATATAGGTGCTTCAAGATTTCCTTTTATATGCTTGGGGATTTTTGGCCCATGAATTAATTTCAAAAAATCTAATCCCTCAATTTCTTTATTTGAATAAAGCTCAGAAGAATATAAGGCTTTGTAATATTCTAAAAATTGTTTTAAAACATTTTCAATTTGAGTATGAATTTTACCATTCTCACCTTTAATGGCCACAATCTTTACTTTTTTTTTTTGGCTTTAAGATAATTAGCCAATAATCTTCCCACTTTATTTGAGTTTCCATGAAACATAGCCTACTGAGAAAACAAATCTTTCCTAGCCAATTACGAGGAAATCTCATTATACTTATATTTGGGGCTCCTTTTACTAAGGTGCGCTAGCGGTTTTAGCACACGCTACAATACCACACACACTAAATGCTAACACCTCTATAGAGCTTGCATTTGTATTTTTCGTTTAGCGTGTACTTAGCACGCGCTAATCTTTAGTGTGTACTAAAAATGCTTAGTAAAAGGAGCCCTTAGCTTTCAAAGGGCCTGCAAAGTATTTTGTTCTCATTTCGAGACCAATTGTGACTCTAAAGTCAAAATAGTTTGTTCCAAATTGGAAAATTCTAATTTTAGCAGTTTACTTATATGCACCGAATATGAAATTACCTCTTTGCCCTCTCATTGTGGCTTTGAAAGCATCCCATATAGTTTCCAAACAGTTTTTCTCTGAGGTGTTTAGTTAATAATACTCATTCATTTTAATTTCCTCAAGAAAGTTTGAATCTGCAAGCAATGTATTATTAAACCTCCAAACAAGTCTGATATTCTATCCAAATTCCAGAATGATCCACCAAAAGGATCGGGTCTATGCTGGCTTTTGTAACCTGTTGAGTTAAATGATCTGAAACAAAAAAAAAAAAAAATCAATTCTTGAAAATGAATTATGAAGTGGGAGCAAAAGGAAAATTTACGAGCATTAAAATGAAAAATCCGCCATATAACCTTTAATCCACATGAATGTACAAGATTGTCTAGACCTAATGATTTTAATTGCTTACTAGGTTGTTTATCCAATAATGGATCCATGACAGCATTGAAATCACCGGCTACAATTAAATTAGACGTAGCCAGTGACAGAATTAATTGTTGGAGGTTTTTTTTAAAGAATTTGGCCTGATTTGAATTAGGAGCATAGATGTTAAGAAGCGTCAGGGCATCATTTCCTGAAGTCATATCAACCTGAAGCCATCTACCCACAGGATCATCTCTAGAATTACCAAATACAGCAAAACACTTCCTATTAACTAGGATAACCACACCAGCCTTTTTCCCCACTGCAGGTGAAAAAAAACATTGTTTGCCCCCCCTTCCAGCTTCAATAGGTGATAAGTGCATTTCTTGTATAAAATAAACATCCACCTACTGCTGTTTCAGAAAAAATTAAGTATTTTTTTTCCTTTTGATAGGATGGTTAAGTCCATTAACATTTAATGAATATAATATTAAAGCCATTCTAAAGGATTAAAACATACTACTAGATAAACCCTTAATTTCCCTTTGAACCAACAGATATATAAAATTTCCAGACACATTCAGGCCCCCAAAAATTAAAACTCCCCCACCCCCAACCCAACCCATACCTGTAAGTATCTCAATAATTTGGGTGCATGCATCCAGATCAGCAATTACCATCCTCCCCAGGCCCCTTAATGACTTCCTAGAAATTAATCTTACCCAGGTAATAATTAATACTAAATAAATATGAATTCCAAATGTATTAAATTATAGCCTAATTTCAATTATTTTATTACGCATTAAGTATATCAATAAAGAATATACAATATAAATCATTAAGCTCCACTAACAGTTTAAAATAAAGTAATTCATTCACAATCCATTTTTTTTCCTTTTGGCATTAAAATAGTAATATTTTTGTGTAAAATTAGCATTTTAATTGATCAATGAAATAACAACCTTATGTAAAATGTATTGATTTTCTTTATAAATAAGGTAAAATGAAAACCTCAATTCATATAACACCTGAATTAAATAAACTAACAAGTCAGTTCATACATGAGTTAAATTGTTAAATAATCTCATAAATCATAGATATCTGATAATACTGAGAATGAATTAGCAATAAATCCTATGATAACCAGTAATGATTAAAAAATACTGTCTCAAATACAATATGCATAGCAAAATATATTGCTGATTTTATAATGAATATCAATTGTTACCTTTTTTTTTTTTAAGGATATATAACTAAAATTAAATATTCATATTTACTCAAACAGTAACCCGTCATACTAACTTAACCATGCATTCTTATACTTTTGTTCACCACTATCCTAAAAATTGCTCCAATCCAAGCATCCTACATCCATTTAAACCCGAGCATCAATTACTCGTAGCTAGTTTCCCCCCCTAGTACAGTCCCAAAATTTTATTTATTCATTTTTCTATACCACTCTCCCAGAGGAGTTCAGAGTGGTTTATATGAATTTATTCAGGTACTCAAACATTTTTCCCTGTCTCTTCTGGTGGGCTCACAATCTAATGTGCCTTGGGCAATGGGGGGATTAAGTGACTTGTCCAAAGTCACAAGGAGCAGCCTGGGTTTGAACCCACTACCTCAGAGTGCTGAGGTTGTAGCTTTTAACTGCTGCACAACACTTTCCGCCAAATAGTGATATGTTGATTTTTGGTGTATTCCAAAGTTAGCCTCCTGTTTCTCTTTTCTAAATTTGCCTTGTGCCCAGTTTAGATTAAATGTATACTTGTAGTGATCTGTGAATTTCGGGGTGAGGGGTTGGGTGGTCAGTAACTGAAGCTATATCTACTTGGTGTCCTTTTTTGTGTGTGATCTGTTGGTCTAGTATTTGATAGGCGAGAGCCTCTAAGTTTGATAATAGATCATCCACCTGTTTGATGGTATGGTCTTCTATGTGAATGTTTAGGTCTACCAGAACCATGTTAAAGTTTGAAGCTAAGGAATACGATAGATAAACTCTTCAAGTAAGATCTTGCCTCCCCCATTTCCTTGGAGCAATATAACATAATAAACATGTGAAAGCCCCATGTAGAATGGTGTCTGTTAGGTGACAAGTTAGTAGATCCATGTATTGATTGGAAACCTTTTCTAAGACTTCAACATCTTTGAAATTATTTAGGAGGCTTGTTACTCTGCCCCCTCACTTTTTCTCCCTTTATAGCTCCAAGTTTCCAAATGTATTAAAATTTGATATACCGCTTAAAAATTGGGGGGGGGGGCAGTATTCTCGGAGTCTAAAGATAACCATGTTTCTGTTAAGAAGAGAACTCCTAGTTGGGTCTCCTCTATCTAGTCCCTGACTAATGTTATCTTTGGGCTCAATGTTTTGATATTTAGGTAAGCACAGGGCATCTGCATATAGCTTATGCCAGGCAGGGAATGTTCTGCTCCCATATTCATGGAAGCAGGCTGCTTATGTTTAAATATATATGTTAAGCATTGCCTAAAACAGATTTTAGTAACTTTGTCTCTTAATTGGATAGGAATACAAATCCCATAGTAAGGGGGGAGGGCAAATCACCCCGGGAATCATGTTGGTGGGGGCACCGGCACCTCTCTGTCCCCCATGCCATGCTAGCACCCTCCCTCCCCTGTACTTATTTAAAATATTTGCCAGTGTGAGCAACTATTCTAGCCTGCTGCTCATGATGGCCTAGCTCCCTATGAAATCACTTCCAGGTCGCGGGGCTGGGAAGTGACATCAGAGAGAAAGCCAGCATGAGCAGCAGACTGCAGAAGCTGCTTGCGCTCACGCTGGCAAAAATTTTAAGAGGTATGGGGTGGGAAGGGAGGGCATAAGTGTAGCACCGAAGAAGCAGGGGATGGTGAGGAGGGAACGGGGGGAGGGGGGTTGGCACAGCAGGTGTTGGAGGGAGACGAGGGCACCTCCTTCCCTTGCTATGCCACTACCTGTCATCCTGCACTTTTCTGTAATAGGCTTTTCTTGAGCACATGTCTCTAATCCCTATGTTTTATGGGACTCATTCCACTAGCTAGGCTTGCACTGCTATTCCCCCTCCTCCCCACTGCCCCCTTCCCTTGGAACTGGTAGCTGTAGATGGCATGTTTGCCAGTATCTAGCTGCTAATGTACTCTCACAACATCATCAAAGTTTTTCATATTTACATTATCACTCTCAACTTGTTGTTGAATTCTGTCCAGCTCTCATGATAGGAGTGGAGAGCTGGTTGAAACAGATTCCCTTTTGTAAAGGCAAGATTCTTATATAGCACTTCTAACTGTAAGTTAAATTACTGTATTTGATTTGGGTTTTTTTTCATTAAAGAAGATTTGTTCAAGGGTTCTGAGTCTCCACAGTGATGTCCTATACTTGGTATAATTGTCAGTCAAGTTTAATGTTTTGTCTGACAGCATTTTTTGCAAGGACTGTAACAAGCAGTCTTCTTCTTGAACTGGAGAATATTATTCACAGTTTGCTGCTCTAATGCAGGAGATGATCCCAATGCAGCTTCCAGGGGCACTGAAGCAGCCAGCAGGAAGCCTCTCATTCATAGCATATCCAGCACCTTGGTTGGGCTTAAGATATTCCATCCCAAGGTCAAACTGCTCTTGGGTCATGGGAGAAGTACTCTTTCAACTGGGTTGAGAGAAGTATGGTCCTCACTGCTGTCTACAGACAACATTGCACAGTGAGTGAAAAAAGTAAAGAACTCCCAAAGTGTAGTGTATTGAAGCTGAGGAGCATTTAGAGGCACAAGGGGACTCTCATGGCTCACATCCTTCCTCTTCCCCATAGCTCTTAATCAGGTAGCAGGCCAGATTCTGATAGAATCACCAGAACTTCCAAAGCTCCTCCAAATATGTTCTCTTACAGCACCTTATTGAATCCCCTCATGTACTGTTTTAGTATTTTTTATTATTATTATTTTATTTATTAAATTTTGAAACATTTTTACAAGAAAAACTTCTTGCTAATGAAACGCAGTAAAAGTAACATTTAAAGGTATAAACTTAAAATAGGTAACAATGAAATCCTTCCTTAGAGCACTAATATTACTTTTGAGAGGCCATACAATATGTGAGGAACTTAAACACCGATAGCACTATTTTCTTTCATTATCAGCTGTGACTTAAGCAATTTTCTTCAACTCCAGAAAGGCCCTTAATTGCTCTGGAGGGGAAAAAGACATATTTAGCATCTAGGTCAGGGGTGTCCAACCTTTTGGCTTCCCTGGGACACATTGGCCAAAAAAAAATGTTTCTATGGCTGCACAAATGTGTAAACACTGCAGCAAGACAGAGGAGGGAGCTGACAAGACAGTAAACACCCGGGAGCAGTAGAGGAAAACACTGCATCACCCGCGACCGGGAGCCGCACAAAATACTTCATGGGGCTGCATGCAGCCCTTGGGCCTCAGGGTGGACACCCCTGATCTAGGTATTTAATTACACATTTACATGGGTAGGCTAATAAGAAAGTACCATATTTTTTTGCTCTATAAGACGCACCTCACCATAAGACGCACCCCAGATATAGAGAAGGAAAACAAGAAAAAAACCCATTCTGAACCAAATTGTATACTAATATATACCCAACACGTTTAAATTCCATCCCAGCCCCCAGGACCTTTAAATTCCGTCCCCGTCCCCCCCAATCAATCAATCATCACTTTTAAATACACCAGCACTTATACATACACCAGCACCTTTAAATTCCATCCCAGCCCTTCCAGCAGCCATTCAGAAGTGGCACATGCCCATGCAGCAGAATGCTTGTGTGCCGCTGGCCCCGACATGCCGATAATCAGCAGGCAGCCACCCTGAGAAGCACCAGCGACCAGCACAATTAGGGAAGTGTCGCAGGCCCAGGCATTAGCGTGCTTGTGCACCACGGGCCCCGACAAGCAGCAGGTAGCCATCCACTGACCTCCAAAATTTAAAGGTACCGCCGGGGGGTATATTCGCTTCATAAGGCGAACCCTTATTTCCACCCACTTTTTTTGGAGCGAAAAATACAGTAACCTCCAAAAATCTTGTTTCCTTTCTCATTAAGAGAAATAGTCTCCTTCTTTCCTGGGTTGATCGTGTCACATCTTGGTAGACCCAGATCCTTTTGCCATAGAAAAAGTATTTGGTATGTCAGAAATATAGTTTCATTATGGCATTTAGATCTTGTTCAAAGATAAAGGAGACTAAAAGAGTAGATCTTACTTGGGAATCTGTTATTGATTCCTCAAGAATAGCAGAAATATTATTAATGTCCAATACTGGAGATTGAAGGTTAGCAATACCAGCTTCTTGATGAATACGTTTAGAAGACATTGGTAAATAATACACTTTATTAACAGGTGGTATACAATCCATGGAATACTTGAGAATTTCTATCAGGTATTTTTTCAACATATCAAGGGGAAGTATTCCAACAATTTTTGGGAAATTCAGAAAGTGTAGGTTTAACCTGCGGTTATAATTCTCTAAATTTTCCATATTTTTGCATAAAGCTAAATTATCTTTAACGGCCACATTTTTAAATTCCTGAAGTGATTGTACTTCTATCTGTATTTGTGAAATGGAGTCTGTAATTTCAAGTTTAATTTGTTCTAAATCATCCATTTTGCCAAATCATTCATTTTCCCTCCAGGGCATTTATCTCTCAAGATGACTGTAATTGTTTATATTTTGAAGTGTAGCCCAAATTGCTTCCAAAATCACTTCCTTGGGGGATTTCACTCCCTCTTCAATGAATTTCATCAGCGAAATATTCACCGCAGATGAGCCCTCCTTTGCGGGAACGATTGCTGCAGCTTTGGCAGTCAAAAATCCCGCTCCCTCTGCAGAGCCAATCGCCAGACAAGGAGGAACAACTGAGGCCAGGGGCGAGAGTGAGATTTCATGTTCCAATAGGGGAGAGCTTCCTCCTCTCTCCTCTAACGCAGAGACTGTCTCCTCGGATCCTGGTAGTGCAGCCACGGTGAACCGCTTAATCGTCGGCTAAACAAGCGGTGGCAAAGCTGTAGTGGAGGATACAGCCTTAACCACTCCTTTCCTCTTATGCGGCATATTTGCAGAAGTATAATCACCAATGGGCCCTACTTTAGTATTTTTAAATGATGAAGAACAAATCTTCCCTGACCCAAAAATGAGGGTGAGAGGGAGAGACAAATATATCTGTGGCAAACGCTCAAAACCAGAAGAAATAATAATAACAATAATAAATGGTGAACGGGGAGCCCTCAGTCACACAGCTCACTCCGGGGTAAGTCCAGGACCCCTGAAGTGCTAGCTGTCACAATATTGTGCCCATATGAGCATAAACTGTGGAACATCCTCGGGCTCACCCGAAGTGTGATTCAATGTGTACTAATGCACCAACAATCTTTGTGCTAAATGTGCAAAAGAAACTACCACAGGTATACAAACTGTCTCTGCCTCTCATCCGAGGGTGCAGACGCGACCACAATCAACCATCCAAGCGGGGACAAAAAAAGCAATAGATAAGTCCGAAAAATACTTAGCTCCTCCGTAGGTCAAGTTTCTAAAGGCCAATGGAACTCCGTTTCGAGGAAATAACAAACCCCCTTCTTCAGGACAACAGTTAGACGCTGCAGTACAATATAGCTGATTCAGACACCCGCCGAGATGAAATGGAGGAAAATGGCAATAGATAAGTCCGAAACGCCTCCACTCATAACTGTAAGTCATTACGTCTGACGTCAGAGCCCAGAAAAACCGGGAAATTCAAAAGATGAGTTAAGACTGGTGAAAACAGAAAAATGAAAATAAAGTAAAATGCAAATAGAGATTTAAAGGGCTTCGGGGCTGTTGCCACGCAGCAGCCGCTAGCGCAGCTTTGTAAAAGAGGGGGTTAATGTGGACAAATGCAAAGTGATGTACATTGGGAAGAATAATCTGAATCACAGTTACCAGGTGCTAGGGTCTACCATGGGGGTTAGCACCCAAGAAAAGGATCTGGGTGTCATTGTAGACAATACGATGAAATCTTCTGCCCAATATGTGGAGGCGGCTAGGAATCATTAAAAAAGGGATGGTTAACAAGTCTAAGAATGTTATAATGCCTCTGTATTGCTCCATGTTGTGACCTCACCTGGAGTACTGCATTCAATTCTGGTCTCCTTATCTCAAGAAAGATATAGCAGCACTAGAAAAGGCTCATAGAGCATCCAGGATGCTAAAAGGGATGGAACTCCTCTCGTATGAGGAAAGACTAAAAAGGTTAGGGCTCTTCAGCTTAGAAAAGAGACAGTTGAGGGGAGATATCACTGAAGTATACAAAATCCTGAGTGGAATACAAGTGGATCGATTTTTCATTCTGTTAAAAAAAAAAAAAAATGACAAAGACTAGGGGTAATTACAAAGAGTAGGGAAATACTTTTAAAACCACTAGGAGGAAATATTATTTACTCAGAGAATAGTTAAGGTCTGGAACGCATTGCCAGAGGTTGTGGTAAGAACGGATAGCGTAGCTGGTTTTAAGAAGGGGTTGGACAATTTCCTGGAGAAAAAGTCCATAGTCTGTTATTGAGAAAGACATGGGGGAAGCAACTTCTTACCCGAGATTGGTAGCATGGAATGTTGCTACTCTTTGCGTTTTGGCCAGGTACTAGTGACCTGGTTTGGCCACTGTGAGAATAGGCTACTGGGTTTGATGGACCGTTGCTCTGACCCAGTATGGCTATTCTTATGACAGGTGAATCCTTCAAGGACCTGTGCAGCCAGTATGCTGAAGGTTTGTGAAGCTCAAGATTCCAGGCCCTCAGCATTTGCTTGCTTCCTTGACTTGGTCAGGAGCTTGAGCACAGGCTTTTATACATCAATAGCATCCTTCAGGGTGCTCACTGTTCGGCTATGATTTCACCTCCCCCATCTTCTTTCACTGCTCGTTTGGCCCAGGGGAGGTGGAGGCTCAATCCTACTATGATCTGACTAGCAGCCAAAAGATCTCAGCTTTGTAGCTGACTGTGGCTTGAGGCAGAAAATTACTCCAAATCCAGCTATTCTTTCATGGAGATGAAGCAGGCTGTAGTACCTTTTCCCCAGCACATGATCTATGAGTACAAGTTTTGACAGCCTATGGAAAAATTGAGGGGGGCTTAAAAACCTTGTTTTCACTGTTTCTACAGCTAGGACTTTGTCTCCCCCCCCCTCTAAAATCCTATTTTTGTTGGTTTTGGTCGGCCCTGAAGTGTTTTAAAGCCATTTTTAGTGCCAAACACTGCCATGACGGCCATTTTGGATTTCCCTAAGTTTTCAAACTTTTTAAAACACCTCGTTTTGCCTCAAAATTGGAAGGGATGGAGTCCTTAGACCCTAATACTCTTATATCATGCCTTATTTGCACTGGATGTGCGGCCGAAGAGCACCCTTGCACCACGTGCAATGTGGCACAGGATGGAGGAGCAAGAACGTCAGGATTAGCCCTTGCACAGGCCTCTAGGAATGGCATATACTTCTATCAGGGGGAATAAAATACCTTCTGGAACCCCAGACAGAGTTCATTAATATCCTCTGCCAGGCTTATGCACAATGCAGAAATCCACTGGGCAGGTCCGTGGGTGAGCAGACCAACATGCAATCCTCACTGGAGACTCAGAGCACTTCCTCCCTGAAAGCAGAGGTTATGCTGGTCTATGTGGTCCATCGGATAGAGATTCAGAGGATGAGGGGTCATATTTGACATCTTTACTGTCCCATAGTGAGGTTTCCCTGATTGGAGAAATAGCCTCTCATTCAGAGGACCAGGTGGTATTGGCTTTAGATCAGGGAGAGGATCCCTCCATTTGCCGACTTTTTAAGTCCTCTGCTTTACTGGAGATCATTACCAAGTCTCTCCGAGAATTGAAAAAAAGACCCTCTGCAAACCCCATCTTCCCAGTGCCCTCTTCTGAGCAGGGTCCAGGCTCAACCCACGTCTTTTCCGTGGCATCCAGACGTGAGGATCCTAGTCACAGAGCCCTGGGAGGCCCCTGAAGGCTCCCTAAGGGTAGCTAAAACCACGGCTCAACTGTATCCCATGGGTTAGGAATTCCAGCTAATTTTTGCTGTGTCAAAGGTGGACTCCCTGGTAGCCCAGATGACCAAATGTGCTTCCCTACCAAGTGAAGGAGGAGTTGTTTTAAAGGATCTGCAGGACTGCAGAGTGGATATAGTCTTCTGGAGTCAGTTTGAGGCTTAAGCCTTAGGGGCTAAGGCTACAACTTCAGCCTCCTTCGTGGCATGCACCTGTCATTCTAGGCTCAGCAGTCAGAGCCTGTTAGACTCTGAGCCTCTGTCTCAGCTTGTGCTGGCAGGCATAGACTAGTGGATGCATTCTATGACATTATCAGAGTCATGGGAAACATCTCATCATTTTCCACCACCACCTAGCATATGCTTTGGATCATGCAATGGGCAGCTGATTCGACTTCTAAAGTAATGCTGAGCAGACTCCCTTACAAGGCACAGATGTTGTTTGGTAAGGGCCTGGATGATCCTATGGCCGATATGCAAGAGCATCAGCCAAGATCTTTGCTAGGCAGCAGACCCAAGCAGCTAGAGGCCAGCATTAGGGGTCCTTTCATGGCTCCCAACGTTCTTGCCAGTATTCCATAGGAGCCTCTAGTGCCTTTCAAGGGTGAGGACAGAAATTCTCCAGGAACCAGAGGAACCAAGATTCAGTTTCCCTCTCCCCATTGCCAGCCAATAAGCCACAATGATGCCAACCTTCACACCTCTTCCACTGCTGGAGGGCAAAGCAGTTAGAGTCTTTTCCAACAATGCCATTGCAGTGGCTTATTTTCAACAGGCAGGGAGAGAGCTAATAATATAAATATAACAGAAAAAATAGAAAATAAACACACAGATGTTATATATATTTCATCTCGATCCAACAGGTAGAGAAAAAGCATTAACAGCATCATTGACTCAATGTAGGTGTCTTAACAATTACGTAGCAGATGAAAAAACAGACATTGGAACAGAAAAACAGACATAGCAATCTGCATCATTTTAGTAGAACAGCTGCCATTTTTCAGACCAGTGATGATACGGATAGCTTAGGGTACTGTGTAGTCCCGGCTGCCCGTGTATGAGGTCTGTTTTCTCCTTTTTTTTGTATTCTTTATCATTTTTCTGTCTTGTTTCATTTATTTTTGATGATATAGTGTGAATGGGGTTTCTCTGCTCTAAAATCATTATACAGTACGTTTTCTTTTTGAGTCTGTGCTTGATATATACGACTGTACCCTTATATTATTGGCATTAAATACAAGCCATAACATGACACAGTAGATGTCCTAATGACCAACCACTTATGTTCACTAGATACCTATATTTAGCTGTTCAAAAATGTGGTTAGGTTTAGGTAATCTTAATCAGCTAATGAAAATTTTCATTGCTAGCTGGTGGTTAACTGGTTATTACTGAATGTAGGAAGAGTAGACAAATCAGACTGGCTATTTTATATCTGGCTTGCTTTGAGGAAATTTCAGCCTACTTTGCTCTTCAGCACCTTTAATGAAAATACACACTGTTTTGTAAAAGAAGCACTTCATTTTTATAGTAATAAATAAATATTAATTAATTTGATGACATCTCATTGGGAAGTGACTGATTCCTGTTTGTGCTTCAAAATGAAGTCAAGCAGGGAAAACTACTGGAGAAGAAAAACTGTTCCTAACTATTTTGTGCTAATCTAGTTACACCACTAATGGAGCAGCAAATTAAATTTTGTTGTCTGCTCACAACAGTAAATAAACCTAAGTTTAATTATTCAATTAAAAATATAACTGTCTTTAGAGTTAAAATAGGCAATTCTTCAGTGCTCCCTAGACACACTAAAAGTTCTACCACATTTTTAATAGATCTGTTGTTTTTTTTCCCTCAAAACAATGGGGAAAAGAAAAAAGTTAAACAGAAAGAAAGGAAAAAACAGTGAAAGAGAGCAAGAGAATTCTTATTTGATGGAGCAAGTGAGGTTTCCTATCTCAATCGACAACTTTATGTGAAGTTTCTTTTCATTCTCAGACCACGAATATGTCTTTGACATTTGCTATCTCGGTCCTATTTCAGGTATTTATTAGAATGTCCAAGTAATCAATCTACCTGTTTCTTGGGCCAATTGTTCCTTCTTCAGTCTTGTTTATTGTTCTCATTTATTTTGCCATGGCACATTTTACCAGGTAATATTTAAACCTTGCTGTCTGCAGTTTTAAAGCACTTTTTTTTTCTGTCCTTTATTATCCAGACAGTTATTCAAACATTGGCACTATATATTGCTGGTCTCTGAATAAATACCAGCTCCTCTCAGGCTTCACCTTATATCACCTTGGCACAGTCTGGATAATATTGCTGAATATCCACAGGTGACCCCAGATGAGTTACTTTGAATATCTGGTTATTTCTTATAGTTTTGCTTCTTATTGAATGTAAAGCTGTGTACCATTTATTGTAGAGGAACCACAAGAACAATACTCCATTGTCAATGATGATCACAAAACAGTGATCTCGACATAAAAAAAACTCCAAATGCAATGAGGGTGAACTAATGTCTGAATAAAAATTAATTCTTTATTAAAATATATCTCTACAGGATTCTGCTTTCAGAATTTGTTTTTCTTGTCACGGAATTTTGAAAAACCTGCCACAGATAAATAGGGCAGTACAATGTCCAAAAGGAGGGTTGCTGAAGGAACACACCAGTGCACTGAAAACAAAGTCATGGGGCCACAATGCAGAAACAGGAAGCTTTTATTGAATGGGCAGGTACATCACAGGGTCCTGAGGGCATAATTGGCTTAGAGAACATATGCCTATTTTTGTTTTCAGTGATGCTGTTGCTGGGTAATGCACACTGTAGGCAGAAGTGTCACACAGGAATGGCAGAGGTACAGATGATGCCTGGTCAGAAGGAGATAATAGAAAGGGAGTTTCAGGATGGAAGAGATAGAGATGAAAGAAGGGGAGATAATGAGGGTGGGCAATTATAGAAAGAAGATAAAGGGAAGATGTTGGATGGAGGGAAGAGGGGAAAGAAAAGGGAAATATGCTGGATCCGGGGAGGGGGACCACAGGACATGCTGATAAAAAGAGGAGTGGGAGGAAAATACAAATAGACATGGGAAGGTGGTGAAAGGAGATGCTCCATGACTGGGAAGGCTAAGAGACAGAAGAAAGGGACTGTAGCCAGGTAGGAGATGATTAACCTAAAGGAGCTGGGAATGATGAGGGGAAGAGAGGCAGAGGAAAGTAGAGAACTGAGAAAAGAGTGAATGCAGAGGTTGGAAAAGGAGAGTAAGTGATAAACAGAAGGGAAATAAGAGACTGAGGAAAAAAGTAAGATTCTGGGAATGGAAGGGCTAGGAATGGATAGGCTAGGGCTAGGAATGGATATCCTGGGATGCACCGGGGAGCGGCTTAAGATCCTGATTGGCTCAGATGACTAAAGCTCTCCCATAGGAGGGGCTTAGGCACCTGGTTCAATCAGAGCCTTAGGCCTCCTTCCCAGTGCATTCTGGGATGGAATGGGCATGGTCTAACACTCCAATTGGGAGGGTCCTTAGGCATCTGAGCCACTTGGGGCCTTAGGCCCTTCCCTGGTGCATCCCAGGATGCACTGGGAAGGGGAAAGTCTGCCATTTTGAAGAGGCAGGCCTGCCAGCCAGAGGGAGAAAGCATCACTCCAGTCGTCCTTTCTTCAATAAAGGTATGGGGAGTGGGGGGGGAGGGTTGAGGTTTGGAGGGGTGTCAAGGGGTGTTGAGGTTTGGGGGTGTTGGGGGGGGTTAAAGTTTGGTGGGAGTAGGCATCCCTCCTACTGATGGTGCTTTGGGGGGTGGCCAAAGGCAGGATGGAGTGGGCATCCTTCCTTCCTATTTCAGGGGTGAGTGCTGGTGGTCCCCTGCCTCAGCCAGCTCAGCTGATCACAACAGGGGTATTTTCTTCCCAGATCAGCTGAGCCAGCAGGAATGCCCGAAGCTATCGCTTCGGAGAGACCTGGTGGCTCAACTGATCAGGGATTCCATTGCCACAATCAGCTGATGGCAAGGGATCCCTCAATCAAGCAGGCACAATTCTATAACTGGTGCCAGTGACATGGGTGCCACTTATAAAATCGGGGGCGGGTGGAAGCATCTGTTTTTTAAGACAGACGTGATTCTCAGGACACTGGTGTGTGATTCTCAGTCACTTCTTAGGCTGCTGCTGAGACCGATGGCCTATACAGAATCAGTCACAATTTGTCTCTATATTTGGGGAAAAAACAGTAAACAGTGTTCAATATGTTACAAGGGTAAAGATTTGATGTGGTGAGGTGACTGGGATGAAATCTATTCAAAGGCTTCTTTTGAATTTTGTCAGATTAGTCAGGTTTAAATTATATTAAATGGGCTTTTTTAATGGCATTTTTCATTGTACACTGCCTTGAATCTTAATGGATGGAAGTGTGGTACAAAATGAAATTTAAATTAAAATAGGTTATTCTACTGAAAACACATCAACTGATGAGAATATTCTGGCCTTACATATCCAAGAAAACATTTGCAAATTTTCTTCCCAGTGTACAGAAGATGATAAATAAGCTGGCTATTTTAATAAATCCTAACAATAACCCTTGATTTAGTTATCAATCAGTAGCACCGCACTGCAGAATTGGAAGCCCAGAGAAATATGAAGCATTTAAGCAGCGGCAGCTCTGTGTGCTTTTAAGATGGGGCTGTTTTTCATAGTCATCGGCTAAACAAGGAAGTCTGCTTAGGTGGTACTACTGGGATGGAATTGAACTACTGCAAAATGTTTGAACACTAGTAGCCCTAGATTTAGATTATTCTATGAAAAGTGAGTTATATAATGCATTAAGAGATGCATTTGTATGAAAACAATAATTGAGAATAAGTGGATGAAAGCTATTTGTGCCATCATCTGGTAGACCCAGCTCCTTAAAATCCAACGACACATAATATATATGAAATAATTCAATAAATTACAAACATTACATTTTAGTCAGAATGTATACTCATTTATATTTCTCAAAAATTGGAGTAGGAAACTCAAAGCAGGCTAATGGCAGGATCAAATCAGATTAAAAGGCAGACGTAGCTAGCAGCCCCTACCAGATATAAGTAGTTCTCCATGTAGGCTGCAGATCTTTTTAGAGATCAGGAAGATTCAGCCTTCCTATCAGTAAGTCAAATCATTACAAACAGGCAGGCCGATATTCAAAGCAATTCAAACAGCCAGGAAAAGCTTTTGGTCAGTCAAATAGTGTTTTAGTTTCTAACAGACAGTTATCTCCCGCTGAATATTTGTGGTTATTGGCTATATCAGTGTTCTCCAATCGCCGGTCCACATAAATTTCTTGTCGGTCCGTGAAAGATTCAGGTCTTCACAACTGCACTCTAGGCAGGAAGAGAGGCTGCGGTGCCAGCATCAGCTGACTTGCAACTTCCTGTTGTCATCGCATATGCCAGGACTGCTGCCTCCTGCCTTTGCTAGGTCTCCTGCCTCCTGCCGTGTATGTCTCCGCACCTCCAGACCAGCAGCGGCAGCTCTGTGTGCTTTTAACTTCAGCACACAGCTGCCCTTAAGCAGTAGTTTAGCTGCGGTTTCATGAGGCCGCTTCGATTCTGGCCTACCAAAGGCCCCGAGGCTGCCTCTTGAAACTGTGGCTAAACTACTGCTTAAGGGCAGCTGTGTGTCAAAGTTAAAAGCACACAGAGCTGCCATTAGGCTAAAGAGAGGAAACATTTGCTGGAGAGAGGAGGAGGGGAGGGAAGAGAGAAGGGGTACTACTGGACAGGGGAGACTGGAGGGGAAGGGGTACTTCTGGACAGGGAAGAAAGGAAAATAGGAAGTAAACAGCTGGCAGGGAGATTAGAGGAGGGGAAGGAGTTAGGATGGAATGGAGAGATCAGATGAGGGAAAGGGGAGAAACAGAGGAATGAGAAAGTAGAGAGAGATTAATGTTGGCAAGGGGGGTCAGATAAGAAACAAGGAGAGAGGGACAAAGATGCTAGATCTGGTGTAGGAGAGATAAAAATGAGAGCAGAATCATGTAAAAAGGAGAGAGGAGGCACAGGCTGGATGGAAAGGGGAAAGGGGCATAGAAAGAAGGCAGATACCATATGGAAGGACAGAGGGCAGATGCTGGATGGAAGAGAGTGAAAAGACAATGAAAGCAGAAACCAGAGACGACAAAAGGTAGAAAAAATAATTTTATTTTTATCTTGTGATTATAATATATCAGATTTGAAATATGTATCCTGCTAGAGCTGGTGTTTGACATAACTGGGGGCTCTCTCTGACCAGGGGGGCAGTTGCCCTAGTTGCACTCCCCTAACACTATTCCAGTCATTTGTGACTGCAGTATTCTGTTAGCATGATATTTCTTTGTACCATTTTGCAATAATTTGGCTTATTCAGTTTTCTTGATAGTAGAACATAAGAACATAAGAAACGCCTTCACCGGATCAGACCAAGGTCCATCTAGTCCGGCGATCCACACACGCGGAGGCCCATTTAGGTGCTCCTTTTTGGAGACCTGGTTTTCCCGTATCCCTCAATATGATCTGCAAGAAGGTGTGCATCCAATCTGCAAGAAGGTGTGCATCCAATCTGCAAGAAGGTGTGTAGAGGGGATATATGTGAAGGGAAGGGGAGACAGGGGTTTTGTTGATCTTTGCTCTGTATTATTTGTATTTATAAAATTACAATTATACAGAATATTGTTTCTTTTTATACTTTAATAAAATACGTTCAATATAAAATCATAACTATTTGAGGCTTGTACGGATAGGATCAGATGGTTTGCGGGACCGAGCTTGCGGGGATGGGGCGAAGTGTTTTTTTTAAATTTCAGTCTTAGTAGTTTGCCAGTCCACAAAATAATTCTTTTATTTCCGCCGGTCCATAGGTGTAAAAAGGTTGAAGAACACTGGGCTAGGTGACATAGCTGGCTAGTTGTGAATATTCAGTGCCAAACCGGCTATGTTTATGGGCTAAAATAAGTCCAAAGGAAAAGAGCAGTGCATGCCTGGTCTTCAAAACTCTCTTTAATAGCAACCAATAATAAAATCCATATCTAAGGCAATCTTGTCAATCATAAAAGCATGCAGCAAGTCAATCCCCAGAACCCCAAACAATGAGATGACATGGTATGGCTCGGGGAATAGGGGGGTGGCACTTGTCTACCAGCAGCAAGCAATCCAAAAGGCCACAGTGTGCCACAAACTCATATCTACCATCTTGCAGCAGCTGGGGGATAAAATCCAAAAGCAATCTCTATCAATGGGTCTCGAATCTCACCTCCTTGCATTGCTGCACCTCAGCCCTAACCCCTACACCACACACAAATCTGACAAACAGAAGAACGATAGCAAAGTGGCCACAGAGGGCCCTCACAGCATCCCTGACCCCTTCAACAGATACGGGTACTTGCTCACACGCTCTAACCCACACTCATTAGAGAGACTACTGTCAGCTTCACAGGCCAAGATGCTGCTGCCTAAGAGGTACAAACCTGGGGCTCATTAAATGTCCCCATCACAGGGCCTTCCAAAACCCACCCACCCTTTCTTCATTTCTGCCCTGCCTATGTTTGCATGTCCCAAACAAGGCCTCATACCTGCCCATTTCCCTGCCTCCTGAACTTCAGCTGTACCATGATGCAACCCATGTATAGGGTTACCATATTTGTGAAGACAAAAAAGAGGACACATGATGCCATCCCTGGCTCCCCCCCCCCCCCCATAAACTGCCGCTGACCCCACCCATATCCTCTCTCCATCATGCCCTGTCCCTGCCTCCCACTGATTCCAGCCCCACCCCTGCCCCAGCCTCCTACCTTTCACTCTTTTATCTACTGGTCATTCCTCTCCCTAAGCACCCAAACATTCTTCTAGCTTTCATTGCCATCTTTTCAACCTGTTTGGACAAGTCCCACTCCTCTTCTGTGCACAAAAGTTCATCACTCCCTAAACTGTACAGTTAGTTCCCTCATGTTTTTGCAGACATTTCTTAGCATTAAATCTTAGCTGCTAAATTCCAGACCAATCCTCAAGTTTCGCTAGGTGGTTCCTTATGATAACATCCCTTTCTTCAGAGTGATCTCCAAGTACCACTACCTTCTGTCACTTCCACTCAACCAGTTCCTGATCCAGTCCATCACTCTGGGGCCCATTCAAGGGCACTCAATTTATTTATTAGATGCCTGTGTGGAACAGTGTCAAAAGCTTTGCTAAAAGCTAAATACACCATATATAGTACTCTCCCTCTATCCAAATCTGCTTTTAGTGATTCATGTTTCCTTGGGTCCTGTAATCCATTGGATTCCAGAAACTTCATTATTCTTTGTCTTAAAAGTGTTTCCATTAATTTACTTACCACAGAAGTCAGACTTACTGGCCTGTAGTCCTTTACCTCTTCCACTTTTGTGGAGAGGGACCTTCTGCAGTCTTTTGGTAGTACTCCTGACTCTAGAGAAGCATTGAAAATGTCAGCCAGCGGAGAACATAAAGATATAAGAATGCCATACTGGGTCAGACAAGTGGTCCATCTAACCCAGTATCCTGACCAAATAATGTTTCCTGTAACTTAAAGTGTCTCCTAGTCTTTGTAATTTTTGATGGAGTAAAAAATCAATTCACTTGCACCCTTTTTCACCACTCAGGATTTTGTAGGCTTCATCCATTTCTCCCCTCAGCTGTCTCTTTTCGAAGCTGAAGAGCCCTATCTTCTTTAGTCTTTCCTCATACGAGAGGAGTTCCAACCCCTTTATCATCTTGGCTGCTCTTTGAACCTTTTTTAATTCCACTACCAGAACTTTCCTAAGTTTCTTTAGTACCCTCGAATGTACACCATCTGGTCCCATCATTTTATCCATCTTGCTCCTCATGAACACCATCCTCTGAAAATTATTCAGGGTTTACCAAATATCCATCCCTATTTGCATTTTTCTTCTGTGGTTCTACTCCCACCGCTTCAGCTGTGAAAATAGAATAGAAATATTTGTTAAGCAATTCAGCCTTAGCTTTATCAACTTCTACATATACCTCCCCTTCACCTTTAAGTCTCACAACATCATATTTGCACTTCCTCCTATCACTAACATACAATATGTAAAAAAAAAATTTGTTACCCCATTTTGCTGTGTTCTTCCATTTGCATCTTTGCTTTCCTAGTTGACCAGTCTCTCTTAACTTTTCCAGATATTTTGCCTGTCTTCCTCTTTCTGTGATCGTTTATAGTTTATGAAAGCTAATCTCTTTTTTTTTAATTTTTCTTACCTTCTCAGCCACTACTTTTGAGAACCAAAGCAGCCTTAATTTCTTCTTACTTTCACTACAAAATGATTTGTTGCCCTTGCAATAGTCCTTTCAGTTTTGCCCACTGTTTTCCTACTTCTTTCAGATGTTACATTACATTAGATTTCTATTCCGCCATTACCTTTCGGTTCAAAGCGGATTACAAAAAGAGTTATGGAAGAAGGGTTACAACATTAGATCAGAGAAACTTCTTTGATGTAATCCCCTATCTGAACAAAGTTCTTTTTAAGTCTAGAACCTTTACTTTCAAATAGGCCCTTTCTATACCTGTCTTAATATTAAACCACACTATGTGGTGATCACCCACTTTAACATCAGAAACCCTTTCCTTGTTAGTAAGCACTATGGGCTCCTTTTACTAAGGTGCGCTAGCGTTTTTAGCACACACTAAAGATTAGCTCGCACTAACCACGCGCTAAATGAAAAATACTAACGCAAGCTCTATGGCGGCGTTAGCATTTAGCGCATGTGTTATTGTAGCTCTAAGTCTTTTATGGTCCCATCTTATGTGGTTTCCATTACCAACTGCTGGAACAGTTCTTCTTGTAGAGAATCTAGGATCTCCCTACTTCTAGGAAACCCCCGAATAAGGATACCCAAATCAACATATGCAATATTAAAATCACCTATTAATAGTACTTCCCCTTTTACAGCTATATTTTGAATGTCTTCTATTAAATCTCTGTTCATTTCTTCTCTCTTTTCAGATTGACCTACAGTGCCTCTTACTTGCTCTGTAGATCCTGCAATTGTATGACTTTAACATGATCTTTAACAAGTAGATCTGGTAGTTCGAAACGGGTTTGTAACACTATGGAAGTTAAAGTCCATTTGTTCATGTTTTTTTTTTTATTATTTATAAATTTTGAATACATTTACAATATCCAATGTTCATGTTTTGAACCTCATACATTTCAACTATTGATTCAATCTCTGTTATTAAATATCACAAATTATCCTCTATAATAAAATCCTAAGCGCGCATGCGCACTTAGTACGGTGTGTTCCCTGACATCATGCTGTGTCCCTCCGTGCTAAATTCCATTTTCAAACACAGAGGCAGGGAACATGCCTGCGACAACCCCCTCCTGCCTTCACTCACCAACTGCTGCCGCTGCTTCTCTTCAAAGCAGCCTGCTGAGGTTCGCGGCTGGCTGTAGCGAACCTCGCAGGCCGCTCCGCACCTTCGTAGCACGGGATCGCATCAGAGGGAACGTGCTACCAATGTGCAGAGCGGCCTGCGAGGTTCGCTACAGCCAGCCATGAACCTCAGCAGGCTGCTTTGAAGAGGAAGGCAGACGTGAACGGACCAAGAAGCCAGATGCTGGACAGGGGGAGCAGGTAAGGGGTGCTGCTGGACAGGGGGGAGGTAACAGGAAGGGAGGCCCACTGCTAGACAGGGGGGAGGTAAAACGAAGGGAGAAGGGCTGCTGCTAGACAGGGGGAGCAGGGAAGGGGTGCTGCTGGACACGGGGGAGGTAAAACGAAGGGAAAAGGGCTACCGCTGGATAGGGGAAGCAGGCAAGGGGTGGTGGTGGACAGCCGAGGAAAGAGAGAGACAGAAAGAAAGAAAGACAGACAGACAGACAGAAAGCGGCCAAGGAGAGAGAGAGAGAAAGAAAGACACACACATCTATTCTAGCACCCATTAATGTAATGGGCTTAAAGAGTATTTGTAATATAATATACTTAGTGGGCTCCTATAAAAATTTCCAAATTTCATAGTGTCTGATATTTAATTTGAAGAAATGTGATCATCTTTCCATTTCCAGAAATTACATTGGCTCCCAATACAGGCAAGAGTATTATTGAAACTGGGATGTGTTTGTTATAAGATCATGTTTGATTTAGTTCCTTTTTACTTATATGCTCATCTTTCATTCTTATTGAAGGAAGGGTCATTGCATACTGAGGACATGAAGGGGGCAAGGAGGTCGCAGGGGTACTGTATGGAGTACTTACAATCAGCCCTGAGACGCAGTCTCGTGTATCAGATGAGGTTGGGATCCTCCTGGCACGTACCTGTAGTGGCGCTGCAGTGACTCAAAGACATGATTCACCCAGTTGCGTAGTAATGGGAGCAGTCCGCCCCAGGTTCCGTCTTGGTAGAGGCGAAGCACCTATCCTTCTCTCCGCCCTCCCCCCCCCCCCCACACACTGCCGCATACTACTTCCCTTCCCCTGTATCTCTGTAATGTTCCAGACATGAACAGCAATCCCAACCTGCTATCGTGCCTGCACTGGATCTTCTTCTGACATCACTTCCCGGACCCGCACCTAGGAAGTGACAGCAGAGGGAGAGCCCACACTGGCGTGACAGCAGGTTGGAGATTGCGCATGCATGGCAGTGGAGGGGGGGGGGGCAGGGAAAAAGTGTGTAGAAGTGGGAAGTGGAGGAGATTATGGGGGAGGGGTGCCACTGCCCCGGGCGCCTCTCACCCTCGCTACATGGAGAAATCTAATGTCTCTCCAGCATAAAACACTTGTTCAGAACAAAAGACTATTTATGCAGTGTTTCCATTTAAGGTAGACAGTAATGCTTTTGCTTGGTAGTGTTTTATGCTGGAGACTGCCATCTGCTGGACATTAACTGTGCCCCTGAGGCAGATCATTGTGCCAAAACACGGACTATGTCAGGTCTACAATACATACCTGTGGTCTACAACGCATGCCTTTAACAAGGCATCCACCAAACAGACTTTCTTCAGCACTGTTTAGGACTATTTGATCCATTTATATAGACTATTTATAGTTTTTAAATTCTGTTTATATATATATATTTTTCTTTTGCCTCAATAAACTTGAATTGATGTTTTAAAATACAAGAGCTTATTGTCCCAGGTTGATGTGTACAGCCCCTTCCCCACTTTTCCTTTTTTCTATTTGTTCAACATGGGGTTGTGTATCCTTATTTTTGCTCCGCATATAAGCCATAGCACATAATTGAAAGGTGAGTGTACATATTGGTGGTGTCTGAGCAAAGTGTGGGTAGGGGTTCATATAAAAACATAAGAAAAGCCTTACTGGGTCAGATCAATGGTCCATCTAGCCCAGTTTCCTATCTTCACGGAAGCCAATCTAAGTCACAAGTACCTGACAAAAACCCAAATACTAGCAGCATTCCATTCTACCGATCCAGGGAAAGCAGTGGCTTCCCCCATGTCTGTCTCAACAGCAAATTATGGACTTTTCCAAACCTTTTTTTAAATCTGCTACATTAACCGCTCTTACCACATCCTCTGGCAACACGTTTCAGAGCTTAACTATTCTCCAAATGATAAAAATATTTCCTCCTATTGGATTTTAAAAGTATTACTTAAATTCATTCTGGTGGGAATCCCTGTTATGTCTTTAAAATAGAAAGGTTCATGGCCATTCAAAAGGGAAATTACAAAAAATGTATGGATGTTTGGGAACCATTAACTAAATATTGTAAGGATTGACTTATTTATCTAAATAAAGAAAACATACACATCTGGGGGGGGGGAGAGAGGGGAGGGGTATGGTTTGGTACTGATTAGGAGGTATGGATAGGATGTATATAGGATTTTTATGATTTATTACTCAATTGGATAATGGGTGGGGGAAATAATTTTTGTCATTATTTCTATTGTGCTGTAATGTTAATATTTTATATAAATGCATCATTTGTTGTGCACAATTGTAGTTTTTTAAAAAAAGGAATAAAGAAGTTTAAAAAAAAAGTATTGCTCTGTAATTTAATCGAGTGTCCCCTAGTCTTTGTAAATCTTGATGCAGTAAAAAAAAAAAAAATCGATCTACTTGTACCCGTTCTACATGTAAATTATAAAATTCTATAGTTTATCCTCTGGATTTTATATAGGTTAAGCACAAAAGTTAAGCACAAAAGTTTAAGTATGGAGCCCAGAAGCATGTGCAAACTAATTAGTCAATTGGGTGCTAACAACTAATTATTGAGGTTAGAGTTCATTAGCACTAATTTGGACCAATGCATGCATCTGCTTAAGTACTATTCTATAATGCTGTACTCCTGTGTCTCAAGTACAACCCAAAAGGGGGTGTGGTCACACAAGGGGCACAGGCATGCCAGGACATTCCAAATATTTAAGCATAGTGTTATAGAATACCAAGATTATGCACCAAACTTGTGTGCCAGAATTTAAGCCAGGTTTCTGCTGCCATAAGTGTTGGGCATTGAAATCTACTCTTAAATGCTATTCTACAAAGGGCTCACAGCCTGGAGAACCCTTCATAGAATATCACTTAGCATGGATTTTTCCCAGTGCCTAAATCTGAGTGTCATTTACTGAATCTAGCCTAAAGAGTGTTTTATAGCAATTAGGTGCAAGCATTTACACCTGCTCCGTGATTCACATTGTGCTGATGCCTAACTTTTCTGCCCATATCTAAGCTAGTACTCTATAAAGGAAAATAGTCACATAGGATTATGGAATTGCACTGCTTGTGCATACTCTCATCTCGTGAGCAATGTCAATTTCGAGGGTAGGTTTGTAGTAGGAATTTCACTTACATAAACACTTTTAAAAATTCTGCCTTATCAATATAAATTAATCCTGAAAAATGTCCATGCTATAAAGGCCAGGTGTAAACATATGTGTTCACTTTTCTTGAGGTAATTTTAAGGTGAAAGTACATATGTGTTTCCATTTTGAAACTCTGTCCACTCTAGCACAAAGGAAACTGTTAACACACTTTATATGCATGTGAAGTTATGAAGTAATTGCTCTTTCTGTTGCATGGATAGGAATTCACCTAGAGCACGGGTGTCAAAGTCCCTCCTCGAGGGCCGCAATCCAGTCGGGTTTTCGGAATTTCCCCAATGAATAGGCATGAGATCTATTAGCATACAATGAAAGCAGTGCATGCAAATAGATATCATGCATATTCACTGGGGAAATCCTGAAAACCTGACTGGATTGCGGCTCTCGAGGAGGGACTTTGACATCTATGGCCTAGAGCAAGTCCAATGAGAAACAATGGGCCCATCATTCAGCTATAAAGGCAGCCTGGATACCTTCCGCGGTTGGCACTGACAGAGAATATTCAATATTGGGCCATTTCCAGTGACCGGCATTGAATATCTGTGGTTTTTATGGGCCGCTAAAAAGATAACTAAGTCAATATGCAGTTTATAGTGGCCAATGATAGGACTGCTGTTTACGTGTTCCAATTTGGCTGCTAACAGTAGCTGGTCATTGTGTGATATAGCCAGTTAACCTTTAGCCACTAACTGTGAATATTCAGTGGAGATAACCAGGTATCTCATGCTGAATATAACTGATTAATTGCATTTAATTGGTTAATCTGTCATTTCTGGCTGGTTAAATAGTGCTGAATATTTGCCGGAATGACCGTACTCTTTCAAAGTGATAACATGGAAGGATACACAAGAGGTAAGGACTGTTTCTCATCCGGGGAAGAGTGCATTGATCCTGCATGTTCTAAACAATGTGTTTTCTTCATTTGAAAGTGTTGTGGTCCACACTTTTGTGTTATCATATGTTGTGGCTTCTAGGATATCAAATTCTTCTGCAAAGGCTCAAGAAAAAGACTCTTTTTATTCAACAGAGCCCTTTTGGTCTCTTTTATTTTCATACAAGTCATTAAAACAATTTTTATACTTAATTGCATCTTGCTGGTATGCATAACAACAAAATAAAGACCCACTTACAAACTTTTAAAACCACAAGCAAAATATATATATATATTGGATAGTTTAAGCCTATATAATACATTAAGCAAACAAAAGATATATTGCTTTCCAAGCCATCCCAATCTTAAAAATGTGAATGTAATAATTGCAAACTCACATGAATAAGCTTAGGATTATTTTCCATCTATATTTATCCTTACTAGGAAAATAATTATACTACAAGGTATTAATAGATGAAAGCTTGTAGTACTAATTGATAAAATATTATATAATGAAGATAAAAACATATTGTAGATTTTTTCACATCTTGTTCACAGTTTCCATGTACAGAGCAGCCTTTCTTTATAATAACATTTGTTCATTGCAAAATATACCTATACCTTGTGATTATCTCTCAGAGATAGTAATGATTCTTTACAAAAGTAAGCAAAGAGAATTTTCACAGAACTTATAAGCTTAAAATATATCACATAAATGCAGGGAATAGAGGTGCACTCTTTTAAAACATGCAGTGGTTATCGGTGCATTGAGGAACATAATATAGGCCAAAGGTGAAATCTTATCAATACCTGATCTTACATTTTTAATTTGTCTGTACTTTTCAGTAATCTATTTGATTGTGCTGGAGCAGTGATCTCAAACTCAAACCCTTTGCAGGGCCACAGTTTGGATTTGTAGGTACTTGGAGGGCCTCAGAAAAAATAGTTAATGTCTTATTAAAGAAATGATAATTTTGCATGACGTAAAACTCTTTATCTATATATATAAAATCGGAGGTATGTATGTGTATATGTATGTGTGTGTGTATGTGCCGCGATCACGCAAAAACGGCTTGACCGATTTGAACGAAACTTGGTATGCAGATCCCTCACTACCTGGGATGATATGTTCTGGGGGTCTCGCGGCCCACCTGCACACGTGGGCGGAGCTACAAACATAAAATCAGATTTCACCCATTCATGCCAATGGAAAAAATGTAAAAAGCTGCCATTCTCACAGTAATTCAAAAACGGCTTGACCGATTTGAACGAAACTTGGTATGCTGGGGTGATATGTTCTGGGTGTCTCGCGGCCCCCCTGCACACGTAGGCGGAGCTACAAACAGAAAATCAGATTTCACCCATTCATGTCAATGGAAAAAATGTAAAAAGCTGCCATTCTCACAGTAATTCAAAATCGGCTTGACCGATTTGGACGAAACTTGGTATGCAGATCCCTCACTACCTGGGGTGATATGTTCTGGGGGTCTCGCGGCCCACCTGCACACGTGGACTGAGCTACAAACAGAAAATCAGATTTCACCCATTCATGTCAATGGAAAATATGTAAAAAGCTGCCATTCTCACATTAATTCAAAAACGGCTTCACTAAACTTGGTATGCTGATCCCTCACTACCTGGGTTGATATGTTCTGGGGGTCTCGCGGCCCACAACTCTATGTTGCTTGCTCAAGGGTGGGTTCACCCAAGAATTTATATGTTCTTGCTCCAGGAGGTGAAACTAAAATTGTTTATAATCACGTTTTGCGTTAGTTGTATTGTATTCATTTTGTCAAATATTTCACATTATTATTTGAATATTGTACTTTTTATTAAGCTGTAAAAAAATACTTTCATTCACCACTATAAAGTATCTTTATTTGAATCCATTTACAGTGTTATTGCTATAATTAAATACCCGTGCAACGCCGGGGCATCAGCTAGTAGTTTATAAATCTTTCCTTTTGGCTAAGTCTTAATAATAATATTGTCATTTATAGCTAAAGAAACACATGATCAAGAAACTGTTTTATTTTACTTTTGTGATTATGATAAACATACCGAGGGCCTCAAAATAGTACCTGGCGGGCCGCATGTGCACGAGTTTGAGACCACTGTGTGTCTCATTTTCAAAACAGAAAAAGTTCAAAAAATGGCACTAAGCAGCAGATGGATTTTGTTTTCACAAAAAGGTCCAAATCGCTATTTTCAAAATTCTTTCTCTGTAGTGCATCTAAATCTCAAGGAGGAATGTTAGGGATGTGTTTTGCATGGGACTAGGGTGGCTACATCAGTTTCATTAATGACTAACGGCCTCTTTCATAAAGGCTGCGCTAACGGCCCGAAGCCCATAGAGATTTAAAGGGCTTCGGGGCTGTTGCCGCATGGCAGCTGTTAGCGCGGCTTTGTAAAAGAGGCCGTATGGACCAGATTCTATAAATGATTTCCTATTTATATGCCGCTAGGCACCCTAATGGCAGCTCCCTAGCAATGCCTACGAACTTTATTTTTTTAAAGGTGAGAGTGTGGCGCAGTGGTTAAAGCTACAGCCTCAGCACCCTAAGGATGGGGTTCAAACCCACGCTGTTCCTTATGACCCTGGGCAAGTCACTTAACTCCCCCATTGCCTACCAGGACAGAAAGGGAAAAATGCTCGAGTACCTGAATAAATTTTTGTAAACCATTCTAATTCTCTGGGAAAACAGTATGGAAAATTGAATAAATAAATAAACTGGCTTAATCAGCATGGTAATTGACCATGCCAGTTTTCAGACCATCCCCAAAAATAATAAGCAATTTAAGAGCTCCATTTACTAAGGTGCGCTAGCGTTTTTAGCGCAGGCAGGAAATTACCATGCGCTACACGGCTAGAACTAACGCCAGCTCAATGATGGCGTTAAGGTCTAGTGCGTGCGGCAATGTAGCGCACGCTATTCCGCACATTAAAGCCCTAACGCAGCTTAGTAAAAGGAGCCCTAAGGGTTTGGCACTTAAGTCTTAGGACACCTAGCAACACCTAAGTGGAGGCACTGACCAATACCTAGGGACACCTAACACAGCCTGCATTAAAAAGTAGAGATAGTTATGGGCAGAGAATAGGCATTGGTGCTGACAAATTAGGCAAGTGAAAAGTTGGCCTAATGGAGTGGTGCCTATATCTAGGACACCTAATCCATTTAGGCCAGTGGTCTCAAACTCAAACCCTCTGCAGGGCCACATTTTGGATTTGTAGGTACTTGGAGGGCCTCAGATAAAATAGTTAATGTCTTATTAAAGAAATGACAATTCTGCATGAGGTAAAACTCGTTATAGTTTATAAATCTTTCCTTTTGGCTAAGTCTTAATAAAAATATTGTCATTTATAGCTAAAGAGATATATAATTAAGAAACTGTTTTATTTTACTTTTGTGATTATGATAATCATACCGAGGGCCTGAAAATAGTACCTGGTGGGCCACATGTGGCCCCCGGGCCGCGAGTTTGAGACCATTGATTTAGGCACTGCTAGACATGATTCTATTACATGGTTCCATTTTTCGATTAAGTCACAAGTGCTAAACAGTGAGGTGGAAACTCTCAAAGAGTATAGGGTTGAGAGGTCAAAATTGTAAACTGAAAATAGTGCAAACAAGACTTCTCAATATATGTCGAGCTAAAGTAAAAATGCTAGAAAATAAGACTATATAATCTTCACATACACTCAGAATTGTGTAATCCGACCAAGAGCTGAGGCTCCTATAGCCGAACCCACCGTCCCATTACTGTGTATGGCTGTTAGTGCAGGAGTGTTAATAAAGGCAAAATGCTCATTATATTTTTCAATGGCAATAGGAGGAATCACACTGCTATTTTCTTTGGCATTTGAAGTCAAGGCCTTCTTTTTTGGGTTCCTTGAAAAAGATCCTCGAAACATGGCCCATGTCGGGACCTACAAACATCTTTAAGTTAAGTGGATACTATTTGTTCCTCCTATTGCCATTGAAAAATATAATTAGCATTTTAAGAGCATTTTGCCTTTATTAACACTCCTGCACTAACAGCCATACACAGTGATGGGACGGTGGGTTCGGCTATAGGAGCCTTGGCTCTTGGTCGGATTACACAATTCTGAGTGTATGTGAAGATTATATAGTCTTATTTTCTAGCATTTTTACTTTAGCTCGACATATATTGAGAAGTCTTGTTTGCACTATTTTCTTTTTATTTCCATTTTTCGATTGACAACTATGCTGAGTAGCACCTACAATGTAGACACCACTTGGTGCTATTTATAAAATCTTGCCCTAAGTGCCAAAAAGGTACTCAAACTGACCAGATGACCACCAAAAGGGATAAAAAGCATGACCCCCCTTAATTCCTCAGTAGTCACTGACCTCATCCCACCCCCTAAGAGGTAGAAGAGACAGTGCATAGTAGGCTCTATGACAACTGCAGATATAATGGACATTCTTCTTAGAATAATAAACAGGTCCCTGGAGTAACCTAGTAGTTGATGTTCCACTTTAACTGGTATGCTTGTGGTGGAAAGTGTAAGCATCCCACACTCTACAAATTATGTTACCTACTGCAGTGGTTCCCAACCCTGTCCTGGAGGACCACCAGGCCGGTCGGGTTTTCAGGATAGCCCTAATGAATATGCATGGAGCAGATTTCCATGCCTGGCACCTCCGTTATATGCAGATCTCTCTCATGCATATTCATTAGGGCTATCCAGAAAACCTGTCTGGCCTGGTGGTCCTCCAGGACAGGGTTGGGAACCACTGACCTACTGAACACATTGGGCTCCTTTTACTAAGCCGCGTTAGGGCATTAACGCATGGAATAGTGCAAGCTAGACGCTAATGCCAGCATTGAGCTGGCATTAGTTCTAGCTGCATAGCACGGATTTAGTGCGCGCTAAAATGTTGGTGCTAAAAATGCTAATGCAGCTTAGTCAAAGGAGCCCATACAGTATATAGGTAATACCTGCAGACATAAGGGCTATTGTAGTGGTATACTGTACAGTTGGGTACAGTACATTTTTTTACTATTCTTAGAGGGATTACCATATGATGTAATGGGGTTATCATGTGAGGTATACCTGGAACCTTTTATGTGAAGTTCATTTGGGGAAATCCACTGCTTAGTCCTAGGATAAGAAGGATAAAATCTGTTTTGCTACATAGGATCTAGCTAGGTACTTGGATTGGCCATTGTTGGAAACAGGATGCTGGGATTGAAGGACCTTCAGTGTGTCCCAGTATGGTAATTCTTATGTTATATTCTTACCCCCCCCCCCTCAGGCTTCCCCACTACCCCACCACTCTGCTGAGATGCCTGTGTAAGACTACTGACTCCCAGATATCTCAATGGCTTGTTTTTGTGCATTTTCCTTCAACAATTTTTATTTGGAAAATGATCAAAAATGTCTATAACACAGTTATTTTCAAACCATAAAGATAGATATTTTTCTGGGTCAAAAATGACCATGTTTGACACTAGATTTCTGGACACTGTTTGCAAATTGTCCAAAATCAGATTTGGATACAATATCGAAAATACCTCTCCACATGTAAAAGAAAAGGCATGTTCAATTTAGAAACATTCTTCCATTTGGCTACTTCATAAATACACTAGACTACATTTTCTACTGCTTTAATAGAATAGACACAGAGTGAGAGAACACCTAGTGAAAATGTTCTTTTAGACTTTAAGGCTGATGTCATGATGGTTGTGGTTGTCTGGGTCTTGCCACATCTGATTATGTTGAAGCAGCCATGTTTCATCTAAAAAGTAGGCTGCATTAGGGGCTTAAAACAAAAGGGATCCACTAAAACAGGGGTGCCAACTGTGAAGTATTTTGTGCGGCCCCGGTCGAGGGTGATGCAGTGTTTTCTTCTGCTGCCCCCAGGTGTTTACCATCTTGCTGGCTCCCTCCTCTGTCTTGCTGCAGCGTTTACGCGTTTGTGCAGCCCCAGAAACATTTTTTTTGGGCCAATGCGGCCCAGGGAAGCCAAAAGGTTAGACGCCCCTGCACTAAAATAACCTTCCCTCTATAGGACAAACAGGCAGAAAGCCAAATGTAGTCACAACACTACAGTTCATTTTTGAGAAGCGCTAGTAAAGGGAAGGAGTGAGGGGGCTGTGCTCCTGCCCCTGACCCCCACTGGAATACCAGGTATACACATAGGTCTGGGGGGGGGCTATTCAGACATTGAGGGGGTAGGCAGGTGGGGACCATTTCGGGGGGAGGTTTTACCACAGGTTAGGGGGAAGGGGAGGGAAAGAGGACATTGTTGGGGGCTCAGGAGGGAGTTCCCCTGCTGATATTCAGTGAGGGCTCACATAAGTGAAGTGGATGAATTTAGGACAGCTTTTGATCTATCCTAAATTCACTCACTTTGCTTGAGCAGTCCTTGACTAAATATTTCTAGCTCTCACATAATACCTGGCTGCTCCCCAGCACTACCCCCTGGCATGTTCCCGACTGTCCCACTTTTTTGGAACCAGTCAGAGATGATATTCATCGGCACTGATACCAGCGGTTGGATGTTGATAGGCGAATTAAGTGGACAAGAGCCTCTCTAGCCCATTTAAATTGCTCTATCGGCCTCAAATGTCCCTATATTTAGCTGACTAGAAGGCACCTATGTGGCACCTGCTCTATAAAGAAAAGTAGTTGTCTACTTTCCTTTATAGAATACTAGTATAACAGGTTAGATAGATGCCTATAATTTAGGCATGGGTTTTTATGCCAGCTGTAGAGCTTGTGTAAGAGCTTGAACCTAACTGCTAGAGATGTGTGTGAAAGTGTTAGTCCTACCCATGCTCTCCCCAGTCTCTGATTACGAGTATGCCCATCTGTCAAATACACATCATATAAAATATGTAGATATTTATAGAACAGTACTGCATATACTGGAATATAAGTCGATCCGAATATAAGTCATAGAAACATAGAAATAGACGGCAGATAAGGGCAACGGCCCACCAAGTCTGCCCACCCCAATAACCCTCCCCTACCTCTCTCTGTGAAGAGATCCCTCCCCCCAAAGGAGAAAAAATAGTTAACTCGAATATAAGTCAGGCAGCTTAATATTCAAGTGCCCTGCCCTATCAGGCTCTGCACACAGCACCCTTCCTTCCTTCACCCATCATACTTTGCACCCTCCCTTCCTCCCAGGCTCTGCACCCTGCCCTCCTCCCTACCCTAGCCTCATACCTCATCTGTTGATATCCGTCTCAATAGTCAAAAAACAAACACGCATTTTATCATGTTATCTGCCCTCGTTCTTTTTTTAATTTAATTTCTGTTAGAACTGAAAATCCAAGTTTGCAAAGATAAGATCCAAACTCTAACAAAGCCTTGATTGCTTTGTTGCTCAAGTTAGGATAAGTACTGCTTAAAAAATAAAAATAAAATTACTTGCAGTTAGTTTTCAAGGACCAATCACATCAAAGAATGATGATTATCTGGGTGGTTGTATCTTTACGCACCCAGATGCTCATAACATTGGCAGACTCTTGCGTACGCATGTCATCTATCCTAGTGTATACTTGTGAAGGAAATTTTTAATAATAAAGTAAAAATTTGGAATCTTTTGTGGCACACAGTTTGAAAGACACTGGGCTATTCTTTATAGATGACGGGGGAGAGAAGGGTTCTGCGCTTATCAATACAAAAAATTAAGAAAATAGCTATCCATGGCCTCTCTATAAATGCAATAATTGGGGAGCTAGCATATTATGAACCTTTCAAAAGGCATAATACTGTTGGGAGTGAGGGATGGGAGCTTTTGCCAAATAGCAAGGAATTGTCCTCTCTATATAAATACAGATGATGATATTAAGCTTTGGTCTTAGAGGGGGACAAGTAACTATTTCTGACCTTTTGAGAGATGCTGTGAGTGTCCCTGACCTCCCAATTTTAAAAATGTAACATGTACACAGACTGGATAGTAGTTTCCCTCTCCCAATTCTTCTCTTACCACCTCCGCAGGTGCCAAGGCCTCCCCTCCGGAGGAAGACGTGCTCTCTTTCTTGCTACTGCTGCTGCATCGGCAATGAATGGGAACTAGAGTGTGAGGGGGTAGGTCCCGAGTATCAGTTCTCAAGTAACCTGGCACGCAACAGCTCATTTCGCACACTGAAGCGGTGGTGATGGCGCACATGCATCTACATAAGCTGGCCTCACAGCATCTGCAAAATGCTGTCCCAATTGCCACGTGGGGAATAGCGGGTCCGAGAGGTGGGACGCGTAGAAAATTATAGTATCCGTACCATACAACTATATTAAGACTGTCGCCAGGCTGCTTGTTGGGATCGGCAGATGGGATATGAGGCTAGGACAGGGAGGGGGCAGGGTGCAGAGCCTGGAGACGGCGATCGGAAATAATTCTGGGAGGGGGCGTTGGTTCGAATATAAACTGGGACCCCCATTTTTGGGCCAATATTTTGGCCCAAAAATCCCGGTTTATATTCGAGTATATACGGTACTTAGGCAAAATTCTGGCATTTTACACATACGTGTGCACACATATGAGTAATAAGTGCATAAATGTAAGTGCCCACTTTACAGAATTACCCTCTACAAGCTTAAATCCACTAGTTTGCAAATATGCATGCTAAAAACAAAATAATTTCTTACAATTCAGAGACTGGTGATCACTCAACCAATTCCTTAATTTGATTACTATTTTGCTGTCTAGCATTTACAGTCTATCTATCTGTGTGTGTGTATGTGATTAAACTATAACTTAGAATAATGTTTATTTCTGCTGGTTAAGATTAGGGGCATTACTTTCAAATAACAAAACTGTCATTAGCATGCAGAATGGTTTCTAATAAAGCAGTGTCTCTCAAACTATTTTAGCTCTAGCACACTGAGCTGAGCAAATGCTTTTCACGGCACATTATAATTGAAATAATAAACCTGCAAAACCAACAAAAAATTAAATTTGAGAGTTATTTATTTAAAGTTCTTTAAGCTATGTATGAGTAATTGTAACAAAGGTGAAACTAGAATAGAATTGCTAATCAATGTGATAGATGTGCTTTTTTTTTATTGCAAATTAATTCTATCAGCAGTAATTCTCTTTTTTTGATTTGATTTGTCAGAGCTGAAAATCCAAGTTTGCAAAGATAAGCGGCAACAAAGCCTTGATTGCTTTGTTGCTCAAGTTAGGAGAGCTACTGCATAAATACTACAACTAACCCCCTCTTTTACAAAAGTGCACGCCAAATATTAGCGTGCGCTAAACAAACGCTAAACGCTAACATGTACATGTTATCCTAAGGACGCGTTAGCGGTTAGCGCACGCGTTGATTTAGCACACGCTAAATGCGCGCTAAAACGCTTAGCACACCTTTGTAAAAGAGGGCTTTGACTACTGCAACATCCTATCTCCCCTGCCCCACAACAATGATAAAACAACTACAAACAGTACAAAACACAGCCCTGAGACTAATCTATTCACTAAGAAAACACGACCACATCACCGAGGCATACCTCGACTCACACTGGCTCCCAATTCAAGCAAGAATACTATTTAAATTCTACTGTCTACTATTTTAATCCATAAATGGTGACAGCCCAGCCTACTTGAACAACCGCTTAATCCAAACTACCACAACCAGACACAGCCAAGAGTTCATTTTCCCCACTTGAAAAGCCAGAGTTTTGTCTAAGAAACTTTAAAAACGACAGATTTTCAGAACAGGGTACATAAACATACTGAGTTTCTTGTGTTCTTATTTGATGAGAATCATTTTAGTTAGCATGATGATACCGTGTTTCCCCGATGGTAAGACACTGTCTTATTTTTTTTGGAAGGCCAAAATATGCTCTAGGGCTTATTTTCGGGGGGATGCCTTATTTACCCTTTCATGTCCCCTCTGTATCTCTATCCTTATTCAGTAGGTCCTGCTTACCCTTTCTCTTCTTTGTGTCACTATCTCCATTTTCAGCTTTCCCCCCCTTTTCCTTTGTTACTGCACCCTGTAGCTAGAATCTTTCCACCCTCCCTCCACTCTGGCCCAGCCCAGTATGAAATATTTCCTTTTGTTTCCCTCCCCTCTCTCTTTCTCTCTCTCTTCTCCTCCCTCACCCACGAGTCCTGCATCTGGCCCTCTCCCTTCTACCTGCACCTGGCAACACCCCCCTGCTCAGCGGCTCTCTTCAGCAACTCGTCAGCAGCAGTGATCAAGACAAGCTGCCGACATCGAGGCCTTCCCTCTACGAGTCCCGCCTTTGTGGAAAAAGGAAGTTGAAACAAGCGGGACTCGCAGAGGGTAGGCCCCGACGTCAGAAGCTTGTGTCGATCGCTGCTGCTGAGCTGCCGAAGAGAGCCGCGGAGCAGGGGATGTGGCCGGAAGCAGGTAGAAGGGAGAGGGAGATAGGAAGGCTGTAGATCTCCAGAGCATGACACCGACCCCGGCCAGGATGATTTCTTTTTCAGGCGTGCACCTTACAAGTCCGGCGTCGCGGCGGGAAATAGCCATGCTGAGCAGTGAGCTCAGCACTACACAGATGAAAGCCTTGCTTGCTGATTGGTCCGGCGGCACGGCCGCCGGACCAATCAGCAAGCAAGGCTTTCATCTGTGTACGTGCTGAGCTCACTGCTCAGCATGGCTATTTCCCGCCGCGACGCCGGACTTGTAAGATGCATGCCTGTGTGACACACTACCGGAGCCACGACAAAGGTGGAAAAGAGCCGCATGCGGCTCTGGAGCCGCGGGTTGCCGACCCCCGCGGTAGACGGAGGGACCACACGGAGTCACCCACCGTACCACCCGATTCGGGTAAGCGCAGGTATCGGTGGGTGGCTTATTTGCGGGGGGGGGGGAGGGGGTGCCTTATTATACAATTTTTTCTAAAAAGGGGGGGCTGTCTTATTTGATGGCCCTGCCTTATCATCGGGGAAACACGGTAGTAGTCCGAAGAGTGCTTTATAACAAATGCAGACAAATTTAAAAATAACTCTAGATTCGAAAGGGAGCCAATGAAGTTGCACATAAATCACTAATGGAATGGAATGTTAGTTTTCAAGGACCAATCACATCAAAGAATGATGCTTGTCTGGGCAGTTGTATCCTTATGCACAAATACACTCATAACATTGACAGACTCTTAAGTGAGCAACATACATGTTATCTATTCTAGTGTATACTTATGAAATGAATTTTTACAAATAAAATAGAACTCTGGAATCTCTTCGGGGCACATTTTGAGAGACACTGTAATAAATGAATGCTAAAACTTTGTTCCCATCCATTCTTTCTTCTCTCCTTTTCTTTATATCTGTACTACAATTATTAGCATTATTTTCCTTTTTATTTATATATATATATAATATATAAATGTATATATCTTTATTAATTTTCATTCTAAAAACAGTGCATACAAAAATTGCATAACGAGTTGCTTGAAAAAAACAGCACTTATATCCATCAGTGACATACATAAGAATAATTTTCACCCCCCCCCCCCCCCCGATTTCAATATCTTCAAGATACCCCTACAATAGTACTAACAACTCATAAATAAACCAGTCCCTATACATTATCCTTCTCCTTCCCACCCACCCCCTTCCCTGGATGTAAAAAGTATAACCAAAAGTAAAGGGAAAAACCATTCAATTAGAATCAATAAAATTGGTCAATGGACCCCACGTCAGATTAAACCACTTAATATTACCCCTTTGTTCAGACATCATTTTCTCATAACGATAACACAAGCATATCAAATTCCACCAAAAAGTGAAATTTAAGCGGTCACAATTCTTCCAGTTTTTCGTAATCATTTGGATGGCTACCACAGTCATTATACCCAATAACCTGTTTTTATGCCTGTCTACTGGAGATGTATGAGATAACAGCGTCCCACATAATACCGCTGCATATGACAGCGGAACCAGTCTCCAGAATCAGAGTAATATGTCCCCATATAGATCTCCAAAAACTGAGTATCAAAGGAAAATAGAATAGATGATCCAGTGTCCCTATATCGAGATGACAGTGCCAGCATCGATTTGACTTAGAACTATCTAATTTCTGCAAACGAACAGGGGTCCAAAAACTTCTATACAACAACAAAAAAAAACAGGTTTGTCTCATAGATGCTGACGCTGAACACCTCATCCTCCAAGGCCATTCTTTTCCTTTTTAAATGATGTACAGCGCACTGAAGTTTCAACAAAAAAAGGTATATAAATGCTAATAAACATAAATGTTATATTTTAAAACTTATTCTAACCAAGTTCCCTACAAACTGGGAAAGAGATACCCATGCCAGAACTCGTAATATCAATACTAAAACACCAGACATAGCCAGTCTTCTCTCCAAACCATATGTCATAATCATATGCATACACAAACACAAACCAAGTTATCCGTGTCATGAATCCTAATGAAATAAATGTAATCCCTGAATATGACCAGGCTCTTCTAAATTGTAAATCGCATTAAGCTCCTTCAGGGGCATATTAGCGATTCATAAATACTAATGGAATGGTAATATAAAAGTAATTATTTTGGCATCACATGCTACCTATGGGATCATCATAGACTTCTCAGAGAGAGAGAAATACCGGACTGGAATTTTGGTGCCCTTTATCATCAGCATTCTGGGCCAGGGCCTCACCTGGTCCATAGGTTGAGGTAGCAATGCAAAAATAAATTTGCTGGATTCACTAACCTGCAATACTTAGGGCTCCTTTTACTAAGCTGTGTTAGGGAATTAATGCGCGGAGTAGAGTGCGCTACAATGCCGCAAGCGCTAGATGCTAACGCCAGCATTGGGATGGCATTAGTTCTAGCCGCGTAGTGCGGGGTTAGCATGCGCTAATCTGCTGCGTGCGCTAAAAATGCTAACGCACCTTAGTAAAAGGAGCCCTTAGAGGCCCTTTTACTAAGGCGCGCTAGTGCGTCTTAGCGTACGCTAAATGCTAACACATGCTAATGCATCCATTATATCCTATGAATGCATTAGCGTGTGTTAGCATTTAGCATGCGCTAATTTTTAACGCGCACTAAGACACACTAGCGTGCCTTAGTAAAAGGACCCCTTAGATACGACAAGCTAGTGAATCCTATAGTGAATATTCCTGTAGTTTAATTGCACACAAAGCACTATCTTTATCATGGTTTAATAAATAAGGCTTTTAGGGGGGAATTCATCAAACGGCGCTACCATATTAGCATGTGCTAATCACATTAGTGCATGTTAACGATTAGTATGCTAAATGCTAACGACGCCCATATAATGTGCTAACATGGTAGTGCCCATTAATGAATTCTCCCTTTAGTGACCTATATACAAAGCATTTTTCTATGCTAAGGAAATGGGAACGATTCTTTAGTACATCAGGCTGTAACCTGGCCAGCATGCTGATTCTAAGATTTTTAAATAACAGATGATACAGAGTACTAAAAGATGGATCCTACTTCGATTATTGGACCCACACCATGTGACATTTCACAAGGATCTCCTGTCTCCCCAGTACTATATAACATCTTCATAACCACTCTAAATTTAATTACATTGAAACTTGGGAAATGGCTTTTTTTCCTTATGCAATGTTTTTCTATCAAGTCCCACAAACATGGACCTAGCAAATATGGCCATCAAGTTGTCAAGACCATTAATCAGAGTTCAAGAATTGTCAGCAAGATATCATCTTAAACTAAACACAGAAAATCACAAACTGCTATGGTTCGGATGACATATACACCTAATCCCACTCACTGTTACACTAGCAAAGAGCTAGCTTCAACACTGAAAAATTGTCCAATGTTCTGAGAGTCAATTTGAATAGCTCACCGAAAGTTGATAATTATGTTAACAATTTAATCAGGAAATCTTTTGGTACACATCAGAAGTTAAAAAGAGTCAGACCCTACTTTTTTCCATCAACACTACGGAATACTTGTACAACCAATTATGCTGTCCTCCCTGGGATACAGTAATGCATTACGATTAGAAATCTCACGGAAATCGATGAAAAAAATCCAGATGCTACAAAACACTGCAGTAAGACTTATACAAATCAAGATTGGATCATGTCACACTGCTCCCGATAGAAACACAGACTGAGTTCATGTTATGCTGTATGGTATTTGAAACCCTATATGGAGATACATCTGATAGCTTCCCCAGATTCACTGAACTATTAGGCAGATCCACAGGTCATCGTAATTCTGACCAATTAAACCTATCATTTCCATCTATGAAAGGTATAAAACATTAAAAAAAAAAAAAAAAAAAACACTGCAAATCTTTTAACTATCAGATCACAGGAGTATGGAACTCACTTCCAATGGTGATCCGTGTTACCAATGTGTATACTAGGGCCCTCTTTTACTAACCGATTAGCGCGCGCAAAACGCTAACACGTGCATGTTAGTCTATGGACATGTCTATGGACATGTTTAGCACACGCTAATTGGTTAGAGCACCTTAGCATAAGAGGGGGTAAGTTACACAAATATCTGAAAACATGGCTCTTCAAAAACCTCTATGAAGGACCTAATATGTTCTACATTTCACAATGAAGGACTACTTGATGCAATGAGAATGCTATCAGTAACCCTCTAGCTATGAAAGTGTTCTGTAATATCGCTGTTTCTGTTATCTTTGTTAAAGACGTAACAAATTCTTATCATTTGCTGTAAGTTCTATGTAGCGTATATGCTATTTGTAACCCACCTAGAATTCCGCCCTGTGAGGATTTGGTGGGATAGACGCCTACACATAACAAAAGAACATAAGAGTTGCCGTACTGAGACAGACTGAAGGTCGATCAAGCCCAGTATCCTGTTTCCAACAGTGGCCAACCCAGGTCACAAGTACCTGGCAAGATCCCAAAAAGTAAAACATATTTTCTGCTGCTTATCCTAGGAATAAGCAGTGGATTCCCCAAGCCATCTCAAAAATGGCCTATGGACTTCTCTTTTAGGAAATTATCCAAACCCTGTTTAAATCCTGCAAAGCTGATTTCACCACATTCTCTGCAATGAATTACAGAGTTTAATTACATGTTGTGTGAAGAAATCTATTCTCTGGTTTGTTTTAAATCTACTACCGGTACTTAGTAGCTTCATTGCAAACACCCTGGTCCTAGTATTTTTGGAAAGAGTAAATAAGCAATTCATATTATTTATATTGGATTTTATGTAACTACTGCCCATTCTGCTTTCCATTTTATCTAGGATTGACAAAGGGTCCAAGTTTTAGTGACAGCAAATATGAAATTGCACACTTTTGTCAGGAGAAATTTCTGAGATTGAAAGAAGAGATTACCATTAAAATAGAACAATAAAAAACAGACATACTTACTACTACTTATCATTTCTATACTGCTGCTAGACATATGTAGCACTGCACATTAAGACATACAAGAAACAGTCCCTGCTCAGTAGAGCTTACAATCTAATTAGTAGACGAACAGGATGAGTAAGGGGCTAATGATAAATATTTTAGCCAATCACTTGCAATAGTCTCATCTAGACTATTCTGTCTCCTTAAAATCCTTCAAGGCATTATCTGCTTCCTAAAGTGCTGGGGTTTTTTCCATGAAAAATGTGGACATAGAGAACGAATGATTACAGAAGTAGGGGTTCCTTTTCATGGAACATAAAAAATATGATTAAGAATTATAGGCTGAAATTTAGTTCTAGTATATGATGGCATTTAGTAAGAGTACATAAAGAAATGACCAATCCAAAGAAAGATGGTAGGTTGAAAAATTTTAAACTTTCACAATGAACAACAAAATCCCACTATTCACCATGCAATAAGTGGGATAAAGAGAGGAAAAGGGTCTCAGAAACCTGCTTGATTAGTCAAGTAGAATTTTAACCAAGTCTTACAAGGTTCCATTTTTCTATCATCGACCCTGAAAACCCCTCAGTTTATTTTCTTTTTTCCTTATTCAAAACTTTTAAATATGTTTTTAAAAGATTTTTACCTCATATATTTTTATACAAGTGATCCTAATTCACGCTGTGTGTTTTAACACATATACGACATGAGGGGCATAATCAAAAGGAACGTCTAAGTCCATTTTCGTCTAAGTCGCAAGTCGTCCAAAGTAAAAAACAGGTTAGGACACATTTTCAAAAAATACATCCAAATTTTTTTGTTTTGAAAATCGTTTAAGTATATGTCCTATCATCTTTATACCACATTTTCGTCCAAGTCAAAAACGCCTAGAACAAGCCCTGTTGGACATGGGAGGGGTCTGAACATCCAGACATGGCACCTAAATAGTGGGGTACCTTACAGGGCAATGATGTGAACTTCACAAAAAGGGTGCCATATCTTCATCTCACTACAGCTCCCTTATAGGTCATGGTGAGCCCCCCAAACCACCTCCAGAATCCCCTAGACCCACTTACCTACCACCCCAATAGCCCGTATGGCTGCAGGAGCCACTTATATGCCAGTAAAAAAGGGTTTTGGGGGTGTATAGGGGAGTGCACATTTCAATATCAATGCAGTGATTACAGGGGGCTTATGGGCATGGGTCTTCCTCTCCATGGATCCCTAACCCACCCCAAGATGGTTTAAGACGTCTCTGTGCAGCACGACTAGGCTTTCCAATGCCAGGCTGCCAGGTGATGATGTTCTGGAGGCACAATTTTCAAGTTGTGATTAATATTTTATGGGGGTGGGGGGGTCGGTGATCACTGGGGTAGTGTGTGGGGGTCTGTATTATGTGTTGGCAGTGCTTATCTGGTCACTTTTTGTGGGCTTTTGTGACTTAGACCATGTTTTAAATGGTCTAAGTCACAACGTTCAAGTTTCGTTGATCCTGTGCTGTATAACTTTTGGTTATACATGCAGTACGACTAAAGGCTCCTTTTACTAAGGTGTGGTAGCGTTTTTAGCGCGTGCATACCCCATGCTAAACAAAAAATACTAACGCAAGCTCTATGGAAGAGTTAGAATCTAATGCGCGCGGCATTGTAGCACACATGCTAAAACCACTAGCACACCTTAATAAAAGGAGCCCTAAGTCTAACCCTGCCCACATCCTGCCCAAATCCCGCACTCGACACTCCTCCTGACACGCCCCGTTTAGCTATGGCCGGTCAGCGGCACTATGAAGGCCTAGGTCATTTATAAATACGTCCAAAACCCGGTTTTATTATCGGCACTTAGACGTTTTTGACTGATCGTCCAAGTGCCGACTTAGGCCGGTTTTTGAACATTTTTCTCTTTCGATTATGAGCCCCCATGCTTTCAATAACAGCTCACGCTTATCTTCTGTGTTGGCAGACAGCTTTAGCCTGACGGGATCCATTTCCCTGTGCTTAACTGGTTTCCTTAAGGGTTCTACCAGGCTGCTGAAATATTCTTATTCAGCCGCCGAACACTGTTTCTCTCAGGGCTACCTTCGGCAATTAAACATGTTTCCTCTTTATATACCATTTATTGCTTGGTGAATAGTGGGACTTCATTGTTCATTGTGAAGGTACATAAAGAAATGACCCAACTCCCTATATGCCCATACTTGCTTATCAGCCACTGAGTAAGCTCTGGGCTATGGCTCTAAACTGGTAGTAGTAGCCTGTTTCAAGCTAAGGGTTTTCCTGCCAGCATTACAATGATGCAGTCTTTCACACATGGATATAATAAGTATGAGCTGGAGGCGTTCCCTATATTTTCCTACTTTCAACTGAGAAGTATATTCAAAGTATAGAAAGAAATAGAGTTTGATCTATATTAGAGTCTATTATATTGCAGATCATAAGCATATGGGGAAGGCTCATCTCAGTGGTTTGGTGAAGCTCAGGAATGTATAAATGCCTAGATTCTCTATAAGGTGCCCAAAATTAAGCAATGATATTTGGGCACCAATCTAAGATGCTCGCCAAGTAAATTGGCTCACTAGTCAATTAGTACCAATAACTGGATGCCAATTGGCATTAGCTTGCGCCAATTTGGATTTGCGCATACATCATGCTACACACAATTCTATAACGATGTGTGCTCAGATCCCATGGTGCCCAACTCAAAAAGGGGTGTGGCCATGGGAGGTACATTTAACAGATCAAGGCGTTCCTAAAATGTGTATAGTGTTTTAGAATACAGGGCAAGTATGCCCAAATTAGGTAGAGAATTACACCTGGTTTCAGCAGGTGCAAGTTTTGGGTGACTGGTAATTGGTACTTATTCCAGCCCATAGATTGTACAAAAAGTTCTAATTCTACTAATAGAGCATCAATACAAAATCCCACATAGAGCATACTTAACATTTACTGAGCATATATAATACATTTGCATTTGCAGGCAACAGATAATATGTGGTCCAACCAGTGGAGAGTATGCGGGGATCAAGAAGACTTAACCCATCTTTATGTGTCTTCTCAAGCAATTCTGGACTGATATAAAAGCAGAGACAAAAGAACTGTAGGCCTTGCACTTACCAGAGGACACAAACATTTACATGTTCACTGTTCACATGGAATAATCTGTAATTTGAGATGTTTGTATAAGTCTTGTCTGTTCCATTCTGTGATTGTTACTTTTGTAATGCCACCTAGGAATAGGCGGTTGATAAATTTTTTAAATAAATAAATTAATAAAATATATTACTTTCCAGAGGGGCTAAGATGTGAATAATACAAAAGGCATTCAATAATTTATCAACCTCAATAGGAAAAAAAAAGAATTTTCAAATAAATGTTTGTTTCATTTTTCAATATAATCCCCTGATAGCTCCATCCATTTTTCCTGCAATGACTTTAACACCTTTGAAAATAATTCAGTTTGACTTTCAAACCAGGATGTCACAGCTTCCTTGACATCTTCAGCACTTGAAAACTACTGTTCATGGAGAGATTTCTTCAAAACTCAGAAAAGGAAATAATCCAAGCAAGCCAGGTTAGGACTGTAGGGTGGATGGTTCAGCTGATGAAACCTACATTCTCAGAAGGCAGCCTGTGATTATCGTGACATGTGCGCTGGCGCACTGTGAAGAAGCAGCACGCCTGCTGTGAGTTTTCCTCATCTTTTCTCCATGATTAACTCTCACAAAGTGATTCTTGTGTTGGTTAACTCTCCCTGGTTATGGTTGTCTTGTGTGACATGACTTCCAGAAGACAGTTGCTATGACTTTGCTTGCATAATTTTCTGTCTTGAACATTTTTGTGGTGGGGGATGATTTGTGCTTCCACTACATTGACTCCATTTTGAACTCAAGATCACTGTGATAGGCCCAAATCTCATCTCGTCACCAAATGATGAAAAAAATTTCACTTGGTCTTCATGGAGCATCTCCAAGTTCTTCTGACAGCACTTGGGCCTTGTGATCTTCTGACATGGCTTAAGCATTCTTAGAACCCATCTTGCATTAAACTTAGGGCTTCTTTTACTAAGCTGCGTTAGGGCATTAACGCGCGCTGAATTGCAGCACGTGCTAGACCTTAATGCCGGCATTGAGCTGGCGTTAGTTCTAGCCGCATAGCACGCGGTGTAGCGCGTGGTAATATCCTGTGTGCGCTAAAAACGCTAGCGCACCTTAGTAAAAGGAGCCCTTAGACATGCCCAACTTTTCATGAATTATTTATCAAACTGTACCTGTCGAGATGTCCATTTCTTCAGCTATTTGGGAAACCTTAATTTGTCTGACAAAATTAAATCCTCGACATTCTTGCACATTTCTGTGGAAGTTGTTTCCACAGGCCATCCAGTGTGAGGTTCCTCTTCAATGGACTCTCTACCCAGACTTAAAATGCTTGCTCCATAATTTTACTTTGTAGGATGATGGGGCAGACTCACCATAAACTGCAGTCATTCATTCATGGATCTCCTTTGGCTTTTTTCCATTCTTTTGTGAGAAATTTTATTACTTTAACGGTGCTCCAAATCTAGCGGTTTCTCACTTGATTCATATGAGGACTCTCCTGACATCCTATCTCTTGGAATGTTAGACTTGCACTGAGCCGCAACTGTGCATGAGTATCCTTGAGACATTTTACAACGAACAAACTTGTTTAAACACGCTTGCTACTTTCTCTACTCAGATAGATAAAAAGAGTGATATCAAGAAACTAGTGTGAACCTGGCATTTGTTGCCTTTCAACTTAGATGGTGAGACATGATCAAAAGCCCCCTTTACATTGTAAGATTGTGTGGTAATTTCAAGATATCTTTGCAAACTTTTGGAGACTAAGCTAAAACCCCTGAGGCATGCAAATTTTGTCGAACACCGGCCATATTGGATTCCCATTTTTGAATAAGCTATCTCCAACATCATTTCTGGTTTACTGTGCTTGTGTTTGGTTTATCTATCTATCTACAGTATCTATCTATCTACCAATTTCTTGTTACTTTCTACAGTATAGCTTAAGGGTTATTTTAGAAGCATCTTCATCTGTAAACAATAGAATTTCCATGTGTAAATTGCAAACAACTGTAAATAGTGATTTCAGAAAACCACTATTTACATGTGAAATCCATACAATGCAAATATATTAAAGAGTTATGGCGGAGCCATGGTTTGGATATGACATAGTTTGGCATGATGGGACAAAACCTCTATACATGTATTCCCCATTTTACAAAGGGAGGTCACATTTATGAAATAACATTTCCCTTTTGTTTTCATACCAGCTCAAAGGCACATAAAGATTTTCAAAAAGTGTTTGGTTTGGCTAGGGCTTCACACAAGGGATTAAGGGAGTTATTCTTTAATCTGTTGATTATCTCTGCCTCCAAAATGAAGAAAAATTAAAATTGCAGTCCTGCTACTTAGTTGGCAGCGCTTACACATCTCGGTTTGTAAAGTAGGACAGCTACATGTGAAAGCAGTGCCACTTATATATGGAAATTACAAAATTACTACTTTCAGCATGGAACTGTTGGCACTTCTACATGGAAACCGAAAGATTCAAGCTGTTTATTTTCAGTGTGTATATGCTGTTTTCACTACACTTGCAGACAAACATATGTGCACACCTGCTCATCTTTATATGTATTCTACAAAACGGTCCAACATTCATCAAAACCTTTGCAAAATGCCGCTGTAATGGAGTACATTCCAACGTGGACATCTTACAATCTCATCAAAACATCCACCCAAAATGGTAAAAGTGTAAAGGTTTTTCTCCTCATGACATATAAGAGCTAATTTTTGCAACATGACTGCTCCAGACTTACATCAATCTCTAGCAGAAGTAAATACAAATGAATCAGAGAAAAATAGAAGTGATTAAAAGATCTAAACATATTTAAATAAAGGATATTTATGAACATGTCGTTCAGCTCTTCTTTACTGCATATACCAATTGTCTTTTTTTTTTCAGTTTGTGGTGAATATTTTCTTTTCTGGTAAATATCAAGTGAATATCTGTTTTATGAAGGTTGTTAGGAGTGTTCCAATATTTACCTTCCACAAGCCCTAAATGTTCCTAAATATGAAACAGGAAAATATAAGTTTAATGAGAAAACCATTTAGACAAGGACTGGCTGCTGAACAATAAGCTACTAACACGTGTTATTGCAATCATGCATGTTAATATTATTAATTTGTTAGAAATTAGTTCACATTACTTAAAATGGGACCTGAGGTATATAATAAGATATGTTAACAGTGTTAATGTAAACTATCATGATGTAACCATGGTGTTAGCACACAGTAACATATGTTAGCACACATTTATAACTTTAGACTTACTCTATATTGGAATTAACCCATCTGTACTTCAGTAGCCACGTTTTAAGAAAGCTTTTGTAATTTTTGCCAGATTATTATTTAGGATTCTTGATGTGCATCCTTACAAACTCAAGTTTTATTAATCTGCACAGAAAAATGATCATGTGCACCAAAAGATAGAGACAAGTGAACAATTTGTAATCATGCTAGGCCTTAGTTTTTCAACCTTTATTATTCATTTTCTCTAATTAGAAAATGAATGGTATAAACTGAAGAACTAAGACTGGTCTTGGGCAGACTTGCATGGTCTGTGTCCTATATATGGCAATTCGGTTCAGGATCAGCTGGGCTTCGATGGGAACTCCACGACAGACCAGAAATGAACCTAAGAACAGTACTGGGGAACTTCTACAGTCTATGGCCCAGAAATAAAGAAAAAGACAATTTAATTTAATCATGAATTTATAATGCATGTAATAACTATTGAGCAGACTGGATGGACCATTCAGGTCTGTTATCTGCTGTCATTTACTATGGGATCCTTTTATGAAGGTGCACTTACCGATTTAGCGCGCGCTAAAGATTAGCATGCACTAAATGCTATAATGAATATAATGGATATAATAGAATATAATATAATGAATATAATAGAATATAATGGATGCCTTATCATTTAATGTGCTAATCTTTAGCGCACGCTAAATCAGTTAGCGCGTCTTAATAAAAGGACCCCTATGTTACTACGATTTTAGCCTCAGACGTCTGATGGCACTTGCAAAATATTTCCAAGTAGAAATGCATTAGATTTTCCCCAGCATAAGCAGGATTACAGAACAACTATGATAGTGTGATAGACCAGCTTGATGAAATCTCTGAAGAAAATTGGAGGGAATTCCAAAAATCATAAAACAAAAAACCAGATGCAGATTTGTAGATCCAACAAAATTTGCTTTGATATTTTTGAAGAATTGTCAAGTTGTTCTGCAATCCTGCTTTAAGGAAGCATATACGTATTTACTTATTAATGTGATGTACTGAATATTATTGTGGAAAATATTTAACACGAGCAAAGCATAATTTACATCTACTCTCAAATTATGGAGCAAGATTAATTCATTGAGTAATTTAGAGGAATAAATTCAAGGTCAAGTCTTAATATTTCTTGATACACCGCAAATTGCTTTGGCATCAGTATGGTTTACATCATAGTCAATAATAATCATAAAGAGTGGAGATGTAAAGAATGAGGGAAAGGAGAAAAGTTGAAGCACATATGCTGATAAGACAGAGATAGATTAGGATAGGAAAGTGGTAATAAGTATTTGGTCTGTGTTGGAGTGTACGATCCCCGACCCCAGAACAAGCTGGAGGAAGGAGAGGAGGAGAGGTTTAGTTGAAGGCATCACAAAAGAGGAATGTTTTAAGCAGTCTTAAAATGATCCAAGGAGGATTCCATGCGTAGCTCATTGGGGAGGGCATTCCATAAACTGGAACCAACTACTGAGAAGATGCTGTCATGGGTAGAGTCATAAGTAATTTGTCTGAGTGAGGATACGACAAGGTGGTTTTGCTACAATGAGCTTAATGTACAGTATGGTAAGTAGAGGATTAGAAGATTATCGAGGTATGGTGGTGATCTGGTGTGGCTTGTTTTAAAGACTAGTAATAAGATTTTGTAGGTGAGGTGATGATGAAATAGGCAGATTTTAAGAGTGTAGTTACGTTGTCAAACTTTGTCTTTCCAGTGATGAATTTGATAGCAGTGTTTTGATCTAATTGTAGATGTTTAAGATCTTTGGATTCGGTGCCCTGATAGTGTGAGTTAGAGTAGTCAATGTGAGTGATCAGGAGAGAGTGGATTAAGACATTGAGGGCCAGATTCTATAATTGACACCTAAATCAGCAGGCACTGGCGGTGTGTCAATCACACTTAGGCGCTATTTACAGAAACATGCCTTACGGTGCCTATCACAAAACTTAGGCCCTCTTTTACTAAGGTACGCTAACCGATTAGTGCACTAATCAATTTAGTGCAAGCTAAATGCTAACACGTGCATGTTAGTCAATGGAAGTGTTAGCATTTAGTGCGTGCTAATCAGTTAGCGCACCTTAGTAAAAGAGGGGCTTAGGCCAGTAATATAGGCCAGGGTTTTACTGGCCCACACTGCAGGCACCTAAGTTTTGAGCATCACGCCTAGAGGCGCCTATCTCTGTTTCCACCCCAAACAGGCCCATTTAGGTGCTAGGCACAATAGGCGCCTACCTTTCATATAATCAGGTCAATTAAATTTTTTCCAATTATGAGCTTGTTAAAGCTCATTTAGGTAATTAAGATAGGCACCTCTTACAGAATTTGTCTCTGAATGCTGGAGGATTTAAGAGGCGAGAAATAATAATAATAATTTTTATTTTTGTATACCGCCTTACCTAGGGAGTTCTAGGCGGTTCACATCAGTTAATCAGAGTTACAAACTATGAAGTCATTGAAATTAACAGGTTAGGAAAAGTACAATAAAAAGGAGTAGGAGGAAATTCCTGGCCATTAGTGGGTGGTGATGAAAGAAGTAGAAGTCAAGTGAATTAAGAGTTCAGTCTGTGGAATAAGTGTGTTTTGAGTTGTTTTCTGAAGTCAAGGTAGGTGGGGGCATCGAGCACAATTTGGGCTAGCCATGGGTTCAGTTTAGCCGCCTGGAAGGAGCAGGTTCTGTCGAGGAACCTTTTGAAATGGCATAATTTTAGTGAGGGGAAGGCTGAACAGGTGAATTCTGCGGGAGCTCTTATTGTTGAAGTTTAAATTGAAGTGTGGGTTGAGGTATCTTGGATTGTGCATAGTTTGTAGAAACAGTGTTGCACAGTGGATGAGATTTCAGATTGGAATATTAGTTTGGGATCCAGAATAACTCCCAAAATCTTTATTGGAGGAACCAAGGGAATTATGGCATTTGTTAGAAGGATTGATATGGTGATATCCTGAATGTCGCTGTAAGAAAAAAAAGGAGTGCCTTAGATTTTTGGGGGTTAAGTATTATCTGGTTATTCTGGAGCCATGTGGTGATTTTACTATGATCCTGGTTTATATTATTTATTTATTAGGATTTATTTACCACCTTTTTGAAGGAATTCACTCAAGGCGGTGTACAGCAAGAATAGGTCAAACATAAGAAGCAGACAATTGCAGAAGTATAAAGAAAATATTCCAATTATAATACAAAGTATGGCATAGTATGTTACATTACAATGTCAACACAATGTGTGACAAAACATTTTAATAGACAGCAAAGGGTGCAAACAAAGGGGTATATAGACAGAAGAGACAGAGTAACAGAGGTTAGAAAATAAGGGACTTCTTTAAAAGAAAGTTGCACATGAGGTCAGAATGGTGCTTGAAAATTATCTCATCTAGGGAAGGAGTGGATAAATATGTCCTGCTATAGTATGTGTAGTCAAGTGTCACTCTATTACTACTACTATTAATTATTTCTATAGCGCTACCAGATGTACGCCGCGCTGTATAGAGTCACAAAGAAGAAGAAACAGTCCCTCTGAACAGACAAGACAGACACACAGGATGTCATGGATACAGTTGAGAGGAAAGGTTAATCTGATGGCTAGGTTAGTGGGCAGTGGGAAGTAGGGTTATGGATTGAAGGCTATATCAAAAAGGTGGGTTGTCAGTCTGCTTTTAATCAAGGGAGAGGAAGGGGCATGGCGGACAAACTCAGGCAATTTATTCCAGGCATAGGGGGCAGCTAGATGAAAGGAATGAAGTCTGGAGTTGGCAGTGGAAGAGAAGGGTACAGCTAAAAGTAGCTTATCTGAGGAACAGAGTTCTTTGGGAGATGTATAAGGAGAGAGAAGAGAGATATTGAGGGGCAGCAGAATGAACACACTTGTAGGTCAGCAAGAGGAGCTTGAACTGAGGGGGTGTAGGAGCTGTATGTCAGCACAGACAAAAGGAGTGAAACCAATGAACTGTGTAAGAGTGAGGAAGAGGGGCCATAAAGATATTGAATAATGTGGGAGCTAATATGGAGTCCTGGGGAACACCATAGGTGAAGGGGGTAGATGAGTGAGCGAGGAAATGAACCATATAACGACGACTGTGCAGCTAAGAGATGAACCAAGCAGGTGCAATATCAGTGATACTGATGTGTTTAATACGTGTCAGGAGAATGGCATAATTGATGATGTCAAAAGCTGTGGTGAGATCCAGGGAGATTAGAAGTACTGAGTTGTGGTGATCAAGGAGGTGCAGTATAGTAATGGTGAGGCCAAGAGGGGAAGTTTCAGTCTAAAATTTGGTGTTATATGTAATCCTTAATCTGCAATCTGAATTTGCTTTATTTTCCATGCTTCCCAGGTTGAATTTCAATGAAAATTTCTGTTAACTTTTTAATAATACTGTGACAGTGATTCAGCTAACTAGACTTATGATCGCATCTTACCCATCATAAAACACTGGGCCATGTTATGCTATGGTCAAAATACTGTAGGCCATGTTTAGTTAGTCTAAAATCAGACTGTACTCCTGTTTTTGACCATGATGAAAGAAGGAAAGCATCCACTTCTTACCAAGTCTTATTATTATAATATAATTTGTACTCTGGTTTGCAAACACATTCCTAGGAAATGTTGACATCAGTCCACAGAATAATATGATACTGGAAAGCTGAATTTAACTTTCCTCATTCTCTCATACATTCATTTGCATCTTCATGTGAAAAAGACAGTTCATAAATGCTCAGAAGCATGTTTTCCAAATAGATGCAACGTCTATTTTTTTACTCTTGTAAATGATGATATCCTTTTACTGTTTTTCTTTTGAAAATTCTGCATTTGTAAGACGTCTGTAATCAGAGCGAGCACAGCTCTCCCACCTACTTTGACAGCATATAGAAAAACAGTGAGAATGCCAGTTACAAGGCAACAGGCTAACAGAGCCACAATCTTTATTTTAATAAGACTGTGCTTTGCCTTTTGGTGAGTTCATTCACATTCAGATTTAACAATGTAGGTAATCCATTTCTCTCCAGCAAAATGTTACACATGAGTACAGTTCGTGGAGGGTGGTGTGTCCATTCGGTTTTTATTTTCTTTCATACCATTCATGGCCGAATCATGGCCTATTTGGCATTTGAACACTTGCTTGTAGGCCTTCCTGAAATTTTCAGACAGAAAAGCATAGATGATGGGATTCACAGAAGAATTACTGTATGTCAGACAGTGAGCTACTATTCTGAAGACAAATGAAGCCGGAGTAAGTGGAAATATTCCAAATTCAGCCCAGAGGTGGATTACATGATGTGGCAGCCAAGATATTGCAAAGACCACTACGACCACCATTACAGTTTGTGCTGTCTGAATCATAAAAAAAAACATAAGCCAATTAGTGAAAAAATAATTTAGAAATCAAGTGTTAATCGTTACTTCTATATTATAAATTACAAGCAAGCAACAATGAATCACAGTGAGTCATTTGGCACTCTACCAGTACAATATATTAAAGCAGAAATACTATCTTTCTCATGAATAAATTTTTAAAATATTCCAAATCTTGTTATTAGTCTAATAGGAACCCCTGCCTAAACAAAAGATCCTGTGGCTCAGTGGTTAAAGTCACTGCTTCCATTTTCCAAAGGCCATTGGTTCAAATCCCAAGTATAGTCAGATACCCCAGCACATTTTTTAGTGGTATTCTGACATCTAGGTGCATATTGATGATGTCACAGTGATGTCAAGATTGTGCATCAATATGAAAAGAAAAAAGATCTCTATATATATATTCACATGTTTCAAATATTATGAGTATAAGAAGATTCACATACACTCAGAATTGTGTAATTTGACCACGAGACGAAGCTCCTATAGCCAAACCCACCACCCAATCACTGTGTATGGAATAGTGACAAAAATTAAAGGGTTAGTTACTATGTGGTGATTATTCAAAAATGTTTCTTCATTCCCAAAACTATAGTAATAAATATAACTTAGCTTTTGGGGTGTATTTTGCATGCAATATTTTATTGAACAGCTTCCCTACCCCTGTTTTGTGACTAAGATTGTGCATCAGACATGTCCACTTGCTCTGAAGCACAGCCATTGTGAGTGGTGTATCTCTTTTTTTTTCTTCACCTTTTGAAAATGAGGTTTAGTATGCAATATATATATATTTCATGTGCTTTGCTTAAGTAATGCATTATTAAACATCAAAAAATAGAAGTCCTGTTCTTGTATATGAGGACACCTCAAACACGCCTAAGTGATGCCTAAGTCATATCCACCTAACTGAAGCCTATCTAGCGTCCAACTCACGCTCAAAAGTAGTCCTGCTTTTGCAAGCAGTCCTCTTACTAAAAAATAGAGAATTTAGTATGCAATATATTTTTTTCATGTACTTTAAGGAACATAGAGGCCAAAAGAGGAATTGGACAAGTGTTGAAGATACATGTAAATCAAGAGAATAAAATCTTGGCTTTGGAATTGACACACAGTTTACTATTTGAGTATGTGTGGTGCAATGGCTAGAGCTACAGCCTGAGCACCCTGATGTTGTTGGTTTGAATCCCACTCTGCTCCCTCTAACAGAAGCAAAATCTTTTTAAAAAGGATTAAAAGATAAATAAACTATATTTGTGGTGCCAGCATTTCACTGCATACAATTTTAATGAAAAACAGCATAAAATCGCTATTCTAATGTCATATTAATGAGATGCGATAACGTTATAGACATTGTGAAGACGTCTATGCGACACCTAAAAGGCAACTCTGTAAAGGATGTCTAACTATTTAGACCCGTCTAGACTTGCTGAGCAACGCTGAGCGCGATTCTCTATAGTATGTCTATGCATTATAGAATTGCACTCAGCATTTTCTTGCTGAATGTCTAATAATTTCCTTATTTCTGTGATATATTATTCTACTGAAAAGAACCCAAAACTAAAGGGACTGCTTTCTTATGATCATTCTTAAATTTCTTAAAAATGAAGACTAAAATTTCCAGATGCTCTACAGAAAAGAAGAATGGCTTTACTCAACACCGCTGATGAATAACAAAAATAAGAAGATTTGACAACTGAGAAAATCTAAGTTAAAAAGGAGTCAAATTTACAACCCAGAGTTTTTATGGAGTGAAATAATGGTATAAGATTACCATTAATCTGAGGCTGAATATTCAGCGGAGGAGAGCATCTAGAAATCCATATAACCCTAGGTTTTGTGGGATTGTGTTTCATTTCTTAAGAAGCCAGTCATGAAGCAATTGAATCAAGAGCTGCATTCAAAGCATAGAGATCTAGGTTCTAAGAGTCAGTGAAATGGAAATCAACAATGCCTAAAAGGATTGAAGATGATAGGGGCCAAGATAATACCCTGGGATACCAGAGGGCAGAGAATGTGTAGTGCATGTGGAACCAGAAACCTTAAAAGAAATGTGTGGCGACACCAACAGAATACAATCAACCAACAGTGAATGATCCAGTAAGTCAAACACAGCAGTGATATAATAACGGTATCCTCCTGATCATGATCAATCTTGCATCTTAGATTATTGTGGAAACTGAGCAGCTCTAAATTCACATGGTTTGGGGAAAATTGCATGTGATTGCTGCAGAAAAGTGGTTGATTATGAGTACACATCTTTTTCAAAGACTTTCAAGGGAAAAGGAATACTCGAAACAGGATGGTAGTAGAGGGGTTAGTTACTATCTACAAAGGGGCCTTTCAGGATAGGTCAAAAGATCACATGTTTCTGTGAGAAAATTCCCAGAGAAAGACTGGGATTAATAATGCATTAAATAAAAGTCCTGAGCTGTCTTTCTTATAAAAAGATGGTGGGAAAATATCTGGCAATGCGAAGCCTGTGGACATAGACTTCAACACTTTGTTCAAGGAGAAGGATGTAGTGGGTGAAAATATGGACCAAACAAGAGAATGCAGAGTGTGTGTGTGGGGGGGGTGTCAAAACTCAAAGCGATTTAACCAGCTCCTGTGTAGGGTTCCCTTTATTTTTTGTTTCATCCAAATATCCTTCAGTGATACTTTAGCTCAGGGGTGTCCAATGTCGGTCCTCGAGGGCCGCAATCCAGTCGGGTTTTCAGGATTTCCCCAATGAATATGCATTGAAAGCAGTGCATACACATAGATCTCATGCATATTCATTGGGGAAATCCTGAAAACCCGACTGGATTGCGGCCCTCGAGGACCGACATTGGACACCCCTGCTTTAGCTTATATGGAATAAAAAAAAGTTTGTTAAGGTTAGTACATCTTTCTTTTCTGTCAGCATAAATGTTTCTGACCAGAACTAATACACGTATTCTGCATATGTGTAGCAATTTCACTAATCTTTCTCCATGCATATAGAAAGAATTTTGCTGTACATGAAGAAAGACACAGTACATGAAAAGAATTTTGATCATTGTTGCTCACAGACATTTTAGAAAACAGCTAAAAACCTATCTTTTCTCCAAATACCTGACTAGCTGACTTATTCAAATATACGATTATGTTTAATGTTTATAATCTTTTATAAACCGTATAGAACTTTTTGGTAACTCGGTCTATAAGAATAATGTTATGTTATGTTACTACTCAAAAGGGTCCAGAGAAGAGAGACTAAAATGGTTAAGGGGCTGGAGGAGTTGCCATACAGTGAGAAATTAGAGAAACTGAGCCTCTTCTCCCTTGAAAAGAGGAGCCTGAGAGGGGACATGATCAAAACATTCAAGATAATGAAGGGAATAGACTTAGTAGATAAAGGCAGGTTGTTCACCCTCTTCAAGGTAGAGAGAATGAGAGGGCACTATCTAAAGTTAAAAGGGGATAGATTCCATACAAACGTAATGAAGTTCTTCTTCACCCAGAGTGGTAAAAAACTGGAATGCTCTTCCGGAGGCTGTTATAGGGGAAAACACCCTCCAGGGATTCAAGACAAAGTTAGACAAGTTCCTGCTGAACCAGAACGTATGCAAGTAAGGCTAGTCTCAGTTAGGGCACTGGTCTTTGACCTAAGGGCCGTCGCGTGAGCGGACTGCTGGACACAATGGACCACAGGTCTAACCCAGCAGCAGCAGCAATTCTTATGTTCTTATGATTATAAACTATGTAAATCAAGCAAAATATACATGGCCCCAAATTCTATAAAAAGAGCTAAAAATTGAGCATGCAAATTTGGGTGTGCAATTTAACTGACTAACAAGCCAATTAGTACCAATAATTGGGATCTTAATGAGCATTTACTGGTGCTAATTAGTTTAAAATAAAATTTACATGTGTAAGTTTAGGGGCCTGAGTGGATTGGGGGCATTCCTCCAAGGTATGTGCATGGTTATAAAATAAGGGGGAAGGGATCTGTACTTAATTTAGGATTGAGGATCTGCACCATTTATCCATTTAGGTGCAGTTCCCAGCATTAAGCTCTATTCTATAAATGATGTATAATTTTGAGCGCCGTTCATAGAATATCGCTCAGCATTTTTTTTTTCGGCACCAATTTTTTTTTGGTGATGTATATAAAATCTAGTCCATGGTGCCAAGAAAGCATGCCCTTCTGTGCAGTCTGTATGTAAGTTTGTTCTGAGGTGGAGTTCAGACAGAGGTCGAGTGCGTTTTATAGAGCGAAAAATATGGTAGTTCAATGAAAAGATATCATCTTAATTCTATTTTCTATTTATATTTATTAACCTTTATAAACATAAGTACCACACTACTTTATCCTGAATTAATAATAAAATTATTTTTTCTACCTTTAAGTTCTGGCCATTCACTTCTCTGGTTTCTGCTTTCCTCCATCTTAAGTCTCTATCCAGGATTTTTCTTTCTTTCTTTTCCTTTCGGCTTTCTTCAATTTATTTTTCTACCACTGTGTTCAGATTTAACTTGTTCTTACTATCTAGTCTTCAATTCCCTCTTTTTACAGTCTGATGACAGTTATCCATGTCTTTCCCTCACCCTGGCACTCTTATTGTACTTTACTTATTCCCAGTCTTTCACTAACTCTGCCCTCTTTCTCTCCCCTACCCCTACATCTGCCTTTTATTTCCCCTTCCATAATTATCTCCCTTCTTTCTGTCTTTCCCCCCAATTATCTACTCATTTTTCTCCCACTTTCATCCAGCATCTGCCCCCTTCTATACAGCATCTCTATGCTCTCTCTCCCCTTCCATCAGTATCTCCCTCATCTGTCGCTTCTCCCTTCTTACAGTCTCCCCCCTCTCCCCTTTCACTTCCTCCTTCCATCATCTCCCTCCTGTCTCTCCCCTCTTCCATCCAGGCTTTAGTCTCCCTACTTCTATACAGCTTATTTTCCCCTCCCCTTTCCAACCAGCATCTCCCCTCTCTCCCCTTCCATCAATATGTCCATCCTCTTTGTATCTCTCCCCTTCCATATCTGCCCCTTTTTCTCTCTCACCTTCCATCCAACATCTCCTCTTTCACTTCCCACATTCCATCATTTCCCTCCTCTCTGTACCCCACCCCCAACATCTGCACTCTATCTCCTCTTTTTGATCTAGAGTCTGTCTTCCCACTTCTATACAAAATCTACTCCCTCTCTCTCCTCCACTCCAAACCATTTCCACCAGCTTATTTCCCCTCTCTTTCCTCTCACTCAACTTCCACCAGTGTCTACCCACTCTCTCCCCCACCATCTCCACAAGTGTCTGCCCCATCCCTTTTCCACCAGAATTTTCCAGCTTCTCTTCCAGCAATGTCTGTCCCCACCCCATTTCCAACAGTTTTTACCTCCTCTCCTAACCACCCCACATCCCCAGTGCCTGTTCCCTATCTCTCTCTCCCCCACCCTACATATACCAGCGCTTGCCCCCTAGCATCCCCACTACTGATGCCACTTTCCTAAAGCAGCAGTAGCAAACTGAAACAAACCAGTTGTGGGACCTTCCCATATATACCCGGAGTTGCCGGCTTTGCCCCTGAAGAACTGGCATTGGAGAGGATGGGCCGGCATCTGCAGGTATGTATGTGAAGGTCCCACAGATGAATTGTTTCAATTTGCTGCTGCTGCTTCAGGAAAGCAGCAGCAGTGGTACAAGATGAAAGTGTGATACCTGAGGGGTGCTGGTCCCGACTCCACCAGCTGCACGGTGGACCTGAACAGCTGCATGGACTCCTGCTAAAAGGTGCACAGGCTCATGGTCGTGCAGCTAAGAGGGAACATGAGTTCTAACCCAGATTGATTGCTGTAATTCTTTACATAGAGATCCGAGTTCATGTATGGTACGTAAGCTACAATTGATTCAGAATACAGTAGTTTAGACTGATTTTTGGCTTGAGGAGATATGATAGTATCTCTGACACTTTTGTTAGACTTCACTAGTTACCAATAAGAAAATGAATCGAGTTTAAAGTGGCCTGTTCGGTTTTTCATATATATTAGAAGTAGATTCCTTGGAAATTTTAATTCAATTCTTTTCTCATTTGTATTATTTTTCTACTAGGATAAAGGATATTTGTTTAATGACGTTTCCCTCTTCAAAAGGCCAAAAGGTCAAAAAAAAAATAAAAAAAAAATTTGCTGCTGTCTTCATTTACAACAGCTTACCCTGACAAGTTAAGGTTGAATAAAGCTATATGGGTTTTTGTAAAAAGTTAAAGACTTTTTAATATGACAGTAATTCATTTGTATTGTATTTAGTATATATTTTTATTTTTGTTATATTTTGTGTTTTTTTAATAGAAATTTGATTTGTATAATTACTTTATTAATGTCAGGGTTTCATGTTTAATGTAAATCACCTTGAACCTTATTGGTATTAGTGTGATTAAGAAATTGTGTATTAGATTAGATTAGTAGTAGTAGATTAGATTGTACTTGGCTGGGATGATATCCCATTCATGAGACTCAGTGAATCATACCTCCATAAAGTCTACAATCTCCAGGTCCACCATTAGGGCAAGCCAAAGAAAATCATTAAAATGTTCCACAGAAAGACAGGGAAAATCAAGCAGAACAGACAGAACTGTGGAATCGATGATCTCGATTTAAAAGTTTATTAAAAAGTCTTCACAAATAAAAGTGACGCAGATCAATTAGTCAATCCATATATTGCACAGTAAGAATTTTGTGGTATGGACCTGACCGGTCCATGTTTCAGTAATAAAAACCGGTCCATGTTTCAGTAATAAAAACCTTCTTCTGGGGCTGTTATAGGGGAAAACAACCTCCAGGGATTCAAGACAAAGTTAGACAAGTTCCTGCTGAACCAGAACGTACGCAGATAAGGCTAGACCTAAGGGCCGCCTCGTGAGCGGACTGCTGGGCATGATGGACCACTGGTCTGACCCAGTAGTGGCAATTCTTAGTTTCTTATGTCCTATGGGAATATACAACCATATGAGTGTACAAGTGAGTTAGATGAAATGATTGTGATGTGGTATAGGTGATAAATCCAAATGCAAGAAATCAGAACAATTGTGAAATGTGATGATACAAAAGACTAAAGAAAATTTTTTGGTGAACGAGTATATTGGAGTTCCATACTAATTGTGATATTTTAGTGAGCGTGATCACAAAAATGGTGAGCATGCCATTTGGGTTGATGAACAATGTAGTACTAGATAGTGAATGATAAATGAATAAGAAGAGCAAATAAAAAGGAGTGGGAAAGTGGGAATCAAAATTAAGCCATACCAATATGATGATGCCACAAAAATAAGATATGCTGAAAAGCATCCAAAGTACTGCGAACTGGAGAGAAATATGGATTGTAAGTGAAGGCAGTATTAACTAACACAACTATATAGCTGATGAAGGTAAAGTAAGTGAAAATAGAGTTTCATAATGACCTCAGAAGAAGGTTTTAGTTCCAAAACACGGACCGTGTTGGGTCCACACTACCATTAGGGATTCCAAATCAGGAATGTATTTTGGCTAGACTAGGAGCATTTGTGCTTATAGCCTTTCACCAATATTTAAATAGTTTGTATATATTCTGTAAAATTTTAGATTTATTTTTTTATTCAATTTTCTATACCGTTCTCCCACGGGAGCTCAGAACGGTTTACATGAATTTATTCAGGTACTCAACATTTTTCCACCTGTCCCGGCGGGCTCACAATCTATCTAATGTACCTGGGACAATGGGGGGATTAAGTGACTTGCCCAGGGTCACAAGGAGCAGTGTGGGTTTGAACCCACAACCTCAGGGTGCTGAGGCTGTAGCTTTAACCACTGCGTCACACTCTCCCCTAAGACTCCTTTTACGAAGGTGCGCTAGCGTTTTTAACTGACGCCATAGCGCGCGCTAGCCGAAAAACTACCGCCTGCTCAAGAGGAGGCAGTAGCAGCTAGCTGTTGCAGCATTTTAGCGCATGCTATTCCGCTCGTTAAGGCCCTAATGCACCTTTGAAAAAAGGAGCCCTTAGTCACCTCCTCCCTATTGTTGAAATCATGTCTATAAAATGTAATGCTTTTGCTAGGGATGACTTCCTAAAAAATATTTTATTCCATTTATTACCCTCTTCCTGTAGTTTTAATACCTGCCCACTTATTTCCTGAGCTTCAATTCCAGCCCACTTGTGCTCTTCTGCCGCTGTGGGAGCTCCCTATAGACTTCCCACCACTTGATACTTTCAACACAGTTTTGCTGCTTTAGCTGGAGCCACCAATGGATGTGGCACTGTGCCTTGACTCTCATTTCTAGGTTAATAGCTGCTATTCATTTCCGAGTTTCTCCCAGTTTTCCTAAAGTATGGGGAGGAGCCTCAACAAGCATTTCTTCTCCATGTCTTTCCTGCAGCCCTATGTCCTCTTCAAGTCCCTGCAAGTTCTCTAGTTTCTTCAATTTTTAGTGCAGACCCCAGCATTCACCACACAACACCTCTGCCTTCAGATTCGGCTTTTCCGTCAAGACAGCAGCCAATTTCTCACCACCATAGTGAATTTAGATTTGCAACCACTTTTATATTCCATAAATTAAAAACATATGTTGATTGCTTTGTATGAGAAGACATTTCTGCAGTCATTAAAGTTTCAAGATCAATCACACATGCTGCTTAATTGTTCTCAGCAGCATTACAGCTCTTTACAATTAAAAGATAATGTTAATTGATGGAGAGTGCTGTGACAGCGTAAGTCTCCTACTGCAATACTAATTTAGGCAGTTTAAAAAAAATAAATTAAACAGCCAGGTGAAACCAAGGTACTTATTCTCAAAGCAGGAGAGCTATTTTCTTATTATAACATTTTCTTACAATTACAGCATCCCATTATACAAAAAAATAATAAACACGACAGTAATAGATCCAAGACCATCATGATGGAATGGGATTCTGTTCCTTGACTGATTCAGAATACTGTCTTCATATGCTCCATTATCCTAATTTAAAATCCTCTTGTTCATCGCAACATAGGAGAAAATCATAAGTAAAGACCAACTGATCCATCCAGTCATTTCAATTTTATTTAGTCTACACTGATAAGGATATAATCCAGATACTGGCATTGAAAGTTCACTTCTTGTAGGTAGTAAGTCTTTCAGTCTGGGTCTCTGCCTTCCTTGGTAGATGAGTATAACATTTCCCTTATTCAGGCCTTGCCTGTACAGTTAATGTCATTTCTTCTTCAACAGCTAACAAAATAAATATGAACCGCTTTTAAGAAGCGATCCTTTTTCCTGATGTTATATCCCCCCTCCCCTTTTTAAATTTGTTTTTAATGATGTATTATTAATTTTCCCCTCCCCCTTTACCCTCAAGCTCATGTTCGTATCTGTAATTTGTCAATTTAATGTTCACATTTCCCCTCCCCCCTATAAAAATTTATTTTAACCTTTCATTTTTAGCATTGTAAACCAGCCAGATACACGTCAATGGTCGGTATATTAAAATTAATTCAACTTGAAACTTGCCTATTGCATTCTGTTATACGTTATTTGTGAGCCATCCAACAGATAAAAAATCTACTGTACCTAAAGGCACACTGTTGCAATAGCCATCACACTTGTAGGTGTCTTATAAATCTGGGTATAGTAAGTATGTCTATGTTCCAGAAGGGCTCACATATTTATAAGAGTTAAAGTGGGTGAGGGGGTCAGGACCACTAGGAGATTAAAGAAGGGTCATGCCCTCATCCATCCAGAGTCGTGATTTTTTTGTAACAGATGTCTAGATGTCTTTATAAAACTTTTGTCTGGTCTGATTTGTTTGTATTGTATGTGAAGTTGTTTTAATTATGTATGCACTAGTTGTAACCCACTTTGTATAAAGCGAGATATAAGCCAATAAACCATTTGCACAAATTCTGACAGTGCTAAATTATGAGTGCTGACACACTTAGAATTACCATATTTGTTAAGTCATAAAAGAGGACACTTGACCCTGCCCCCAGTCTTAGCCCTTCCCTGGCCCACCCACAGTGTCCTGCCCCTCCCCTGCCTCCCACTGATCTCGCCCCCTACCCCGCCGCACCCCCAGCATAGCCTCTCCCTCTCCAGCTCCCCATTCGGGCTACCCCGGAGCTGGGTATGGCTCTCCAAGTCTCCCCTGTCCCCATGTACCTCCTCTGGGTTTGTAATTTCAAACTTCAGGCAGCCGGCGGCTTTAGTGACATGATCCTGCTGCCATTGGCCTGTCCCAGAAACCTTTGCTCTGCAGTGTACGGGAACAGGAAGTCACTGCAGAGCAAAGGCATCTAGGGCAGGCCGACAGCAGGATCATGTCACTAAAGCCGCCGGTTGCCTGAAGTTTGAAATTGTAGCACTGGAGGAGGTACATGGGCACAGGCCAACAGAGGAGAATCATACTCAACTCTAGGGTGGGGTTCTGGACTGGAGACTCCAAAACCCGGACAAACTCCCTCCAGTCCACGAAACCTCGACAGTCCTCTAAAAAGAGGAGATGTCCGGGTAAATCTGGATGTCTGGTAGCCCTAGACATACTGGCCTGTATACAGCAGGAAGCCTAAATATTGCTTGCGAACTACACGTGAAAGTGAGTACATCACGACTCTGCCTATGCTCTGCCCAAATTCTTACCCTAAGTACACATGAAATGGGCAGTAACACTTATGTGTTCCTTGTACGTGTAAATATTTAGACTACTAGCACTAATGTACATATGTGTACAGAAACCCAAGAAAGTGCTTCTAGGGAGGCTAAGCTCTATTCTTCAAATACCCACTTGGGTTACTTAGCATGTATTTGCTAGGTGGTGTACATAGGAAGGGCAAGGTTAAGTTACAAGTGTTCCTGCTGCATCTAGATGCCCACACTTCGACCACCTCTAGAGCCGATGTAACTGTGAGCATCTAAATATTAGGCATGCTGATACTGATTCTATTATCTTCTATAATGGAACTAAGGCGCCTAGGTTCCATTCTGGTAGTAATGGGGGGTGCAGGGGGAGCAGTCTGTTCCGGGCGCGCTCTTCCTAAGGGCGCAGCACCCCTCCTCATCTCTGCTCCCTGCTCCTCTCCTTGCCCTGCATGTGCACCCATTGCCTTCCCCACACCTTTTTACTTCCCTGGCGCAATTCTAAAATAGCCATTTTTCATGTGTAAACCATTCTTTGGAAAAATACTTTTCGTTCAAAGATTTTTCTAAACAGCATCTGTGGTTTCATTCGATCTTTTACACCAGCAGAGAACCATTGCTGAATCGTATTTTCGAAGCTAACTTGAATCCTTGCTTTCAGCAACCCTTGCCAACTTACACTGAAAGAGCCACGTCCTTACAGCTGATGTGCCCACCACATAAAGAAGTACCTATATAACAGGTTGCCTAGGAGAAGACATGGTGCCTATTGTGAGCCTATTTTCAAATCTGATGGAAATCTCAAAATGATCAAAAAAGAGGTTCATCTGCTGAAAATTTTCTAAGCACGATTTTTGAATGGCAGAATTTGGATGTTTTACACTAAAATTTGTCTAAATAACAAGGGAGTGTGTTTGAGGTGCGTTTTGGATAGGACTAGGGTAGCTTAAAATTAGGATGCCTTTCAACAATAACAAAATGAGAAGAAATATCAAAGTATAAAAAGAACATTTTTATCTTAGATCCGTTTTAATCACAAGCAGTGTAAAAAAGGTAACCTGATTGAGGAACTGACCACTGAATGGACGAGGGCATGACCTCTCCTTAATCTCCCAGTGATTCTTAATATGTGAGCCCTTCTGGAACATACATAGAAATATACCTGTATTTCTAAGATGCCTGTAAGCATGATGGTGTGAGAGATTTCTACATTCACCCAAGCAGCACACATAAACCACTTTAGAAGGTACAACAAAATGTTTTATTGAGACATCTACCCAAGCATATTCCCTCATAGGTAGGGTTACCAAACATCCGGATTTCCCTGGACATGTCATCCTTTTGAGGGCATGTCCAGGAGTCTGGACTGCTTTTCAAAATCCAGCACTTTGTCCGGGTTTTGAAAAGCTCGGCTAGCTCTCTCACTCCAGTCCTCCCCAGGGCTTGAATGCAGCCACGGCTAGGGAAGGTTTCTCTCCTTCTAGATCCTTTTACTCAGGGACCTCTCCCCAATGATTCTCCTCTGAGACAGATAAATATCTCCCTGCTTAACCCTGCCCCCTGACTCAGCAGGGTTACCTTGTTAAGGTAGCTCAGCACTAAGCTATAAAGCCCAGTAAGGTCTGGGACATGTAGACCGTTCAGTCTTGGGCTGGCAGCCCCTGCTGTATGGAGGTGGAATGGTAGCATTAGTGGAAGATAATCACTTACTCTTTCACAGATGGCTATTGTAACGGTGTACCTTTAGGTACAGTAGTTTTTTATCTGTTCCTGGAGAGCTCACAAATAACAGAATTAAGTGGGATTTGTACCCAAGTCCAATAGTATAATGTCCACTGCACTGACTACTAGGCAGTACAAATGAAGCCAGACGTGTTCATGCCTGCTCTTTTGACATTCATATTTTGAACATTTCATTTTGGATGTTTCAATGCAAGAACATTTTTCTCACATATTTCCTGTTTTTGGATGTTATGTATGAGCAGACCATCCCAATTTTGACTTGGACAATCTTTTGAAAATGCTCCCCCCCATATATCTTTATAAAATACTAACACAAGTCCTACAATAATTGCAGTATATTGAAGCAATATACAGTACATTTACACCTGCTCAGAAGTGGGTGCACATTGTGACCAGCCAGAGATTCTCCCTGCTCAGGTCCCAGGTAGGACAGAGAAAAAAGTAGAAGAAAAGAAATCCTGGAGAGGAATTGGGAAGGGACAGGTAGTTCCTGAACATAATAATAACACTGTCCACCGGGGGAGCCCAAGAGGCCCTTGGAACACTGCCAGGGCTGACAAAGCAGGGCGTTTCCCCAAGGTACTTAAACCTGTGTGTAAGAACAGAGAGGGAAGCCAGCTGGGGAGGAGGTTTAATCCTTTCCTCCCTAAAAAGTCTTCTCAGCCAAGCAGGAGCAATGGCCCCGTTCCAATGGAGGTGCTAGAGGAAGGTCAGGTTGAGGATCCTGTGTTCCCTGAAGAGCTGCCTATGGAATTGGAGGAAGGCTGTTCAGAATTTGCTCCTCAAGTCACTGAAGCAATGCAGGTGGACTTTGCCTCCATTTCCAAACAGTGAGTGTGATTTTGGATGCTGGACTGTTTAGAGAATATTTTTTTTTTTTTTTTTTAAATTGCGGTTCCTCGGATGTCCTGCAGGAGGTGCTATATCCCACTCCTGACACCAAACTATGTGGTCCACTGAGGCTCCAAACAGTGCTCAATAGCACCCTCAGTGGCTAGCCACAAAATAGCACCCTGACGTGTGGCCCGGCCTGGAGCCACCCTGCAGGACTGGATTCCAAGATGGAATCAAAAACAAAACAAAGTCATTATCATTTATTTCTTCAAAACAATAATCTTATTTATTCTTCCTGAATTCAGGTAAGTAGTTTTCTTCATACAGCTGCTAAATTGGTCAGAATGTTTAAACAGCAGCACAAACAAAAATAAACAACTCAAATAGGACAAAGCCAGTATACAAAACCAGTCCTTGCCTTGCCTTCAGAACTGAGGACACTTCAGCTGTGTCCTGGGTTTGTAGTCCAACTCAGTCCAAACCCGGGCTGCTAATAAAGCAGGCAATTTTCAAAATCAACCAACAAAAAAACAACAATACAGTCTTAGGCATTTATCTTCACTTCCCAAAAATGCCAAAGTTTTCACAAGCCTCTGGCTAGTTCCACACACTGCCAGGAAAAACCAGGGAGTGATAGGTTTTGCAAACAAACAGTCATTAGTTTGACTTTCACAATTCCCACCCAGGATAACAGCAAAACCTCTCCCCAATAATCACTCCCCAAGCTTGAAAAATAGCAAGAACAAAAAAGAAAATATTCTCTAAACAGTCCAGCATCCAAAATCACACTCACTGTTTGGAAATGGAGGCAAAGTCCACCTGCATTGCTTCAGTGACTTGAGGAGCAAATTCTGAACAGCCTTCCTCCAATTCCATAGGCAGCTCTTCAGGGAACACAGGATCCTCAACCTGACCTTCCTCTAGCACCTCCATTGGAACGGGGCCATCGCTCCTGCTTGGCTGAGAAGACTTTTTAGGGAGGAAAGGATTAAACCTCCTCCCCAGCTGGCTTCCCTCTCTGTTCTTACACACAGGTTTAAGTACCTTGGGGAAACGCCCTGCTTTGTCAGCCCTGGCAGTGTTCCAAGGGCCTCTTGGGCTCCCCCGGTGGACAGTGTTATTATTATGTTCAGGAACTACCTGTCCCTTCCCAATTCCTCTCCAGGATTTCTTTTCTTCTACTTTTTTCTCTGTCCTACCTGGGACCTGAGCAGGGAGAATCTCTGGCTGGTCACAACATGTACTCACATACAATACACATAACTGCATATATTTTCAAAGAATGCACATACCAAGCTATGCGAAAATGCAAAGAGAAACACAAGTTTCTGGATGTCCATGATAAAATAATTTATTCAAAACAAACACTTTTAAAATCAAGGTAACAGCAACAAGGTGAATTGGGTACAAGTTGTGTCACTAATAGTACATGCTCACAAGTGGCATTAGGTACCACACATTTGTGTCTGTCAAATTAGGACCCCTGAGGAAGGCATCTTTCTTGCCGAAACACGGACAGTGTAGGATTTGAGTCTCATCAGTGACACAACTTGTACCTAATTCACCTTGATTTTAAAGTGTTTGTTTTGAATAAATCATTTTATCCTGGACATCCAGAAACTTGTGTTTCTCTTTGCGTTTTCGTATCACGATTTTGTCCAGGGAACACTGGTCCTTTCTCCTTGCTTGTGTTTGCATACATGCCCCAAGCACATTTACACCTGAGTCACATACATGAATGCAAAGGATAATTTTATGACAGGCATTTTACATTCATAAAATGGCATATATGTATGAAAATGCCATCATAAAATTATACCCTACAGCTCTGTCTGTTGAAGGCTCTAATTTCATCTAGCTAGTTTATATATGAATAGAATGTGTACTGAGCCACCGCATAGTTTGGGCTGACCTGAATCTTTGCTATCAGCAGCTGTCTGCTAACTCAGGTTGGCAGAGTCATTTCCTCACTGCTGATGCCATCCAAGCAGCATATTAAGAGGACATTTCTATAATGGTGCACAGATGCACTTATAAATACCAATATTCTCACTATGTGCTATTCTACAGTATAAACTGGAGCCTAAATGTTACAGCTTGTAGTTTGAAGGTGAGTATACATATAGATAGAGACAAGGCAGAGCTGAGTGGGATGCAGTTATGTGGATAACTTATAAAACAGTATAATTTACATACAATTTTGGGCAATCTAGGTGCAAGCACATGCACCTGATGTAGAAGCTGACCAGAACCTTTTTTTTTTTCCATTTTGACCAAAACTGAACATGCAACTGAATTTTGTCACTTGGTTTGGGCCAAAATGGAATCTGTAAATGAAACTTTGCTGCACCCTCACTCCCTCTTCCAAAACAGGAGCAGCTCATCTCCAAGGCCCAGAGAACTCACCTATGAGGTCCAGGCCCTCCTCCCAGAGCAAAAGTAATGTAAGGCTCCACCCCCCTACCCCCCCCCCGGGGAGTGCAGAGGAGGAAAGAGTGATCTGCATTTGCTCCTGCCCTTGCCAGCTTCATTGTCAATATGGCTGCCAGGACTTGAAGTGGTAAGTTTTGACACCTATATTAGGATTGGGGCCGGCACAAATAAGCAATCAATCCTACCCATTCAGTCTTCAATCTCAACATAGCTGCCAGAACTTCAAGTAGCAGTCTCATATGACATATTGACAACGCAGAGACGTTCAGGGGCAAATCTCTCTTTTCCACTGCACCACCAATGCAGTGGAGTGGGGGGGAGGGGCTAATGAGGCCTTCTGCATTGGATGGAAGTTGCTCCTGGGGGAGAGGGATGGAGCAGGGGCTGCCTCAAAGTTCAATCCAAAAATACACTTTTATTTTTGGCCAAAAAAAAGACCAAATTAGAATTTCATGTTGATTTTGACACTAAAACCAAAACCATACCTGCTAACGCATCCATAGGATAACATGAACATGTTAGTGTTTAGCGCGTGATTAGCGTGCACTATTCATCATGTGCTAAAAAGCATAGCGCACCTTAATTTTGAATGTTTTGTTCCACTAAAGAGCCTTTCTACTAAAGGTCATTAAGCAATTAGGGCCAGATTCTATAAATGGTCCTGAAAAATGGGTACTTGTTATGTATTAGCACCAAACGGGATTTTATAAGGGGTGCATGCCCTTTATAGAATCACACAGTGCCAATTCCCATGCCCTATCTTTGGACAAAAGACGTATACCTACTGAAAACTGGTGTACATGCTAGCGTCCAACTTGGGAATGGAGACTAATATTCTGTACTGATGTGCATAACTTTTTGGAACATCCCTGACACACCGATGCTCCTCCTGTTGCCTTACTCCCTTTTGAGTTGCACAAAATAGGTTTTGGGTGCATTGCATTATAGCAGTTTGCATGCACATCTTAATTGGTGCCAATTAACATCAGAAATGGGTTAAAAACCAATTGTTGCTCATTAATGACTCGTTAGCCAATGAAATCCTATCCACTTTAACCTTTCCTCATAGGGAAGTCATTCCAGCCCCTTTATTATTTTTATCACCCTTTTCTGTACTTTTTCAATTTCCTCTATTAATTCATTTCATTTTCATTATTATTCTTTTGTTTTTATTCTTGCTTTATAAAATCATTAAGATACCTTTGTTATAGTTTCTTTTCCTTACTCTTTCATTATACAGTGGAACCTTGGTTTGCGAGCATGATTAGTTCCAGAAGCATGCTCGTAAACCAAAGTGCTCGTATATCAAAGCAAGTTTCCCCATAGGAAGTAAGGGAAACTCGCTTGATTGGTTCCACATCCCAAAAACAGACACGCACACAGACCCCGAGGCCATTGGCGCTGCTCACTTCCACCCCACACCATGATATCCCAAAAAGACCCCCCCCCACAACCCCGAGACCACTGGCGCGCTTCCACCCCACCCCTGAGAACTGGCATCATGCCCCCCTCTCCAAGAACCGGCATCGCCCACCTGCCCAAACCCAAACCCTTACCGCGATCTGTCATCGGCATGCAGTAACAACCCACAGGATGTGCCGGTGCCGGAAGAGCCTACCTTTTGTCGCTGATCTCTGATGGGCTGTGCCTTGAGCATCTGCGCATGCTCAAGGCCTTTTGGTTCCCGCTTTCTCCGATAATCTCATTAGAATCTCGGAAAAGCATGCGCAGATGCTCAAGGCCCAGTCCAGCAGAGATCAGCAGCAAATGGCAGGCTCTTCCAGCAATGGCATGTCCTGTGGGTTGGTGCTGCATGCCGGTGCCAGATTGCAGTAAGGGTTTGGATTGGCAGGCGATGCCGGTTCTTGGGGGGTTGGAGCTCGCAAATCGAGTCAACGCTCGGTTTGGGAGGCATGATTTGCAAGAGTAATTTACTCATCTTGCAAAAAACTTGCAAACCGCGTTACTCACAAAACGAGGTTTGACTGTTTATAATAAAAATATTTGACCTAAAACAAAAAAAAAATACCTTGAAACCACCAGAAGGACAGATATATGTTTCCTAATCCTTAACATCATTTTTCCTCTGGTTTTGCATGCATGCCATGTATAAGAAGTATTGGAGGCAGTAACCAGATCAGTAGAGACCTCTACAGCTCATTATGATATCAAATATTGATAAGAATATATGAGCACATATGGGTTCAAATGAACAGTGACTGAGAAGGGGGGCATATTTAACCCCTGTAGCTTGGGGTATATAAGCTTTGAACCATAAAGGAGAAAAAAATTATATAAAGGTGGTGTTAACAGTGGTGTAGCCATGAAGTGTATGGGGGTGAGGTCTCAAGGGCTTACCTTCCTGCACACTTTAGCCCACCTAATGCCACTTCCGACATTGGCCACACCTATTTTAGCATTCCACGTCCTAAAGCGGCTACCTACCCATGATGCCTGCTGCCTTTTATTTAGGCGTCAGTAGGCACTTCAACATTGCCATTTTTTTACGTTTCTGACAGCGTTTTTCAATTAACTTAGGCATCAGCAGGGCGCCTACCAACGCCTAAGTTTAGGCGCTGGTTACAGAATTTCTTTGAAAGTGTATAGCGACGTATTTAAAGAGCTCAATATGCATACTTTGAAGGAAAGAATTAAGAGGGGAGATTTGATAGAGATATTTAAATACCCACGTGGTATAAATGTGCATGTGGTGAGTCAATTGAAAGGAAACGCTGGAATGAGAGGGCATAGAATGAGGGTAAAAGAGTATAGACTCAGAAGTAACCTTAGAAAATACTTTTCCACAGAAAAGGTGGTGAATGCATGGAATGACCTCCCAGTGGAGGTAGTGGAAACAAAAAGTGTATCTAAATTCAAGAAAGCTTTGGACAAGTACAGAACATTAGGTCTCTAAAGGAGAGCAGAGATAGCAGATGGCATGGTCAGGCAGACCGGATAGGTCATATGGTCTTTAAGTGCCTTCATTTTTCTATGTTTTCTATAAGGAATTAAAACTCTTTACTATAAATACACTATAAAGAGAGGGACTCATAATCGAAACAGAAATACGTCTAAAAATCAGCTTAAATCAGCAACTTGGACGATCAGTAACACAAGTCGTCCAAGTGTCGATAATCGAACTGGGTTTTACACGTATCTAAAAACAACTTAGGCCTTCACAGTGCTGCAATATGCCAAAAGGGGTGTTTCAGGAGGAGTGTCGAGGGTTGGATTTGGGCGGGATGTGGGCCGTCCTAGACTTAGTCATATTGCATGTATAACCGAAAGTTTTACAACACTGCTTAGACGGTACTTGTACGTTGTGACTTAGGCCATCTAAAACTAGGTCTAAGTGCACAGAAGGTATCCAAAGTGACCAGATAAGCACTGCAGACACAAAGTACAGACCCCCACACACTAGCCCAGTGATCACTGACCCACCCCCCAATAAAAATCATAACAACTTTACATATCTGCCTCCAGCACATCAGCATCTGGCATAGGAAAGCCTAGTAGAGCTGCACAAAGGTAGTTTAAGTGGTCTTGGGGGGTGGGTTAGTGAATCATGGAGAGGAGGACCCAGGCCCATAAGCCACTCTAATCACTGCATTCATGGTGAAACATGTGCACCCCCCAAAAAAAAAACCCAAACCCTTTTGTACTGCCATATAAGTGGCACCTGCAGCCATAAGGGCTATTAGGGTGGTAGATAGGTGGGTCTAGTCAGTTCTGGGGGGTGTTTTGGGGGGCTCACTATGACCTATAAGGTTGTTCTGGTGAGATGTATATGTGGCACACTTTTTGTGAAGTTCACAGCAGTGCCCTGTAAGGTACCCTACTACTCTGGTGCAATGTTTAGGTGTCCAGTCCATCACTTTGCTGACCCCGCCCACGTCCAAAAGATCTTTTTCTAGGCGTTTTTGACTTGGACAAATTTTTGGATGAAAATGGGGTATAAAGATGGGCAACTTATCGGCCTGGACAATCAAACGGCTGGACGTACAGTTAGACAATTTTTTGAAAAAAAAAATATATATGTTGGACATATTTTTTGAAAATGGACATTTTCCCTGTCCGACTTTGGGCGACTTGCGATTTAGGCCCAAAATGGACTTAAGATGTTTCATTTGATTATGCCCCTCCACATGTATGAAATAGTGTGTATGATAAAAAGATGTTTTATTTGCTTTTATAAACTGCTTTGTACATGTTTACAAAAATGCATAATAAAAAGTCAACACAAGGTTCATATGAACTTTTGGTTGTTAAACGTTTATCGGTATCAATAACTATTAACCCAATTCATTTGTAACTAGCTTTGTCCTCCTGATTAGCTGAAAATTTGGTCTTTGCAATCTTCTGTATTTAAGACGTGCCATACATAAATTGGTCATATAATCTGACAATGTGCAGCATCTGTTTTTACTCCATTATATCTATCTTGCTCGATTCCAGAGCTCACTTCTTAATACATTATTAGTATCATTTGTAACCAAGGAAACACTACATGACTGCTCTTGTTTGTTTAATGTGATCTCTATGAAGACTGTCCATAAAAAGTAAACAGAATGACTGGAATATTATTTTAAAGCCATTGACATTAATGCCATATTTATGCTATTGGTCAATAAGCCAATGAAAATGATATGCTTACACATATTTATGGTTTGTTTGTATTTGTGATTATTTTTATTAAAATGAAGATCCTAATTCTCAACAAGAGTCCTTGCAAGACCTTGTTTCGCAGTAAGCTGCGTCAGGAGAATAACCTCCCCTTCCAAGACTCAAAACTGGCTTTTCTTCTTCTACATCATAAACAACCATTCAGTCCGTATATATGATATATGTTTAATCATCTTAAATAATTCCCCAGTATTGCCTTATATAATAACTGCTACTCAAAAAAAAGGAAAAACCAATGAGACCCATATGACACATACCCCCTCTTTTACTAAGGTGCGCGATAAATAGTGCACGCTAATCACACGCTAAACACCAACACATGAATGTTATCCTATAGAAGCGTTAGCAGTTAGCGCACACGTTGATTTAGCGCGCGCTAAAACTCTTAGCACACCTTAGTAAATGAGGGCCACAGTATGTCCCAAAGATTGTGTGAATCTCTGTGACTTTGTTGTGCCACTCCACAAACTGCGAATATGCTCTAGAGAAGGGTTCTCAAACCTATCCTGTGGGACCACCAGCCAGTCAGGTTTTGAAGACATCCCTAATGCATAGGCAAGACAGAGCTTTGCCTATAAAGAAGGTAGTAGGGCCGGATCCTGTAACTGCCACTAATATTGGCAGCCGTCTTAAAAGCAGCCACCGATCGTGTTCAATCACGCATCAGAGCCAGTTTCAAAACTGTGCCTACAGAAAAGATAGGCACCAGAAATGTAGACCAGGGTTTTCCAGGTCTACATTTCTGGTGCCTCAGCGGCCTAAAGCACCTACATAGTCACAATTCCAATGTCTCTTATTTAGGCAGCAGTAGATGCTTCAACCTTGAAGTTTTAGAATTTCCCCCATAGACAAATCTCTCTCTTGCATATTTATTGTGAATATCCTAAAAATCTGACTGGCTGGTGGTCTCCCTGACTGTTCTAGAGGGAATGCAATGCTGAGTAAAGTTTGTAAACTCATTAGGATGACCTGTATTTTAGTACAATTTATATTCAACATATGCTCAAATGCTTGATGAGAGAAAAATAACCACAGTGAATAAATAACTCAAAAGGATATTTTTTTGTGAGTTATTCAATAAAAAGATTAAATAATAAGTATCCTTGTGTGAAAAAGTATTTGAAACCTTCATGCAGTAACTTGTAAGGTATGCAAAGAAAGCACAGTTACTTACCGTAACAGGTGTTATCCAGGGACAGCAGGCAGATATTCTTTACGCATGGGTGACATCACCGACGGAGCCCCAGTACGGACCTTTTTAACTAGAAAGTTCTAGTTGGCCGCACCGCGCGTGCGCGAGTGCCTTCCCGCCCGACGGAGGAGTGCGTGGTCCCCAGTTAGGATAAGCCAGCTAAGAAGCCAACCCGGGGAGGAGGGTGGGACGTAAGAATATCTGCCTGCTGTCCCTGGATAACACCTGTTACGGTAAGTAACTGTGCTTTATCCCAGGACAAGCAGGCAGCATATTCTTTACGCATGGGTGACCTCCAAGCTAACAGAGAGGGAGGAGGGATGGTTGGCCATTAGGAAAATAAATTTTGTAACACAGATTGGCCGAAGTGCCCATCCTGTCTGGAGAAGGCATCCAGACAGTAGTGAGTAGTGAACGTGTGAACTGAGGACCAAGTGGCAGCCTTGCAGATTTCCTCGATGGGCGTGGAACGGAGGAAAGCCACAGAAGCAGCCATAGCTCTAACCCTGTGGGCCGTGACAGCACCTTCCAGTGATAGACCGGCCCGAGCATAACAGAACGCAATACAGGCAGCCAGCCAGTTGGAAAGCGTCCGTTTAGAGACAGGATGACCCAGACGGTTAGGATCGAAGGTCAGAAAGAGCTGAGGGGACGAGCGGTGAGCCCTGGTACGGTCAAGGTAGTATGCAAGGGCACGCTTACAGTCCAGCGTGTGCAACGCCTGTTCCCCAGGATGAGAATGGGGCTTAGGGAAAAAGACAGGCAACACAATGGACTGGTTGAGGTGAAAAGCCGAGACCACCTTGGGAAGGAATTTAGGATGGGTACGCAGAACCACCTTGTCATGGTGAAAAACAGTGAACGGTGGATTGGCGACCAGTGCATGCAGCTCACTAACCCTCCTGGCAGAGGTGATGGCAATGAGGAAAAGCACCTTCCATGTTAGAAGTTTGAGCGAAGTTGTGGCAAGAGGCTCAAAAGGAGATTTCATGAGGGCTGATAAAACCACATTCAGGTCCAAGACGACAGGAGGAGGCTTCAGAGGTGGTTAGACATTGAAGAGGCCTCTCATGAACCGGGAAACCAGTGGATGAGCCGTCAGAGGTTTTCCGAGGATAGGCAGATGAAACGCAGTGATGGCACTGAGGTGGACTCTGATTGAGGTAGACTTGAGGCCAGCGTCGGATAGCGAGAGCAAATAGTCCAGTACAGTTTCCACCGCCAATGAGGTGGGACCGTGATGATGCCGTCGACACCAAGAGGAGAACCGGGTCCACTTCTGATGGTAACATTGGAGGGTGGTCGGTTTCCTGGAGGCGTCCAAAATGCGATGGACAGGCTGAGATAGATTTTCTGGCGAGGTCAGCCCGAGAGAAACCAAGCTGTCAGGTGGAGCGAAGACAGATTGGGATGCAGTAGAGACTGACGTTGCTGCGTAAGTAGAGTAGGAAACATAGGAAGAGGAATGGGCTCCCTGGAGCTGAGCTGAAGAAGGAGGGAGAACCAGTGTTGGCGAGGCCACCGAGGAGCGATGAGAATCATGGTGGCCCTGTCCCTGCGGAGTTTGGACAACGTGCGCAACATCAGAGGTAGTGGAGGAAAGGCATAGAGAAACCGATCCGTCCAGTCGAGCAGGAATGCGTCTGGGGTCAGACGATGAGGAGAGAAGAGTCTGGAATAGAACTGGGGCAGCTGATGGTTGTGAGGGGCTGCAAAGAGGTCCACCTGCGGAGTGCCCCAGCGAGCAAAGATGGAGTAGAGTGTTGAAGGGTCCAGAGTCCACTCGTGAGGTTGAAGGATGCGGCTGAGATTGTCGGCCAGGGAGTTCTGTTCGCCCTGGATATAGACAGCCTTGAGGAAGAGATTGCGGGCCCTGGCCCAGGTCCAGATGCGGAGAGCCTCCTGACAAAGGAGGCGAGATCCGGTGCCGCCTTGCTTGTTTATGTAGTACATGGCGACTTGATTGTCTGTGCACAGGAGAAGAACCTGAGGGCAGAGAAGGTGCTGGAAGGCCTTGAGAGCATAGAACATGGCTCTGAGTTCCAGGAAATTGATGTGATGTTGACGCTCCTGAGGGGTCCAGAGTCCCTGGGTGCATAGATCTCCGAGGTGAGCTCCCCACGCATAGGGGTCGGCGCCTGCCCAGGTTTGATAGGGGGTTCAGAAGAACTCGTCCTGCTTCCTGCTATGCCCAGAACTGGGTGGCCCCGAAGGTGGACGCCATACTGAGTCATGGGGCGGAGTAATAGGTTCCAAGGGAGGCAGGTCACTAAACGAGGCTTTCCTCGAGGGGATGGGCTCCAAGGGAGGCATATCACTAAGGGAGGCCCTCCTCGAGGGAATCGGTTCCAAAGGAGGTACAGCGCTAATGGAGGACCTCCTCGAGGACCCGGACACCGCTCGCCGCTCCTCCTCGCCGAGCAACGAGGTCGTGCGGCGAGGAGGAGGAGGAGGTCCGCCCCTCGAAGCCGAAGCTGGAAGGTCACCCTGGATGGTGGCAATCAGCCGAGGCCCCATGGTCTGCATGAGCTCCACGAACTGAGCCTCCAGGATGGACCGCAACGAAGCCGATATGGAGGGATCCGCACCAAAAGGGGGCCCTTCCGCACGGTCTCCGCGCTCCTTGGGTGCTACGTGCTTCTGCTTGCCAGTCTTTGGCACCTTGAGCACCACTGGTGGAACTGTCGGGGTCGATACCTGCTCCGAGGAGACGGATGAAGGCACCGGCGCCGAAGTCGGGGCCGAAACCGGTGTGAACGATGCCGGTTTCAGGAGGCCCGAAGCAGCCAGGGAGGCAGAGGGCTTCGCCGATCAGAGTGGAGCAAGGCCGGCACGATTTCGGGAAGTGATCCGGTCCCAGACACTGTAAGCAGCGTCGATGAGGGTCCGTGAGCGAAATCGCGCGCTGGCACTTGCTACACTTTTTAAAACCGGTAATCGGCCGGGACATAGGCCGGAAAAGCTCCGCCGCAAGGTCGAAGGCGCGGGGCCCCATCCACGCGGCCGACCCGGTATCGGAAGGAAAAATTTTTTGAAAAAAGAAATCAAAGAAAGAAAGAAATGCACAGGAGAGCCAAAATAACTCAACCTGCGGCAAAAAAGAAGGCAAAAAAGAGATTCAATGGGCGCAAATTGAAGATAGACTTCTCAGCTCCGCGGAAGAAAAAGAACTGAGGAGACACGCCCGGTGCATTGGGCGGGAAGGCACTGGCGCATGCGCGGTGCGGGCATCTCGAAACTTCTGAGTTTCTTCAAGCAAGACATGCTTGCAAGATGTCCGTATCGGGGCTCTGTCGGATGACATCACCCACTAGTGAGAATACCTGCCTGCTTGTCCTGGGATAATGTCAGTTATGCACATGAGTTAATTGCTAAATAAACTGCTAATGCATCAACAACTAATAACAGAATATTATTGGGGTTAATTGGTATTAATCGTCAGTAATTTTCATCAAGTTTCACTTTTGTGTTTGTGCGAACAGCAGTTCACATAAATCTCTACCTGGAATTCGAAGTAAATCTATTTATCTTTATTTTGAATCCAATAAGATATAGAAACATAGAAGCATGATGGCAGACAAGGGCTAAATGGTCCATCTAGTCTGCCCATCCACAGCAATCATTATCTCTTTCTCTCTCCGAGAGATCCCACGTGCCTATCCCAGGCCCTCTTTAATTCAGACACAGTCTCTCTTTCCACCACCTCTTCCGGAAGACTGTTCCATGCATCTACCACCTTTTCTGTAAAAAAGTATTTCTTCAGATTACTCCAGCCTATCACCGCTTAACTTCATCCTATGCCTTCTTATTGCAGAGTTCCTTTCAAATGAAAGAGACTCAACTCTTGCATATTTACATTATGTAGGTATTTAAACATCTCTATCATATCTCCCCTCTCCCGCCTTTCCTCCAAAATATACAGATTGAGATCTTTAAGTCTGTCCCCATATGCCTCATGATGAAGACCACACACTATCCTTTTATATATTTTTGAAGGTAAAGCCTCCAGAATTGTACACAATATTCTAAATGAGGTCTCACCAGAGTCTTATACAGAGGCATCAATACCTCCTTTTTCCTACTAGTCATACCTTTCCAGTGGCATAGTAAGGGTGAACGGTGCCCGTTGCTGTGGATCCCCTCCCCGCCCACTTCCCCACCCCTCTTGCATACCCTCTTCCCTTTCCCCATACCTTTTTAACTTCTCTGGAATGAGCAACATGTCCGCGTCGGTGCTGGCTCACCCTTTAACGTCACTTCCTAGGTGCGGGTCCTTGAAGTGACGTCAGAGAGAACATCAATGCGGGCAGCAAACTTGTGCCAGGGAATTAAAAAAGGTATGGGGGAAGGCAAGGGGCGTGCATGCGTGGCAAGGAGAGGAGTGTGGGGGGAGGGAGAGGAGGAGAAGTGCCATGCCCTTAGGAAGAGCACACCTTGGCAGACCCCACCTCTCCCCCCCCCACACACCCTTACTATGTCACTAGTCAAGCCTCACATTTTGGGTGGACCACTGGGTAGGCACATGTAATCTCCAAAGCCCCTCCCTCTGACGCCAACTCAAAATAATAAATATCTGAGTTGATGGGGATCCCCAAGCCCCACCAGCTGCAGGGTCCTCTAGTTGCAAGAATAGCTCCCTTTCCTGTTTACTCCAGCTGGCAGCACTGTCCACTCACTGCTGCTGCCCCACCCCCTGTGCATGTTCATTTTATGTGCATTTGCAAAAGCTCACCATATGCAGTAAAGGGAGGCTAGCATAATGGCAGCACATGGACAGTGCTGTTGGCTGATGCAAGTAGGAAAGGGAGCTGTTCTTGCCACCAGAGGACCTCTGCAGCTGGTGGGACTGGGGATCCCCACCACCAATAACAAAGACAGAAGAATTGTGGGTGGGTCTGAACCCAAAGTGGATGGGCCCAGGCCCACCTGGGCCACTTGTGGTTATGCCACTGAGAACTAGGGCTTTTAATGAAAGTGCAGACACTGCAAATGAAGATAACATCCTTGCTGTAGTATATGAGTAAGCCATTGTTTATGGACCAACTGCAACAGGATATAGACCATGAAAATTATTGAAAAATTAAGATTACCTACAGTTATGCGTAGCCCTGCCGATAGAGAAGATAATGTACTGCTTCCTTTACCCCTGGCAAAAATTAACCCTTTTTGGTGTCATTACTCTGAGACAGAACTCTGAGATTCTCAGAAACAGACTTCTTCAGCAAACCTTTACATGAAATTATGATAAAACTTTCCATGTAGAGCTTTCACAAATATTCAGAATTCAGTACTGAAAGTTTTTTTGTTTCCTAGAAGAGCAGCCTTATCAGCACACATTGGGGCCCTTTTACAAAGCTGTGCTAAAAAAGTGGCCTGTGCTAGTATTAGCACATGGGTTTCCTGCATGCTGAGGCCACTTTTAGTGCAGCTTTAAAATGGCTGCATTTTCCATTTTCTGAATCAATGGCCACACGCTAATTTCCAAATTAGTTTGTGAGCCCCTACTTCTACTTCTTTACTAGGTAGTAAGGCCTCCTGTGCTAACCATGCAATAATTAGTTAGCACTTAGGGCTCCTTTTACAAAGCCGTGCTAGGGCCTTAACCCGTGGAATAGCGTGTGCTAAATTGCCACAATCGCTAGCCACTACTGCCTCCTTTTGAGCAGGCGGTAGATTTCTGGCTAATCTGGTGTGTGCGATAAAACCGCTAGCGCGGCTTTGTAAAAGGAGCCCATAGTGATGTAGATGTGCTAAACGATTAGTGAAGCCGTGTTATGGTTTTTTTTTCTTGCCGGCCATGGCGGTAAAAATTCCGACGCTCATAGGAATTCTATGAACGTCTGAGCTTTTACCACCATGGCTGGTGATAAAAAAAATAAAAATAACGCAGCTTCATAAAAGGGGGGAGGGGGTAAATTATCAAATCACACAATTTTTGCATTAGTGCTAGCTTATACGGACTAACATGCCCAATCCAAACAGCAGCTGATTTAAGAATGACACTTGTTCGGCCCCCTCTCAAACATGTCCAAGGGCCTAATAATAAATGATTTCAGATCAAAAGTATTTAAATAGCAACCTAATAACATTTTTAGTATTGATCACTAACATTATTGCTAAGGAGGAAAAGACCTCAGAGGTCCGGAGATAAATCTCTACAGAGTGCTCCTGTATGGACCAATTTCTCTTTCATAGATCAATAACTAAATGTTATTTTAAATTAATTTTAATTCCATTCTAATAATTGTTGATCATGTTTAAATTGTCAGTTTTTAAACTATTGATTTTTAATGTAGATTAAGGGGGGTGTAGATAAGATTGAATTAATTCATATGGAAATTAAATTTGAAAGAATGATATAAATTTGTATGAAATATTATTGTAATTCTTATTGTACTGAATGTATTTCTGTATTATCCTACTGTACTGATTATTTGATTCTTTCAATAAAAATTGTTATACATAAAATGATTTATTTTTGTAGAAAATCAGTTCTTCAGTTATTATAGGAGCTCATCAGATAAGCCACATTACACTGTGCAACTCAGCTCCAAAATTGAAAATTTAGAAAATAGACAATTTCTTTGAAGGCTTCAGCAAGTCGCAGCAGAGACAGTGCTAAATGCTGCCTCTTTGGCAGACCGGACCATTCCTCTGCCACACTTCTCCCAGAGGAAGTTGCATCAGAGCAGCGGGATGCAGCAGAGGAAGGGCCCCACCTGTCAGATGGGTAGCTTTCAACACTGTCTCTGCCGTGACTCACTGTAGTTTTTAAATGATCCACCCCCAAACACTTACAGACCATTCACAGCACACCAATGTGCTGGGAACAGCGGTTGAAAATCACTGGTCTAAGCAAACTGTCACAGTGATTCAATCCCCAGGAACAACCTGGATATTTAACTCTTCCTCTTCCTGAACAAATTCTATTAACTGCTTAGGGTCAAAAGCGAATAATTCTTGACCTGAAAATGCTACCAAATAGTTGCAAGGAAAATATTTTATAAAAGAGGCACTCGGAGCTAAAATTCTAGTTTTGAAGGCCAGAAATTGCTGATGCTACTTCTTTAAATTCTTAGCTAGCCCCTCATTTTACTAAAACGTAGAGCGGCTTTCAGCGCCAGCCACGGCAGTAACAGCTCCAACTCTCACAGGAATTCTATGAGCATCGGAGCTGTTACCGGCACGGCCAGAACAAAAAAACACGCTACATTTTTGTAAAAGAAGGGGTAAATCAGTATAGAACTCTTGCCATAGATAATTATCTTGTAATAATTAACATAAATTGCTCTGCATTCTCTTAATCTAATAGTTTAGAATAGCTGGAAATCAAAATAGAAAATCAGACCTTACCTTTTTCTTTGATGCTTCTGACTTCTTTGACAAATTTCTTAACTTTTTATGCAGATGGTTAAGGACCTGGAAAATTATATCACATAGACATTAATTAACTTAAAAAAAACAGTTCACTTTCTAATTTGGTTTGCAGTAACTAACTTACCCCCCTACTCCTCCTTTTACAAAGCCGCATTAGGCTTTTATATCACCGGCTGCGGTGGTATTAGCTCCAATACTCATAGAATTCCTATAAGCGTCAGAACTAATATCTTTTTCTTGGCCAGCATAAACTTAACCAGCTAAGTCAATATTCAGTGCTGCCTGGTTAAGTTAATAGCATCCAAAGATTTGGGCCACGTAAACAGCAAGCCTATTTGGCCACTGAACTTGACCAGTCAGCGTGGAAAATTGTGGGTTATCATGCGATATAGCCAGTAAACATTTAGCTGCTAACTACGAATATTAGTGAAGATAACCAGTTATCTCAAGCTGAATATTTGCTTTTAACTAGCTAAGTGCTACTTAAGTCGTCACTGACATTTCTAGCTGGTAAATAATGCTGAATATGGTCTGGCTTGTGTGCAAGTGTACACTTACCCAGTGGTATAGTAAAGGTGAGAAGCTCCCGGGGCATTGGCACCCCTTCCCTGTCCTCTTCCCCTGCATGCGCACACCCCCTTCCCTTTCTCCGTACCTTTTTAACTTTTCCAGTGCGAGAAGCACGCCCACATCAGTGTTGGCTCACCCTTTGACGTCACTTCCTAGGCATGGGTCCCAAGAAATGACGTCAGAGAGAGTGCCAATGCCGATGCAGGCAGAAACCTCGCACCGAGGAAGTAAAAAAGGGTTAAGAGGGAGGCAAATGGCATGCGCACATGGCAAGGAGAAGAACGGGGGGGGGGGGCAAAGAGGAGGAGGGGTGTCACACCCTTAGGAAGAACACACCTGGTGTTGACTGCCCCCCTCCCCCGCATCTCCTTTACTACGCCACTGCACTTGTCCACTAAAGTGCCAGCAGGGTGCCAAAGCCCTGTTCTGTAATGGTGTACCTAAGTAAAAAGCAAAAGGAATTGACCCCGAAATATCAACAAAGAAGAAAATCCAGAGAAAACCAAAAATACAGTGGTGCCTCGCATAACGGACGCCTCGCACAGCGAACGCTGCGCATAACGAACTTTTTGTCTTGCTCCCTATAACGAACTTCGTTTCACACAACGAAGTCGCCCGAGGGGCCCGGGGGGGGGCGGAACTACTCTCGCCGCTTCCTAATGTGAGCCGGGAACAGCAGCACCCTCCTGTCTGAATGCAGTGTTCCATCATCTCCCTCCACCTTACCTTAGATGCCGAGTTTTCCGGCTTTCTTTTTCGGCCAGCCACACACTTTCAAAGAGCAGCACATGCGCACATGCTCTGTTGTTCAATCTTCTCCTCTGACGCAACCGGAAACCGGAAGTTGCAGGAGAGGAGAACATTGATCAACTCCAGCAGCTGCGCGTGCACAGCTTTTTGAAAGCGTGCGGCTGGGTGAAAAAGAAAGCTGGCAAACTCTGCATATAAGGTGAGGTGGAGGGAGGGAAATGTAGGGCTGCAGAACGAATTATTTTGTTTTACATGTATTCTTATGGGAAAACAGGGCTGCAGAACGAATTATTTTGTTTTACATGTATTCTTATGGGAAAACGCGTTTCACACAACGAACTTTTCGCATAACAAACTTGCTCCTGGAACGAATTAAGTTCGTTGTGTGAGGCACCACTGTATAATAATAACTTTATTCTTCTATACCTCCACTATCTTGCAACTTCTAGGCGGTTTACAATCAAGATAGCTGGACATTCAGCGAAATACAATAAGCAGATATTCAGAGGAAATACAGTACAATAATCATGAGAGCTGGACATTCAATGAAATACAATAAGCAGATATTCAGAGGAGATACAGTGAGCAGAGACTTTAAGAAAGCAAGAAAATAGAAATACAAATTGCTGAGCAAGAGTTTAAGATGTATATTTTGGTGGGTGATGTCCGAGAGGCCCTGTTAGGAATGAGCCGCATATTTTAGAAAATAACACTCTGTGGAGTGACAATGTTTCTAAATGGACTTTATTTGAAAGTGTCAAAAGTTCCAAAGGTACACTGAAATCATCCACATAAAATCACATAAAAACAAATTCATCCACAAATGCAAGCAGTGTCTCACTTCCGGCTCACCACACAATTGTTTCCCACGTACTTACCTTTATAGGACCCCCAGGGACCCCTGAAGAAGACTTTTTGTCGAAACATGAACCGTGTTGGGTCCTGTATCCCTAGCGGACTAGGTCCTTTAAGACTTTTATGTGGATGAATTTATTTTTATGTGGATGAATTTATTTTATGTGGATGATTTCAGTGTACCTTTGGAACTTTGACACTTTCAAATAAAGTCCATTTAGGAACATCGTCACTCCACATGGTGTGCCTAAGTACCACAGAATGTAAATTTAAGGGGGCATACATATGGAAGAAGCATGAGAGGACATATATATATCAGTCACTTCCATGCATATTTCACAGAATATTGTAAATTGCACACATCCCTACCTCATTTACCTGACTGCTACTACGCCGGTACATAGATAACATAAGAACATAAGCACTTTTCTAGGGGGTTTGAAATATGCTCTTTCTAATGAGACTGATTTGAAAGAGTTTCTGAAAGGTATTTTTCTGTAAAAGCAGGCTGAAAATACCCTATTTTTGGCCTTTTTACACAAATTAGCTACTTTACACTTAATTTGTAAACTAATGGAAAGAGCTTGGAGGTTGAAATTGTACTTTTGAAAACAACGTTGTACTGAGACATTATGTGCCAAATTTCGCATTTATTACTCAATTATTGTGGGAGCTAAATAATGTCAAACTTTGACTTTTTTTGGAGCACTAATTTTTTCGGCCAAGTTTACTGTAATTCAGCCATTCACTCAGTGCTCGACAAAAATTATTATTGGTAGCCCTGAATAGAGCTCCAAAAGTTGTGCAGGGTAGCTAAGTTTCAGTTTTTTTGGAAACATAGCTCGTGAGATATTGTGTCTCAAAGTTGTCAGAATGTCACTGTCGTACTGTATGTCATTGCAGTATGGGGTCAAACAAATGGCTATATCTCCACGAATATTCCACAGGCGAAACTAAAACTTTACCAAAGTTCGTTTGATACATGTGGGACTTTGTGCATAAAGTTTTATCAAAATCCGTGATGGTCATGCAGGGAGCCCTTGATCACTTGACATAGAATAACCCATCAGGCTTGATGAGTCTTGACAATCTCTCTATAACACCTTGGATTTTGGAACCAAGCAGACAGAATATCTCCCAGGACATCATGTCTGCTCTGCAGATGGAAGCTTCTGTACCTTCAGGAGGGAATCGCCAACCATCACTACCTTTCGGTAGAAACTTTGAATGGGTGTGCAGAACCACTTTGTCATGTGAAAGGGGGATCTGCCATCAATGCTTGTAACTCACTGACTCTCCAAGCTGAAGTGAGAGAGATAAGAAAAACAACTTTCCAGGTAAGAAACTTGAGATGAGCTGTAGCCATTGGCTCAAATGGTGGCTTCAATAAGCTGGAAAGAGCCACATTAAGGTCCCAGACCACTGAAGGAGGTTTCAGAGGTAGTTTTTCATTGAAAAGTCCCTTCTTGAATCTGGAGACCAACGGATGAGCCATGAGAGGTTTACCCTCAACTTGAAGATGGAAAGCAGTAATAGCACTGAGATGGACTCTAATAGATGTTGATTTCAGTCCAGAGTCCGAAATGTGAAGCAAATAATCTAACACAAGATTAACTGACAAGGAAGCAGGATCATGATGATGCAGAAGACACCAGGAAGAAAACCAAGTCTACTTTTGTTGATAACATTGTTGATTGGCTGGTTTTCTGGAGGCGTCAATAATACTGCGGACAGGCTGAGAGAGATGTAATTCAGCTGAGTTCAGCCAGAGAGATAGCAATATGACAGATTGCAGGTTGGGATGAAGAAGAGCTCCTTGATTCTGTGTAAGCAGAGAAGAAAAGATTGGAAGAGGTATGGGCTCCCTGGTGCTGAGTTGAACTAGAAGGAAAAACTAATGCTGTCTGGGCCACCGAGGAGCTATGAGGATCATGGTGGCTGACTCCTGCTTGAGTTTGAAAAGAGTTTTCAAGATGAGAAGAGTGGGAGGAAACGCATAGAGAAACAGTTGCGTCCAGTCCAGTAGAAACACATCTGCTTCGAGACGGTGAGGTGAGTAAAGTCTGGAGCAGAATTGGGGCAACTTGTGATTATGGGGAGCCTCAAACAAGTCCACTTGAGGAGTGCCCCATTTTGCAAAGATGGACTGAAGAGTTGTCGAGCTGTGTCCATTCGTGAGGCTGAAGAATTCTGCTGAGGTTGTCTGCCAAGGAATTCTGCTCGCCTTGTATGTAGACTGCCCTCAGGAAAAGGTTGCGGGTTGTCACCCAAAGCCAGATATTTTGAGCCTCCTGACAAAGTAAAAGAGAGCACGTGTCTCCTTACTTGTTTATGTAGTACATTGCTAGTTGATTGTCCGTGCAAAGGAGGAGGACTTGATCGCTCAGAAGATGTTGGAAAGCTTTCAATGCATAGTACATTGCTCTGAGTTCTAGAAAATTGATGTCAAATTTGCGCTCTTTGGTAGTCCAAAGGCCCTGCATTTGAAGACCATTCATGTACGCCCCCCAGGCGTAAGGGGAAGCATCCACTGTGAGTACCTGTTGATGAGGAGATAGATGGAAAAGGAGACCACTAGATAGACTGGAAGCGGTCATCCACCAGTGGAGCAACTGTAGAAGAGATGAGGTTATAGAGATATGCTGTGATAGCCGATCTGTCACCTGAGACTACAGGGAAGCGAGGGTCCACTGAGGAGTGCGAAGATGCAGTCTGGCAAGTGGTGTCATATGAACTGTGCAGGCCATGTGTCCTAGGAGAACCATCATGCACTTCGCAGAGATTTTTTAGAGATGAAGCAGAGTGGTTAGTTGACCTGGAGGAAGAAACACCCTCATGAGAGAAAGGTCAAGAATTGCTCCAATGAACTGGAGACATTGAGTCAGTAGCTGGGACAATTTGAGAATATTGATCTCAAATCCCAAGGCTTGAAGGAAAGAGATTGCATGAGTTATCGCCAGCTCCACCTCTTGAGGCGCTGGCAAGTCCAAAGCGCCTAGAACCAGCCATGTTGGACGTGGGAGGGGTCTGCAAAGTGATGGACTGCACACCCAGACATGCCACCTAAATAGTGAGGTACCTTACAAGGCACTGCTGTGAACTTTACAAAAAGGGTGCCATGGCTTCTCCTCACTACAGCTCCCATATAGATGACAGTGAGCCTCCCAAACCACCTCCAGAATCTCCTAGACCCACTTATCTACCACCCCAATAGCCCTTATGGCTGCAGGAGCCACTTATATGCCAGTAAAAAAGGGTTTTGGAGATGTATAGGGCAGTGCACATGTTTAAGTATTAATGCAGTGATTACAGGGGCTTATGGGAATGGTCCTCCTCTCTATGGGTCCCTAACCCACCCCCAAGACAACTTAAGCTGCCTCTGGGCTGGACAACTAGGCTTTCCTATGCTAGGCGGCCAGGTGATGATGGTCTGGAGGCTGAAATTTAAAATTGTGAATAAAATTTTATGTGGGTGGGGGGGTTGGTGATCACTGGGGTAGTGTGTGGGGGTCTGTGTTATGTGTTTGCAGTGCTTATCTGGTGAGTTTAGGTGGGTTTTTGTGACTTAGACCATGTTTTACATGGTCTAAGTCACAACGTCCAAGTTCCGTCTAGACTCTGTTGTAAAACTTTCGGTTATAAATGCTGTACGACTAAGTCTAAGCCGGCCCACGTCCCACCCAACTCCCGCCCTCAACACGCCTCCCGAAACGCCCCATTTAGCTTTGGACGTTGAGCGGCACTATGAAGGCCTAGGTCATTTAGAAATATGTCCAAAACCCGTTTCTATTTTCGGCGCTTGGATGTTTTTGAGAAATGTTCGTCCAAGTGCCGACTTAGGCCGGTTTTTGGACATATTTCTCTTTCGATTAATGAGCCCCCCTAGAGTTTCTAACCTCATCTATGGCAAATATCAAGCCTTCCAAATAAGACTATTCATTCATAAGATGTAATACAAGAAATGTGCTGAATACTGGACTTTCATGTCAGAAAAACAATCTCCAGCTTGGTCCGGATTGTATCTGCTCTATGTATTAATCATAGAAGCACAAAAATACCATCAGAAGAGTTCTCAGCACAACATTCGCTCACAAGATACAATTGACATAGTTCCCACCACAAATCTTTTCTCTGTGGCTCATCTTCTGACTGAGAAGAGGTTATTCTCTGGCACCTTCTCCTTCAGCTGACTGATGAGTATAGTACTCACCCGTGGAGGCTACCACTGAAGGTTAGTTATAGCAAAGGGCATGAGAAAGAATTCTGTCTTTTCATCCTCTACTTGTTGGTAAACAGAAGCTTCTTAGCTTCACAGAAACTAAGAAACTGAGGGACCGCGCGCCTACGTCGGGCGGGAAGGCACGCGTGCATGCGCGGTGCGGGCTATCTTTCTAAAGACTTTCTAAACTTTCTAAAGACTTAAAGACTTTCTAAAGACTTAAAGTGGCGATGCACTTTTAAAGTGTCCTTACCGAGGCTCCGTCGGTGACGTCACCCATGTGTGAGAATATGCTGCCTGCTTGTCCTGGGATAAACACAACTTTTAGTGAACCAGGTAACCAACTGTCAAATAAGTATAAGCTTGAGGATATTCAACATTGTCCAATATTTACAGTTTCAGAAAGAAATTATTTCTTCACTTAATTCAATATAAATAGAAAAACATTACCTTAGATTTCAATAGTCCACCCCATCTGAGCTCAACCTATATAAAATTACATTGGTACGTATGTTATATTATCTATACATAGAAGCTGCTTTTTTTTCCTACATGCAGTTTGGTAAAATCACTGCTCCCACAGAATTTATCAGCAAATGAGAAAATTTAAAAATATTGGGATAGGATGCTAAATCCTCTCTAGATTTGGGGTACTGGTTAAAAAAACAGAAAAGTACTAAACAGTCAATTTTCTCAATGGAAAAAGTGAATAGTAGAGAATCTCAGGGATCTGTATGGGGGTCAAATGCTTTTTAAGATATTAAAAATAATGTGGAAATGGGAATAATTAGGACTGGCCCAACCAGTAGCAAGACTAGGAAGTCACTTAAGGTGGCAGCTAATAAATTAACAAGAGAAAATAGGTTTGCCATGGGCATAGTGAGGGAAGGAGGCACTCGGGGTGGTGGTGTCTGGCATCGCCACGCCATGCACTCCCTGCTCTCTTTCCTGCCACGCCCACCCCCATACTCCTCCGCCGCGTGACTCCCAAATGCCTTTTCAAATCTCCGCCAGTAGTAAGCAGCATCTCCTACCTGGCTAGACCCAGTGGGTGGCACTTATCCAGGAAGAAGTCACACCTGCCTAAAGTAGTGATGTTGAATATCAAATGCTATATTTGTGCTCCCCAAACCACCCTCAGGCACACTTAGTCAGTTCAGCTTTCAGGATATCCACAATGAATATGTATGGGAGATATTTGCATGCCACCAAGGAAACAGTGCATGCAAATCTATCTCATGCATATTAATTGTGGATATCCTGAAAACCTTGGTCCTCTGATGCAAGATTGCCACATTTATACATGAAACCATCTCAATATGTGCACCTCTTGTCTGGAAACAATTGCAGTTAGAACAAGACTATCTTCTTTTAGGAAATTAATGAAAGCTTGGCTTCTTACTGCTGCTTATTAAAATTTACTCTCCCTTTTACGAAGCCGCATTAGGCTTTTTTATCACCAACTGCAGCGGTATTAGCTCCGACGCCCATAGAATTCCTATGAGCGTCAGAGCTAATACCACCATGGCGAGTGGTTAAAAAAAGCCTAACACAGCTGGTTTTAAGAAAAGTTTGGACATGTTCCTGGAGAAAAAGTCCATAGTCTGTTATTAAGAAAGACATGGGGGAAGCCACTGCTTGCCCTGGATCAATAGCATGGAATGTTGCTACACCTTGGGTTTTGGCCAGGTATTAGTGACCTGGATTGGCCACCGTGAGAACGGGCTACTGGGCTTGATGAACCATTTGTCTAGCCCAGTATGGCTATTCTTATGTTCTTAAAAGGGGGATTTAATATAATTGGGTTGAACTGATATTGTTTTAAATTGTTACTGATGTTTTATACGCATTTTTTTTTTTATTTTGAGAAAAATTTTATCGTTTACATTGTCCACCAACGTGAGCCCTTTCTAGGTAGATTCAGTGGAGTTCAATTAATAAATAATTCTGACATGGTATTAGTCCAAAAGCTAATGCCCCATTTCACAAAAAAATCTATTGGCTACCATAGCCAATAGAACTCCACATTGAAAAAAAGTGGGTAAAACAATACCTTCTTGGCACCCGGAATCAGTAATTTTCTAAGATACCTGGTATGTCTGTTCCCCATGAGGCAGAGGCAATTCATTTGTAAATGCAGTTGGACTGTACCCCCCCCAAAAAAAAAAATTAAATTTAAAAGCAAGGAAGGGAACACCATAACTCTCACTCTTGCACACACGAAGCTACACGGTCTGTGATGCACACGGGAAGGAAGTTGATAGCAAATGGATCACACTAGTTCATTGGCCAGTAGTGTAATTCTTATACAGGGGACCTATTTTGGAAGAGGACTCAATAAAACTGAAGACCAAGAAAATAAAGGATAGGTTAAATTAGAGAGGTGTAAAAATGTACTGTAATAGACATGAATGGTGATAGAGGGTCAAAGACTGAAAGGAAATTGATTGGCTTGGGGGGGATTTTTCAGTAGTATGTTGAGACATGATGCATTTGGTACAGTAGCTATTCCCCTGTCATAGCAGAGCTTGTAATCTAAGATTGTGTACCTAAAAGTTAACCCCACCCCCTTTTTACAAAACTATACAAGAGGTTTTCAGTACTGGTCGGTGCACTGAATGCTCTGTGGTGCTCTGACAGTCACAGAGCTCCTATAAGCGTCGGAGCAGCCCAGAGCTCTCAGCGTGCTGGCCGGCGCTAAAAACCTCTTGCACAGTTTTGCAAAAAGGGGGGAAGGAGTGACTTGTTCAAAATCACAAGTTAAACAACAGCTGCAGGATTTGAACACAGTGGCTTTGCTAGTTCTTGGCTTGCTGCTCTAGCCACTACGCTGCTCCTTGAAGTGGATCCACCAGCCTGCTCTGCTATATGTAGGCTGATGGAAATCAGTCTGTCCTAGGACTGACTCAACAACTTGACATCATTCAGGAATTTCTTAAGGAAAATAATTTGCTTTTACATTTTAAAAATGACCCTTTCCGGGTATTTCATGGGGGCTACACTTTGTTATTTTTCCTTATAAAGACAAAAAAAATAAGTAATGCATTTAGGAGTTCTTTTGCGCTAATGCAGTGGTTTTCAACCCTGTCCTGGAGAACCACCAGTCAGTCGGGTGTTCGGGATAGTACTAATGAATATGCATGAGAGATTTGTATATAATGGAGGTGACAGACATGCAAATCTGCCCTATGCATATTCATTAGGGCTATCCTGGTGGTCCTTCAGGACAGGGTGGCGAACCACTGTGCTAATGGATATTAGCACACACTAAATACTGCATGTCCTTTTGTATACCTATGGGTCACTTGGCATGAGCTAGGCTTTAGTTTCAGTATAAGGACTCCTTAGAGAAAAGGGTTACTTTAAGAAAGCATTTTTACAAAAATAGTTTGAGATTGTTTCAAAAGTAATAAGCAATGATGAAATACATGTTTCTAGCTTTGCTCTCTTACTATACAGAAGGTCTTAGTCTCCTGAAGGAGATATCATAAGCAAGGCTCAGAAAATACTTTCAGTGTTACTTTAGAGAGTTATCTATTGATGCTACTACTACTATTTATCATTTTTATAGTGCTGAAAGGTATACACAATGCTGTACATTTAACATTCAATAGATGGTCCCTGCTCAAAAGAGCTTACTATTTAATTTTCACAGATAGGACATCTCAGGGTTGGGGTGTTTCTAGCAGAGGGAATGATATGATGGGTTCATAGACAACGGTGCGAAAGACAAAGACGCGCCCAGACAATTGAGCGCAGCGTGGAGGCGCGCGCCGCTCAAAATTACTGTTTTTAGGGCTCCGACGGGGGTTTTTGTTGGGGAAACCCCCCTCCCCACTTTACTTAATAGACATCACGCCGGCGTTATGGGGGATTTGGGGGGGTTGTAACCCTCCACATTTTACTGTAAACTTAACTTTTTCCCTAAAAACAGGGAAAAAGTTAAGTTTTCAGTAAAAAAAAACCCACACCCCCCACAACGCGACGTGATGTCTATTAAGTAAAGTGGGGGGGTTCCCCCCCATTCCCCCCCGTCGGAGCCCTAAAAACAGTAATTTTGAGTGGCGCGCGCCTCTGCGCTGCGCTCAATTGTCTGGGCGCGCCTTTGTCCCGGCGCGTTTTTGATCTGACACCGATATGATGAGTTAAGGTAATTGACGGTGAGTGACAGTGCGGTAAGAAAGAAGGGACGGAGTCTGGAGTTGGCAGTAGAGGAGAAGGGTACAGATAAGAGGGACTTACCAGATGAACTGAGTTTATGGGGGGAGAACATGGGGGAGATAAATGAGAAGAGATATCGAGAAGCTAGTAAGTCAGTAAGAGGAGTTTGAACTGTATTTGGAAATGAATGGGGAGCCAATGAAGTGATTTGAAGAGAGGAGTAATATGAGCACTCGCAGAATATGAGTCGTGCAGCAGAACTGATAAATTATAGTTTTCTCTTGAAATAAAAATGCAAGAAAATAAATCATTTTGTTCATGAGTATAGCTAATAATAAGTAGTCACACTTCATTTAATTCAAAATGTTTTTGAAATGAGTTTAGGAAATGGAAGTATGATTTCATTACCCATCAGAATGACACTGGTTAAACAAAATAAAAATCAAGATTTGAGGCACTGTAAATATGACTTGCACAGATTAAGGAGGTTAATGAACTAACTTAAGAGGGGCCATTGAAAAGTTCTCAGCCCAACCAACAAAGTTGGGGCAGTCTCCATTGCGGGCTACACACTTAATCCAGCAATTTTCCACTTTGTTCCATATTTTTCTGATGGAATGAAAAAAGTGAAAAATCGCTGGACTACGTGTATAGCCTTCGATAGAGACGGCCCCAACTTTGTTGATTGGGCTGAGAACTTTTCGGTGGCCCTTCATAATTGCTCTCGGCTCCATGTGGCAATGCAAAGAGAAATCAGAGCAAAGCCAGTAAAATACAGTCCCACAATAAAGGAGCTGTCCAAGATGTAGGGTGCTTAGCAAACAAAAGAACAAACCTCAGTGCTTAAGATTGTGAATTTAGCAATATGCAATAAATATTTGAAACACTGTATAGAAAAATGCTCAGTGACTCAAGACCAGATGGGAACAAACCCCATGCAAAAGCTAACATCTACTTCCCCATGTGTAGTTTTTGTAACCAGTGGCGCAAGATTCTCCTGCCTTCTTTTTTGACTTTAGAAAGATGTAGGGTGGCCAACTCATGGAAGATCAATCTAATCCAATTCTGTTTACCCTCTGGATATATGAATTTGTAGCTATGATTTCCCCTTTGAACAACATCAGATCTTGAAATCCATGCATGCCACAGAGTAAAATTAGACTAGCTGGGACGTGGTACAGCAGTTCCCTTCCTCCTCATCCATAGGTCTGGCCAATTATTGTCAAATTATCAGAATTCCAAACTGCCATTTTCACAGGTCACACAGCAGAAAGAAAAATCTTCAGCACGTGCTTAGACACTAGCGCCCTCTACTATTAAATTGCGCTAACAGTTTTTAGTGCAGAGAGCCGCGCTGAATGGCCTGCGCTGCTCCCGACGCTCATAGGAACTAGAGGTCTGCACAGGAACGGGGATTGCGGGATTCCCGCGGGTCCCGCAGGAATCCCCCCCTAACCCAGGGGACTCCAACGGAGACCCCCCCTAACCCACGGGACTCCAACAGAGACCCCCTCTGGCCCACGGGACTCCCACAGGGACCCCCCCTCTAGCCAACGGGACTCCCACGGGGATGGAAGGCTTTGGAAGCAGGGTTCGTCCATATAATATAATGGACATGTCAGCCTTAGTAAAAGAGGGGGTTTATAAGTTAATTACCTGAACAGAAAACAAAAAAAGGGTTCCACTACAGAGATTCCACAAGGAAAACAGCAGCACAAGCACAAAAGAAACTGGAATTAATGATCCTGTCAGAAGTAATTGCTGCTTTTTATGGGGACAGGCGGGGATGGAGGTAATTCCTTGCGGGGATGGGTGGGGACGTAGAGGATCCTGGCCGGGACGGGCGGAGATGTGTGGGATTTCTGTCCCCGCGCAACTCTCTAATAGGAACTCTATGAGCATCGGGAGCAGCGCGGGCCATTCAGCGCGGCTCTCTGTGCTACAAACTGCTAGCGCAGTTTAATAGAAGAGGGGGTTGGGTTTGGATACATAAAACATCTAGGGACAGTAATTATCAGAGAAGGAAACTTACTGCTATGTTTTGTGGGGATTATTTCTATGATACACCAGTGTGCTCCCATGCAAGCGCTGTGTGTGCTTTTAGAGAGGCAGAAAAAGGTGGCCAAGCCACTCCACATGGAAGCAAAAAGCTGCAGAATTAAAAACCTCACACACATACCCAAAAGATAAACTGACATCTTTGGTTGTCAGTCACCAGAGAAATTTACCAAAAACATTTTGTTCCACGATATAAAAGCAATATAATTATTCTACTGTGGACAATAAGAGAGCTTTTACCACAAACTTCAAACTTTAAAATGTCTGCAAATGTTGTCTGGTAACTTAAATTTGGAGGAGGCCTCTCTATATTAATTTACCCTTTTGCAAGTCTGACCTCTCAGAGTTCTTCATCTGATGTCTCAATCCCACTGGTAAACTTCACAAAGCCAAGTCAAAGATTTCACTCACTGTCAGCCACTAATGAAAGAAGTCACCACATTACAGGCTAGCATTTATCAGGAATGCAAAAATCTGCTGCACATTCTGGGAATGTTATCATCTGGAATCTTACCGAACACCAAAGCGTGCTCAGGGAGTGCAACTTGTATTATCGTTCAAAGATGCCCCTGCTATGGCAAAGCTACTGAGAATCAAGCCACAGAGAGCAAGTTAATCCACCAATAAACAGTAACAGCAGCAATAGGTCCCAGAGTTAGAAGATTAACAGGGCACAGATTCGGTCAGTGATGACAGTAATCAGGGAAACATAACCAGAAGCAACTGCAATTAGAAAATTTGTCAGGCTGCCTGCACTTTTCTACATTGAACTTAGGACTTCCACCACGGTTGCATCCAGTGCCTTTCAATGGTGCTCAGCAGTCCATTACTACTACTAATGTTGGCAACACTAATAACAATAATGCATTTTAAAAAAAAAATGAAAGCACTGACATTCACTCTACCTTAGCATAGCAAAAGGAGATGAGAAGCAGGGGCAGCAGGTAGCCAAAGACGAAGGTGCACACCACGTAGATTTTCTTGTGCCTCAGGCTGGCCCACTGCTCCCAGCAGAAGGTCAGGTTGCCCACCCGGTGGATCAGGCGCTGGTTGTAAGCCACCGGCGACGCCATGGCGACGGACAGGGCCCAGATGAGGCCGACCCCGGCCAGGGCGTTCCTGGACACGCGGATGGAGGACGACCTCCGCGAGTGCACGATGGCCACGTAGCGGTCCACCGACATGGCCGACAGGGTGAAGATGCTGACCAGCATGCTCAGGGTGTAGAAGTAGTGCACGGACTTGCAGAGGAAGGCGCCCAGCACCCAGGTGGGCAGCACGTAGACGGTGGACTGGAAGGGGATGCAGAAGAGCAGGTAGGCCAGGTCGGCCACGCTGAGGTTCAGGATGAAGATGTTGGTGGTGCTGCGCGCCTTGCCCGGCTTGCTGCGCGCCAGCACCGTGATGACGAGCGAGTTGCCCAGCACGCCCAGGGCGAAGATGAGGCCGAAGACGACGAGGATGAGGAAGTTGTCGAGGCCGATGCCCAGGAAAGGCTCGTCCTCCGCCGGCGGCCACGGGGCGGTGAGGTTCTCGGGGCTCTGGCTTCGGTTGAGGGGGGAGGCGGCCGGATCCATCTTCTCTCTCTCTCGCTCTCTCTCCGCCGGGCGGGCCGGAACCGCTGGGGCGGGCAAAGGTCTGCGGCTCTAGTGAAGGCGAAAGCAAGCAAGCAACCCCTCCCCTCCCCACAAAAAAAAAAAAGATGCCTCTACAGACCGTGAAGAAGAAAGAAGCGAATTGGCCACTTGACTTAAGAAAGTTAGGACTGACGCACGAAAAGCAAGACGAAGAAACGAAGGCGCTTCGAGAAGTGTTAAAGCTGCCCCAACTTTTTTTTTTTCCCCCGGGCTTTTGCTCCCCCACCAGAGCTTGTGTGTGTGGGGGGGGGAGGCGACGTCCTCCGCTTGGGATTCCCGAGTCCCCAAAAGAGGACGACAAGGAGGGGGGGGGGAAAGCGGCTAGGCTGCAAACTGGGAAAAGCCTCGCGCGAGGTGCGAGGAGGAGCCAGCTCGAGCTAAAGAGCGGGAGATTGACTAGAGCGCAGGCGAACTGCTTATATACAGGAAGGAAAGCGGGGGGGAGGGGGAGTCCGTGCTCGCTTTTCTCCAATGTGACTCTGAAGCCGAAAGCGGACGGACGGACTGGGCGCCTCTCTTTGGCGCTCTCTCTCTCTCTCTCTCTCTCAGTCTTCGCTCCCCCCCTCTGCCCCCCGGCTCCTGACTCGGTGTCGCTGCCAGGATGCTTTTGCCCCACGGGCGCTCCGGCGACACCGGAACAAAAGCAGCCCGAGGCTAAAAAAAAAAAAAACCCTTTCTCTTCCCGAGACCCCCTCGAGCAGCTCGTGCTTCACCCTTCTAGTCCGTCAGGTCCGCGTTTTACCCCTTCCCAATTTTGCACGGCATTCGTTTCTCCCCTCCGGCAAGAGAAACGAAAAGACGGCATATCTTTTGTTTTCCACTATTATGGATTGTTTTATTCCATACTTTGTAATTTTGTAAAAATTCAATAAATAAACATTGACTAAAAAAAAAAAATAGGTAGCACCTTCCAGAAAAAAAAAAAAAAGGACGTGCCACCTTGAAATGGAGTTTTAGCTGGCCAGGGCTGAAAAGCATCCTTGGTACACCGCTAATGCTCTAATGAAATCAGAAATGAGGGTTAAAAAAATAAAAAAAATGACTGCGGTCCCCTTCGGCAGGGAAATGTCACCAGCACTTCTATCAGGACCGTACGAATTTGGCTGGAATTGCCCACATATAGTCATCCTTTTTTCCCGTTTGACACTCTCTGGCCATCAACTTCCCCTAGCAGCTCTAATCACGCGCCCCATTCCTGCAGCTAAAGTGTGTGGGGGGGGGGAGGGGGGTTCTGGAAGAGTTTCAAGAAAACCAAATAAAACAAAACAGAGTTTGGATGTTTTCTTCAGCTAATCGACGTCTGATGATTAAGTGTTGTCTTTTCTGCGTTGAGAGCTCTTGTCACAGCAATAGATGCTCTCAATATTGCCTCGACTCTGCTTGAGGTGCATATTATAGCTGCAGAGGAAACTTGAAACACAAATAAATAAAAGGTTTGATACTGAAAAGATTTTTTTTAATGAAAACTAGTGCATATTTTCCAAACACTTTCAAAGTCAGCAAACATCAATTCTCCTTTTTATGTCTTCTTTTTCCTAAAGGCAAAGTAAAATTCCATTCTCCAATACAGTTAATCTATGAAAATGTTGACATTTAGCTTCTCTTATACAGAAAATCTCAGAAAAGGGCCATGTGTCTATAATCAGAAAGCAATGCCTATGCATGCTGTGAAATAATAAATACAGTATAGCATGCAACATTTCTATATTGGTTTTGAGATGAAAGCCTTAAAGTTCTGGAGTGAATACTTGTATGTGTGTATGTTTGTGTGCCTCTAAAGGAGGAAAAAGGGAAATTAAGATAGAAAGCTAGTAGAAGTAACAAGTGCAAGCAAATAAGGCTGTCTATAATCTTCTTGACTGCCTGGGGTATTTGCTGGGGTGCGGACATGGGGATGGATCTTTACTGACTGGGTTCTATTTGGCTGTTACGGGGGGGGGGGTGGATGGGTGGGTGGGAAGGGTTTCCTTTTGAGATGCTTTGCAGATTGTTTGTCTGTCGCAGAGGGTATTGGGAGGGGGGGTTGTTTGGACTGTTTTTATTGCCTGCTGAAATGTGTGTAATGTTTTTTCCATATTAAATAAAGAAGTAAATTTTAAAAAAAAGATACACATTAATTTCTAGAAGCATTATCAGGGGCCGCTGAAAAGTTATCAGCCCAACCAAAAAGAGAATGATATGGTATGGAGCTATGAAACTTACAAGTTACTCCATGCTTTTCTTGACACTTTTCGTTTCAATGTTCTGAAATTAAATGAATTGTGTGGAGTAACTTGTAAGTTTTATGGCTCCACATCATTCTCGGTTGGGCTGAGAACTTTTCAGCGGCCTCTGTACAGTTGCAACGAAAGAAAAATCTTCAGCTACCGATTTTGACTACATCAGAAGTATGGGCACAGTGATTGTGAATAAAGAAAACACTGGAAAGGCTGAGCTAACGGAGTATACCAGTGAAAGGCTCTAGGTGGCATATAGTTATAGTCTGTACAGACTCAAAGAAGTATGCAAAAAGGTGATAAAAAACATCTCCAGCAGAAAAAAAAGGACAAAAAGGCTGGTGGTACCTTCCAGACTAACCAATCTATTGAGGCATTAACTTCTGAGGACAAGAGTTCAATTTCTGTTTGACAAAATGAACCCTTGCCCTTGGAAGCAAATACCTCAACAATCTAATTTGAGTAGTTTTATGAAAATGTTGAAGAAACATCTTTTCTGTAAGATGAAATATGGGACCTGATTTATAGTTTTTTGATGCGAGGTGCTGGTAGCCTCTTTGTAATTTTAGGAGGCTTTACATTTTTATTACTATGTTATATTGATGTTTGATTTGGTTTGTGTATGTACTTTACTGTGACACGCTTTGGGAAAGGCAGGGTTTAAATAAAGAAATACCTCAATAAATTGATAATTTTATGGTGCCAGTCTCTTCCTTTAAACAGAATGAAGTATTGCACAAAATTACAGGGTCTGTGACATCAAGGTGTCACCAGAGGGAATAAAAAAGGTCTCCAATGGTTTGAGATTTCAAACTAAATCAAATTCAGAAGAGCATAATAAGTTGAAAGTTCAAGTGTCTGTCCATGCTAGAGAGCCCAGCAGGTTCCCAATAAAATTGGAGGTTCTCCCCAGTTAACTAATCAATTCAAAAGGTAATTACATTACATTACATTACAGATTTCTATTCCGCCATTACCTTTCGGTTCAAAGCGGTTGTGTTTAATTTTCATATTCTGGTATGTTCTTGCTCTGTGATTTGCCTTCACTATTTTCTCATTAGAATTTCTACTCTCTCTCTCTCATATATTTACAACATAGCAATGATAATATGAAAGATGATTCCCGAAGGACCCTATGTTCCTGTTGCTGCCCTATTGGTCTCTTGCCTTACAGTGTGCTCTGAAAATGTTCATTTGCAAGATGAAAGGAACAATTACAGTATTATGTTTTTTTGTGAGGTTAAGGGTTTTTATATAAACAGTCAGCAACTGGGTGAAAGGGAAGAAATACAAATTAAGGGCTCCTTTTATTAAACAGTGCAAGAGGTTGATAGCATGGGCCGGCGAGGCAAATGTTCCAACACTTATAGAATTCCTACGAGCATCAGAACATTTACCTCACTGACCTGCACTAAAAACCTCTAGCACCATTTAGTAAAACCCAGTATAAATACAATTGATAGAGCACATTTGAAACAATGGCTTGCTTTTCCTTCTGGAATGGTGCAAAGAGTGGATCATGAAAAGAAAATACATTAAAAAAATATGTATTTCACCACAATGTTCAATAAATGCCTAATAGCCTGACATGGCTGTGTTTCACAATGACAAAATGGTGAGAGACTTGTAGGTTTCTAAGTGGTGGTTTTCTTATGTCTTTTTCTCTTGGGTGTGATTTGACTATCTTATTTTTAGTTCCAAAATTTTATTGAAATTTTTGTTTAATAATATGCATTAAGGCAGGAGAAACAAGTTGAACAATTTGCTCACAAGATTATTAACACAAAGCTTAGGATATTAGAAAACAAAATCCTTGAAATAAACTTTTTCTACCCACCCATCCCATTTGCAGAGAGTGAAAAACCAATATCCATCCATACCTATATACATACATCCCATTCTCTCAATATGGTTCAACTATTATCTGCAAACTGTTTCATAGGCACCCACAATAATCTGAATTTAGCTTTCTTGCCTCTCTTTTCCATTACGGTTGCCTCATATTTTCCAATTAAACAAACTAAGTTCCACCAAAATTGAAAAGATAGTAGGGATGCATTTTTCCATGTTTTCAAAATAGTTTGTATTGCAACAGCAGTAAGTATAGCTGGTTTTCTTGATGTGAAAAGTGAAGTTGCTAGTCTTCTAGAGTCAATTGTGAAGGAGTAAGGACAAGAGAACTGTGTTTCCAAAGGGGGTGACCAAACCCAGATGGGCTACTGTTGATTTTCTATGTCGCTCTCTGGCTCATATCTCCCTAGCAGTGCTTGGTGGCTCTAAAACCTGGAGAAAGCTTCTCTAACTGTTCTGAATATTTCAGTGACCTGCCTGCCGCCATTGCTCACAGTGACTGCTGCTGTTTACCAAGAAGAGTACCTCTCTCTCTGGACATGAACAGAATGAAGACATGTCAAGTACGTGAGGCTACCGGAACACACTATGTGTCCTTATATGCCCCTGACGCAGCCCTTGTGTGGGCAAAATACGGCTGTGTCGGTCTATTAGGTAGTTATTGAATGTCATGGTGAACTGTCTCCATTTGATCTTGTAGACTACATGTCTTCTAGTTTATTGGGACATGTATGCTTCCCCTTATTTATATATACTGATATCTGTCAACATTTGCTTTTTTCTGATCTTCAAAAGCTCATCATAAAATGCATTGAGTTAGTCTAATAAAAAATGTATCATCATATTGCTTGTTTGTTTTTTTATTTCTATATACTACTTTCCTACAGTGAAACTCAGGGTTGTCTGTGGGGTGGGACAAGCTAGGGAGACACACAGAGCCAAATTCTATAAACGGCATCCCGATTGTAGGTGGCGGTAGGCGTCCTATCGCTGTCTAACCAGCCAATCGGGATGCACATTTTCTTTAAAAATAACATCCTGAGGCAAGCCACCTACACTGTAGACAGCTGTCACGGGTGCAGGGTGGTGCCTAGGGATGCTTAAGCTCACCTAAGGCTGGGTGTGAGTGTGGTTTTGCCCGGAAGTGGTCTTAGGTGAGCTTAAGCAGTACTAGGTGTCTCCCTAGGGCTGCGATAGGCACTTAAAATGTAGCTTATAATTGAAAAAAATAAATTGTGTGATAGGTGTCTATCTTCTTAAGCAGGATCCTATATAAGATAGGCGCCTATCTTATGGCGTCTAACTCCAAAGTAGGTTTGTTTAGGGGCAGAGAAGGACTTAGGTGGCTATAATGTAGGCTTTAAAATCCTGATCTGCATTTTAGTCACCTATTAGGCGTGATTCTGTAATGGGTGCCTAAGTTTGATTATCATGAAATAGGTACCTAACTTAAGGTGCCTACCTTTTTAGGCACCCAATTACAGAATCTGTCCCAAAGGAACTTGGCACCAATAGAAAGTAAGACCTACGAAAACATAGCAGGCAGGTACAAGTGGATACACAGGGTGTGGTACAGTGGTTAAAGGTAAAGCTTCAGCACCCTGGGATTCTGGGTTCAAACCCACACTGCTCCTTGTGACCCTGGGCAAGTCACTTAATCTTCCTATTGCCCCAGGTACATTAGACAGATTGTGAGCCCACTAGGACAGACAGGGAAAAATGCTTGAGTACCTGAATAAATTCATGTAAATTCTGAGCTCCCCTGGGAGAACAGTATAGAAAATTGAATACCATATTTTTTGCTCCATAAGATGCACTTGACCATAAGACGCACCCACTTCTAGAGGAGGAAAAAACAAGAAAAAAAAATTCTGAACCAAATGGTGTGCCCTTTACCCTGTCCCTACTCTGGTGGTCTTGTGTTAGGCCTGGAAAGGGTACAGGGCACATCTAGTGGTGGGCACTTCTAATGGTAGGCAGCCCCAAGCCAGCCTGCCCCCAGCCAGCATGCCCCAAGCCAGCCAGCCAGCCTGCCCCAAGCTAGCCCCAGGCCCACCAGCCCCAAACTAGCCAGCCCCAAGCCAGCTCCAGGCCAGCCAGCCAACTCTAGAGGAGGAAAAACCAAGAAAAAAAATTTTGAACCAAATGGTAGTCTAGTATTAGGCTGAGAAAGGGTACAGGGCACATCTAGTGGTGGGCACTTCTAATGGTAGGCAGCCCCCAGCCAGGAAAATGCCCACTCTCCACCCTCACTGTGCCATGACATTACGAATAGATGTATAGTACCAAGGTCATTTGCAAGAATTTTAAAGGGCACTGTCTGGATAGTGCCCCTGAAAATTCATGGACAGTGCAGACAATTGCTTTTGAATATTGGGCCATTGATTTTCCTGCTTATCACAAGCATGGGCTTGATTTGGAAATAAAAAAAACATTCCCAGCTTCCAATGGAATGTCAGAAAATCTTGCAACTAACAAACCTGCAATAGAAGGCAAGATAAGTGGATTTCCTCTACTGATGATAAACAAAAGAAATAGGCTTCCTAGAACAGTCAATCATTTCATTGTGTGTATCTCTATGAAGTAATTGTGATGTGAGCAATATTCAAGGCCATTTTCCTGTCTACATAATAATTTACCCTAGTAAAGTGACCTAAACTTGTTCTTCTCTACCCAGCTAAAAGTATGCAAGCACTGGTACAGCATGCACATTTTTTTAATCTGGGTGGAGAAAAAGGGATGTTTAGGTCAGGGAAGAAACCAAAGCTGTGGGTGTTATGCCACCCTGTTAAAATGCAGGGATGAGATACATATACTGCTCATAAGTTTTTCCCTGTGTAAAACCTGTTTTACATGTGGAAAGGGTCCTTAAACAAAATTGTATGGCCACATACATGTGTTTAAATTGTGCCCACAGAAGGATGTCCATTTCCCCAGGTACAAGTTTCAAGTTTATTAACAATTTGATTAATCGCCTTTTACGGTTTTTAGGTGATGTACTGTACAATAAAAATATAAGTGCATCTGTATGTGTAAGGGTATATTTACAGCATGGATAAGAACATAAGAATAGCCAATGGTGATCTGCCTGCGATCCAAGATGGCTGCACGAGGAGTCTTTGAGCTTCACTCTCCCTGGAACTCCTTAAAATATTTTTGCTTACTTTCAACTTTTTACCTGTTGCGATGCCGAAGAGGAGGGGACGTAGTGCTGCTGGAGCCTTGCAGCGCTCCAGAACGGCCGTCTTCAGAAACATTGAGGAGTTGATGAGGAGAATGCAGGGCACGTCGACAGCTTCGGGGAGTTCCCCGCAGGAGACGCATGGTGGAGGCGCGTCAATGACGTTCTCCATAGGGCCGGAGACATTGCTAAGCCCCGAAGTAAGAGCACCTCCCCCACGCCCTCAGTCGACCAGTTCCCCGCGAGAGGAGGTACTTCCTGAGGTTGGAGTCCACCTCCTCCCGGAAGCTAAGGAGAACAACGGGGGGACTGTGTTGCAGGACTCCCTGCCGGTGCAGAGGAGTCTGAGCGAGGAGACTGAGGAGGAAGCGGTGGGGGATGAGAGAATTCAACAGACTGCAGTAGGAGACAGCTAACTAAATTAAAACTACAACCATTTCAAATTGTGAAGCCCCGAGAGGTTACATTAGACTCTCTGTGGGATCTGGTAGCCAATTTGGCAAGATCCATTAACCCGCAATTACAACAATTAGAAAAGGAATTAAATAATCATGAAATTGAGATTAAAAATCTAAAGATTGGACTTGAGGACTCAAAAACTTCAACACAAAATATTCATCAAGAATTAAAAGTTTCCCAAGAAATTACTGAAGTATTAATCAAAGACAGTACTAACTTAAGAAGGAAGATGGAGGCAATGGAAAACTTTTCTCGTAATAATAACCTCAGATTGATAAATTTCCCTAGGGTTTCTATGATAGCCCCAAGGGAAATGTTGAAACGTTACATGACGGAAGTATTGGAGCTTCCTGAAGAGTCATTACCACCATTCACGCAGGTTTATTATCTTCCAAATAAGCCTCAAGACCAACAACAACAACAGAAATTGGGACCTGATACAATGAACATATCTAATATTTTGGAGATGTCTGATAGAGAATTAGTGACCCCGGCTACTTTACTTTTGACAGTAGCTCTCGCACCAGATAAAAAATGGTTGCTGAGACTTTTCTTTAAAAATAAACAAAAAGAGTTTTTAGGTTGTAAAATTCAGATGTTCCCAGATTTGGCCAAGGATACGCAGAGAAGGAGACGAGAATTTTTGTTAAGGAAACCTGGTGTTTTATCTCTGGGGGCGACCTTTTACTTGTGACACCCATGTAAATGTGTTGTTAATTATCATTCTCATAAATATGTTTTCTTTGAGCCATCTCAACTGACAACTTTTCTCTCAACTGCATCTCTGGAGAAAGAAAGTGCTTAGTTTAAGTAAGGGTGCTTTAATCTCATCCGACTAGTTATTGTCTGGTTTAATATAATTACTTTGATTCGCCTATTTCCCTTCTTGGATCCGATTGAGGACTTGAGTAGAAATTTATGCTTATATTTGATATTCTTTGATATATGTTTTCATTTGTATTAATTTCTTGCTAAATTTCCTTTCTGTACAAGTTGTAATAATAATAATAACTTTATTCTTATATCCCGCCTGTAATCTTGTGACTTGTAGGCGGTTTACAATAAACTAAACTGCAAATACAATCAAGAGAAGTTTTACATACAGCGAATTAGAGAGTATAGCGGTTTACAATAAAGAAACTGTAAATACAATCAAGAGAAGTTTTTCATACAGCGAATTAGAGAGTATAGCGGTTTACAATAAAGAAACTGTAAATACAATCAAGAGAAGTTTTACATACAGCGAATTAGAGAGTATAGCGGTTTACAATAAAGAAACTGTAAATACAATCAAGAGAAGTTTTTCATACAGCGAATTAGAGAGTATAGCAGTGTATCTCTCGTACAACTACCGTACTTAAAGAGTATAGCATTGTACATCTGATGACATTAGTAATGTTAACGTCAGTTTGTGTGTTGCAAGGCCAGGAAGCGCCAAGTTGTTTAGACAAGTTGTATGCTTGAATATATTGAAAAATTCAATAAATATTAAATAAAAAATAAAAAAAAAAGAATAGCCAATGGTTCATCTAACCCAGTATCCCGTCTTCATGGAGGCCAGTCCAAGTTACAAGTACTTGGCAAAAACCCAAATAGTAGCAGCATTCCATGCCACCAATTCAGGGCAAGAAGCAGTTTCAACAGCAGTTTATGTACTTTTCCTCCAGGAATTTGTCCAAACCTTTTTTAAAACCAACTACATCAACCGCTCTTACCACATCCTCTGGCAACACATTCCAGAGCTTAACTATTCTCTGAGTGAAAAAAATATTTCCTCTTCTTGGTTTTAAAAGTATTACTCTGGGTGCAATTAGGTGGTTGGACAAATTGACACGTTGACAACTACTTTGGGGATGATGCTGGATGACTTCATCGGACTGCACTTGATCTACTTCTTTTTAGATCTTTAACTCATCAAGTCACTAGGACTCACACTTGAGTCAATGGCACCTAACATTTACACAAGCACACACATACATACACGCACACACACATTTTATAAGCATCTGTGCTGCTTTTACCTACAACTAAGCATAATACAGGTGCCTTTGGACTTCTTGCTTAGACACCCTCTAATAACATCAAGTTCTTTTTGTAGATGCATTCAACCTCTAATACACTTACCTATTGAAACATCTTCATTTCTGCTTTGGTTATCAGATGGGATCTCCCTTCCTTTTGTATTTCCCTTATATGGCTCTCTTTCCTATTTTATAATGCAATTTTTTACCTTAATCCTATCATTCCAGTAGGTTCTGTATGTTTTAATGAATGTTACCCTATTTTATTATGTACAAACCGCTTAGAAGACTTATAGGTGGTATACAAATTTTTACTAAATTTGAAACTTCTTCAAACACATATTGTATGGTTCTCTTTGAAAAGCTGCTGTAATGAATGCAGACCATGAGTGCTTACATACAGTGTGCTAAATGCCTGCTTTTTAAAATTGTCTCCATTATGTCTGCGATCATTTCTGACACCTTTCAATCATCCCCATTAGGTAGATAACTTTTGTCTATTTCATGGTTTCTGAATAACTGCAATGACCATTTATAGAATTCCTTACCAGTTGAAATCAGATCTACTAGATTTTTTAAAAATGACATTTTGTGTAGGTCAGGCTTTTGGCTATTGATTTATGTTCCTAGATAATGAAATTGTGTTATATGGTAACATGTTTCGAGCTGTTTATGTGTTTGTCAGGATTATACTGTCATTTTAATATATAAGATTTTTTTTTCTTTTCTTCTGAGCCACTATAAATTGGCAGGTTCCAATTTGTTTAAGGAAAGAAATACCTGTATAGTTACTTTCTCTTTATCACTGTAAACAAACTTAAAAAAAAAAAGACATGTGCCTTATAGGAAACTGCCACTTTCTTGAGCTGTGAGAACTGTTTGTGATATCAGCTTTTCCACCTGTTCATAAACTGAGTAGTGATTTTGTTTTTGTCCCCAAGAAAGTGGAACTTCCCCAAGGTTGTCAAGGGATTCTTTTAGTACTTATTGGAAAGTCATTTACACTTGAAGCAGGAGGTGCAGCCCTCTACTGCCACTGTTGCTTCTTGTCAATTGATTTCTAAACACTGGGCAAATGTTAGATGTTAATTGATCTCTCTAGATTCATATCCTAGGATAGCAGTCAAGCACTCTGTTGGCATTTTGTAAGCTACTGCAAAGGGAAAGCCAAATTGAATTTGGCAGGCTTCTTAATCACCTTTACTACTGATCAAGGCACTGTAGAGCAAGATGAATGAGACTGCAATATAAATAAAACATAAGATAATTAAAGTAATAAGTACAACCAGACAGGGCGATTTTAAAAAGTTATGCCTGCACTGCATATAAATAAATGTTTTTAGAGGCCCATTTACTATAGTAACAGAGAAAAATGAAGGCAGATAAAGACCATATGGCTTATCTAGTCTGCTCAACAATGTCATCCACTATCCCCTCCTCTCCCTTAGAGATCAAATGTATTTATCCTAAGATATCTTGAATTCAAATATACTCTTTGCAAGGGAAAATCGTGCCTAACGAACTACTGCACTTCGAAGGAATAAACAAACGGATGGACAAAGGAGACCCCATAGACATCGTATACTTAGATTTCCAAAAAGCCTTCGACAAGGTACCCCATGAACGCCTACTACGGAAACTGAAGAACCATGGGGTAGAAGTAGAAGTATACAGATGGATCAAAAATTGGTTGGCGGGTAGAAAGCAAAGGGTAGAAGTGAAGGGCCACTACTCGGACTGGAGGAGGGTTACGAGTGGTGTTCCGCAGGGGTCGGTACTCGGACCGTTGCTGTTCAATGTATTTATAAATGATCTAGAAATAGGGACGAAGTGCGAAGTAGTAAAATTCACAGACGACACCAAACTATTTAGTGGAGTTGGGACTAAAGAGGACTGTGAGGATTTACAAAGGGACCTGAACAAATTAGAAGAGTGGGCGACGAGATGGCATATGAAGTTTAATGTAGAGAAGTCTTGCATGTAGGAAACAGTAACCCAATGTACAGCTACACGATGGAAGGGCTGGTAATGGGTGAAAGTACCCTAGAAAAGGACTTGGGGATAATAGTGGACAAAACAATGAAACCGTCGGCACAGTGCACAGTGGCCTCTAAGAAGGCGAATAGAATGCTAGGTATTATCAAGAAAGGTATTACAACTAGAATGAAAGAAGTTATCCTGCCGTTGTATCGGGCGATGGTGCACCCGCTTCTGGAGTACTGTGTCCAATATTGGTCACCGTACCTTAAGAAGGATATGGTGATACTTGAGAAGGTCCAGAAAAGAGCGACACGATTGATAAAAGGTATGGAAAACCTTTCATATGCTGAAAGATTGGAGAAACTGGGGCTCTTTTCCCTGGAGAAGCGGAGACTTAGAGGGGACATGATAGAGACTTACAAGATAATGAAGGGCATAGAGAAAGTGGAGAGGGACAGATTTTTCAAACTTTCGAAAACTACAAGAACGAGAGGACATTCAGAAAAATTAAGAGGGGACAGATTTAGAACCAATGCTAGGAAGTTCTTCTTCACCCAAAGGGTGGTGGACACCTGGAATGCGCTTCCAGAGGGTGTGATAGGACAGAGTATGGTATTGGGGTTCAAGAAGGGATTAGATGATTTCCTGAAGGAAAAGGGGATAGAAGGGTATAGATAGAGGATTACTATACAGGTCCTGCACCTGATGGGCCGCCGCATAAGCGGACTGCTGGGCATGATGGACCTCTGGTCTGACCCAGCAGAGACACTGCTTATGTTCTTAAGTTTGTCTCCACCACCTCCATGAAAGGTCATTCTAAGCAATCACTATCCATTCCGTGAAAAAGTATTTTCTGAGGTTACTTCTGAGTCTATCCCCTTTCACCTTTATCCTATGCCCTCTTATTCCAGAGTTTCCTCTCAATTGAAAGAGGCTCGCTTCATGCTCATTTATGTCATGTAGGTATTTAAACATCTGTATCATATCTACCCTCTCTTGTCTTTCCTCCAAAGTATATATATTGAGATCTTTATCTGTCCCCTTACACCCTATGACAAAGACCAAAAGAGCAGATGCTGAGGAAGGAGACACAAAGGAGGGAGATGTTGGAAGGGGGAAGCGAAGGGGGAGATGCTGGAAACCAGAGGCTGGGAGGAGAGTAGTAGAGAGATGCTGGACCACGAGGATGGGGAGGAAAGGGAAATAAGGAGATGCCAGACCTCCTGGAGAAGGAAAGGAAGGGAAGGAAGAGATGCCAGGGGAGTTAGAGTATATAGCACTGAATGGTGGAAGGAGAACAATCAATGGGACACTGTTACCTGGGTACAAATTATATCGCAATAATAGAGTAGATCAAATTGGAGTGGGGTTGTGCTATATGTTAAAGAGGGAACTGAATCAAACAAAATAAACATTCTGAACAACACAGATAGCAGTGTGGAATCCATATGGATAGAAATTACATGTGGGAAGGGAAGGAATATACGGCTGGGGTTATACTAACATCTCCCTGTACAGAATGAGCAGACAGATGAAGAAATGTTTTCACAGATCAGGAAAGCTGGCAAATTGGGCAACAGTATAATAATGGGTGATTTCAACTACCCCTTTATACTTAGGAGAAAGACTAACCCCCCTTTTTTACAAAGGTGCGCTATGTTTTTTAACACGTGGTAAATATTAGTGTGCACTAATCACGCGCTAAAGCAAACTCATGCATGTTATCTTATGGACACATTACTGGTTAGCACACATGTTGATTTAGTGCATGCTAAAACTCTTAGCACACCTTTGTAAAAGACGGCCTGAGTTTCAACCACCAACCTTTTAATAATCTCTTATTCAAAATACCAAACAGAAGTCTATAGCCAACCAGAGTGTACTGCTATTTCATAAGAACGTAAGAATTGCCACTGCTGGGTCAGACCAGTGGTCCATTGTGCCCAGCAGTCCGCTCACACAGCAGCCCCAGGTCAAAGACCAGTGCTCTAAATGAGTCCAGCCTCACCTGCGTACGTTCCAGTTTAGCAGGAACTTGTCCAACTTTGTCTTGAATCCCTGGAGGGTGCTTTCCTCTATAACAGACTTTGGAAGAGCGTTCCAGTTTTCTATCATTCTCTGGGTGAAGAAGAACTTCCTTACGTTTGTACGGAATCTATCCCCTTTCAACTTTAGAGAGTGCCTCTCGTTCTCCCTACCTTTTAGAGGGTGAACAATCTGTCTTTATCTGCTAAGTCTATTCCCTTCAGTATTTTGAATGTTTCGATCATGTCCCCTCTCAGTCTCCTCTTTTCAAGGGAGAAGAGGCCCAGTTTCTCCAATCTCTCACTGTACTGCAACTCCTCCAGCCCCTTAACCATTTTAGTCGCTCTTCTCTGAACCCTTTCGAGTAGTACCATGTCCTTCTTCATGTATGGCGACCAGTGATGGACGCAGTACTCTAGGTGAGGACACACCATGGCCTGGTACAGCAGCATGATAACCTTCTCCGATCTGTTCATGATCCCCTTCTTAATCATTCCTAGCATTGAAGTTTGAGAAGAAAAATGCACTGGGTGGGGAATAAAAAGGCCTCAGTTTGACTTCATAGGCCACAAAAAAACAATTTAACCAAACTACTAAGGAGTGCTCAGAACCATTATGGTAGAGAAGCCACAAGCGGGGTTACGCCCCTAACTGTGCTTCTCTTGGTCAATCATGGCACTGTTAGTTTTTTCTAAATGCATCACTATTTCAAATTCAGTCTTCTTATATCCCAATAATGAATTTATATATAAAAGTTCTTCACTTAACTTATGATAAATTCAAAAAAGGAATTTCCACGGGTTCTGAAGCATTTCACCAGACCGGCTTCCACAGAGAACCCATGTGAAACTACTGATATTCACCAAGTGGTTAATCTTCATATGTCCTTCCAATTAGACTTCCTCTTTCGTATAGACTTTTATTGCTTTCCATGGAAGTAAAACTCAGATGTCTCAATCCGTCTTCCTTTTTCTGGAGTCATATGATAACCCTAGGAGGAGGCATAGGTCTCAGAGTCCACATCTTCCCTTGGTCCCCTGGTGGCTAGTGGCTGTAGCATCTCCTGCCCAGCAGCCAGGTTCTGCAATAGAGCAAGGAGTCCATTGTTAGCACAGAGCAGCACCAGTTCCTCTTCCAAGCACAGGGGAACTGGTCTGATCAGGGGTGATAGCTTACCTGAAGGCAGGAACAAGCAGGGAGGTCCAACAGGCTCAAGGTTTCCTCAGTATCACACAGCTGCCCTGTGTAGACAGAATGAAGAGTTAAATAGTTTGTGTTCCAGGTGAGAGGAAAAACCAAAATTGCGACTATGGTTCAGGATCTCTAATTAACATTTTACTGATTGGGCCATAATCAAAACCTGATAAATCCATCTCTAGAACTTCCAAATACCTGCAGTGGAGTCATCCAAAAAAAGCTAAATAAATTCCCTGTAGGGGATTTTCATGAAATTTTATTTAAATTTTTGTCAAAACACAGAAAGAAAAACAAAACAATATCAACAGTATATCGTAGTAACAATTCCATTAAAGAAAGTTCCATCACAAAACATGAAGGTCAAATAGTAATATAACAATAATAATTTCTCTTAGTTTGTGTTACAATCAAGTAAAACAATTGGAAAGATCTTAATAAGGGGGGGGAGGGAACAAAGGAAAGAGAAAAAAGAAAAAAATGGAGGGAATGAGGGAGAGGGAAGACCTGTAGGAAAGGAGAAAAAAGGAGGAAGAGATTCCCTAGAGGCCAAAGAGAAGAAAAGAGAAAGAAGAAGAAAGCTGGGATTTTCAAACCTTCCTAGATTTTATTGGATTATCCCCCCCCCCAAAAAAAAAAAAAAGGCCCAAGGTCAGCTTCACAGACCTAGTGATTGAGATGCATAAGGTACAAACATACCACACATGCCTCTTTGCCCCCAGGGCCAAAGGCTTTGTGCTTACACAAAAGGAAAATAGTGGGGTGCCATTTGTGAGTGCCTGAATGAAGTCCACCTTAACAACAGGGATATAAAAGACTGCTAGCGCAAATGGAGGCAGCTGAAGACAGGTCTCTCATCTCAGTGGAGTAGATGGTCCACAACCTCCTCCCCTAGGCAAGTACTCATGAGCTTGGCACCCAAGACAACTCAGATGCAGCATGGGAGTCAGGTGCATTTGGAAAATGGAATTCATCCTGTATGTGTCCCCTTGGCTGCATCCTCTCCCCCATGCAAGGAAAAGGATGAGGCCAGGGTTCACTCTAAGTGGCAACATAGCAGAGCACATAATTCATGGGTGCAACAGGGAGTAGAAGTCTGTGGCAGCTGAGTGGCCCTGCACCTAGTCAACTGGTGGGCCCCTGTACCTGCCAGGGGCTAAGAGTTCTTCCCTTTCCCCTCCCCCATCTATAAAACTTCACCAAACACCTCTGTGTTCCCAGCAGCCCTACCACATTCCTTCTGTATGTCCTGACACTAGTAGCTGTGGGAGTCCCACAATTGTTAGAAGCTGTGGAGTGGGAGGTGGTCAACAGGCTCCATTACTTTGGGGTGCCGTATCTGAAGAAAAGAGCCAGTGGAAGAGAATTCTAAATAACTGAATGGTAAGTCATGAGAAATCGGCAGTTGTTATTGTATATGTGTATCCTTTTTCAGTGGCGTACCTAGCATATGTGACACCCGGGGCCCATCATTTTTTGCCCCCCCCCCCATCTGTACGAAAAACATGATTTTTAGTAACAAGCCACACGTCACACATGAGTACCTAGGAAAAGGCAGCAACTTACATATGCAAAAGGGGGGATAAAATAGAAATACATAGACAAAGGTTAAATTGAACCAGCAAGAAGCTGGACTCTGCATACAATGCAACACCACAGAAACAGTGACACATGTCTCTTAAAGCAACAAATAAATAGAAAATTTTTGTTCTACCTTTGTCTTCTCTGGTATCTGCTTTCCTCATCTTCTTGTTACTCTCTTCCTTCCATCCACTGTCTGCCATCTCTCTACCCCTATATGGCATCGTCTCTCCTTCTATGCCCCTTCCAGAAACTGTATGCCTCCCCCTTCCATCTCTCCTTTCACCTCCATTAGTCTGGCATCTCTCTCCTCTCCTTCCCTCTCCCACAGCTCTCTTCTGCAATCCCTTTCTTCCCTCATTTTCCTTTTCAATTTATTTTCTGCATCCATCTAGATTACGTTCTTACTACCCTCTCATCAATTTCCTTTTTACTGTCTACCTACAGCTCGCCACCTCTTTTCCTCACCCCCTCCAGTATTTCCCTAACTCAATCCTTTTCCCCCATCATGTGCCCTCCTTTTATTTATCCCCTCCTTCCATCCTCTGCCCTCTTCTCTCTCTCTATTCTCTCCACTTCCATCATCTGCCCCTTCTCTCTTTCCCCCACTTCCATCATCTGCCCTCTTCTCTTTCCCCACTTCCATCATCTGCCCCTTCTCCCCACTTCCATCATCTGCCCCTTCTCCCCCACTTCCATCATCTGCCCCTTCTCTCTCTTTCCCCCACTTCCATCATCTGCCCTCTTCTCTCTCCCCCTTCTCTCCACTTCCATCATCTGCCCCTTCTCTCTCTTTCCCCCCCACTTCCATCATCTGCCGTCTTCTCTCTCCCCCTTCTCCACTTCCATCTTCTGCCCCTCCTCTCTCTTCCCCCCTCCTTCCATCATCTGCCCCTTCTCTCTCTTTCCCCCACTTCCATCATCTGCCCTCTTCTCTCTCCCCCTTCTCTCCACTTCCATCATCTGCCCCTTCTCTCTCTTTCCCCCACTTCCATCATCTGTCCCCTTCTCTCAATCTCTCCATCCATCACAGGCCCATCTTTCTCCCTCACCTTTCCGATTTTGGCAACAAGATCGGCAAGGCCCCCCCTTCCCCGCAATGGCACTGAGCGGCATCGGTGCCCCCCCCTCCGCGACGGCACTCAGCGGCATCGGCGCCCCCCCTGCCCCGCGATAGCACTCAAGTTCGGCCTCCTTCTCCCGGCATCAGCAGAACTTCAGATCGGCAACAGGTGCTCAGTCAAAAGCTTCCCCTGACTCAGCTTCCTGTTTCTGCCCAGGCAGTTCAGTCAGGGGAAGCTTTTGACTGAGCACCTGTTGTCAATCTGAAGTTCTGCTGATGCCGGGAGAAGGAGGCCGAACTTGAATGCTGTCGCGGGACAGGGGGGGTGCCAATGCCGCTGAGTGCCATCGCGGAAGGGGGGGGGCACTGATGCCGCTGAGTGCCATCGCAGCCCAGGAATTTTCCAGACCTGTCCGGTTGTGCACCCCCCCTAAGGCTGCACCCGGGGCGGACCTCCCTCCCTTGGTATGCCACTGTCCTTTTTTGGTTGAAGAGTTTGTTTGCGAATTGGCCCTGATGCAGGCACTTGCCAAAACATGGACCATGTTGGGTCTGGAAATAAAGTTTGCTCCTTTGTGGACGTGACTCCGCCTCATTGCTCCATTTGTGGCCTTTTACTTTTTCTGCATAGTGGATTTTTGTGTAAACATTTTTCCTCTGGTGTACTTTCTTACTTTACATTATGCCGGTTACAGGTACAAGATCCTTTATCTGAAATTCTGAAAACCAAAAAGCTCTGAAAACTGAAATTTGATGCAAACCGAAAGTAGTCAATTTCCCTGATGTGACACATGCTGAAACCAATGCATGTGTTTGTCCTCCCTCCCTCCCAGTAGCATCCCTTCTCTGTTGCCGCTGTCAGCCCCCCACACAGAACTAGCAGTTTCCCCCGCTGTCAGACCCCACCAGTCCTGCATTCAGGGGCCCGGAGGTGACAGGGGACCCGGGCTCCCCCAGGGTCCTAAGCAGTGTTCTCTCTAAGGCAGCGGTCTCAAACACGCGGCCCGCGTGTGGCTCTCCAGGTTTTATTTGTGGCCCGTGGTCTGGAGGCGATCATTCTCTTCCTTTTGGAGCAGCAGCCAGCTCGTTCGTTCAAAGCCGCGGGTTGGCGGCTCCTTGCGCTACCCACTCCTGCATCGGAAGCCTCTCTGATGTCACACCATCAGAGAGGCTTCAGACACAGGCGCGGATTTCCCAAGGAGCCGCCACCCGCGGCTTTGAACGAATGAGCCGGCCAGACACGCTGCTGCTCCAGTGGCGTACCAAGGGGGGGCGGTCAACTGTTCTCCTTAGAGTGCGGCTCGTCTAGAGCAGTGGTGCCCAACCTGCTTCCCTTCCCTTCTCACTGCTGCCATCGGGGATCAGGCCGGCACCGTGTCTTTGATCTCCCTGCTTCTCTTCCCTGCTGGGCCGACCAACTTTCGCGGCGGCCCGACGTCAATTCTGAAGTCGAAAGGACGTTCTGTCTAGCCAATCGCTGCCTGGCTGCCCGGAACGTCTTTTCCGACGTTAGAATTGACGTCAGGCGGTGAGAGTTGATCGGCCCCGTGCAGAAGAGAAGCAGGGAGATCTCGGCCTTTCCCGATTGCGGCAGCGGCAGCAGCCTATTCCATGGTGGTGGTGGCATGGGGGAGGCAGGAAGAAAGAAAGAAAAAAGGGGGGGCAGGGAGCCAGAAAAAAAGCAAAAAATGGGGCACGGAGGAAGGAAGGAAGAAAGAAAGAAGTGGGGGGGACAGGGAACCAGAAACAAAGCAAAAAAATGGGGCACAGAATCAGAGAAAGACAGACATAGAGAAAGAAAGAAAAAGTTGGGGGAGGGAATGAGGTCTGGAGGAGAGGAAACATACAGGAGGCTGAAAGAAGGGAAGAAATATTGGATGCACAGTCAGAAGAATAAAGTGCAACCAGATGAAATTACCAAACAAAGGTAGGAAAATGTTTTTATTTTCAATTTAGTGATCAAAATGTGTCTGAATTTATATATGCTGTCTATATTTTGCACTATGGCCCCCTTTTACTAAATCGCAATAGTGTTTTTTAGTGCAGGGAGCCTATGAGCGTTGAGAGCAGCGCTGGGCATTTAGCGCAGTTCCCTGCGCTAAAAACTGCTATTGTGGTTTAATAAAAAAGATGGGGGGTATATTTGTCTATTTTTGTATGGTTGTTACTGAGGTGACAATGCATAGAGTCATCTGCCTTGACCTCTTTGAAAAAAACCCAGAATAGGAATGATAATTAACATTTTCTCAGCGTATAGTGTGCTTTGTGTTTTTTAATTTTATTTTTGGTAGATCATTTTGACTTGGTCATTTTAAAGTAGCTCGCAAGCCCAAAAAGTTTGGGCATCTCTGAGCTAGAGCGTTGAAACTGTGTATTTCTATTTTATCCCCCCTTTTACAAAACTGTGGAGCGTTTTTTAGCGCCAGCCGTGGCGGTAGCAGCTCTGATGCTCAGAATTCTATGAGCATCAGGGCTGTTACCACCGTGGCTAAAATCCACACTACAGTTTTGTAAAAGGGGGAGGGGTTAGTTTGTGATGACATATTCCATACTAGGCGAAGGTGTTTTCTGTGTTCTGTGTGTTTGAAAGACATGGTTTTCTGTTAGGACTGACGATGTAGGATTGATCTGTGCTGGTCTGGCTTGTTTAGTTTTACAATGGGTGTATTGATGTACTGCTCACTGCAATATGTAAGATGCTGCCTTTTCCTAGGTACTCATTTGTGACGTGTGGTTTGTTACTAAAAATCATGTTTTTCTTACAGATAGGGGGGGTGGCAAAAAATGATGGGTCCCGGGTGTTACATATGCTAGGTACGCCACTGTATGTAAAGATACCAGAAAGCTGGCGAAGCAAAAACTTTAAGTAAATTGTTATTCTCTCACGGGCACTCGTTTCAAGTTTCAAGTTTATTGAGATTTTGATTTAAACGCAATATCAAATATTTTCAATGCGTTTAACAAAAATAAATTTGGGGAAATAAATAAAACCATTTGAACAATAAACATACAAACATATCCATAGATGATTAAAATTACATAAGGAGTACAAGGATAAACTACATTTGTTTAAAAATGCGTCCTTCGCGTCTGCTCATAAATTTGTGGAGTATGTAACTTGTCGCTCATGCATATTTTTTTTTGCACATACCTCATCAATCCTTAGAGGGAACATTGGTCCTAGGCCACCATAGCACAAATTTCTGTATTATGCTTCTGCTGTGCACAACAATAAACACTGCTGTCATATTTTTTTGTCCCCTGCCGATTTCCTGATAGCACCCCCCCCGGACAAAAGTGGGGGGGAAGGGGTGCGTGGGGGGGCCCAATAGGATTGCTCAGTAAGGGGCCCAGAAATTTCTGATGGCGGCCCTGCTGGTAGTACTGCCCTGATGGCGGCCCTGCCACCTCAACCCAGCAAATTTCTTGCACCCCTGCCTCCCTCTTCCCCCACCCCAAAGAGTGATGACTTACTTCCCTCCTGGACCCAACAGCAGGACCCCCATGCTTCATTGAGGGTCTAGCAACTTTCTCGCTGCTGAAAATGACCTCAAAATTGTCACGTGATTAGGATGGGACATTACAAAGAAGAGGAGGGACTTCTTTGAAAACGCTTTGTAAGTGCCAGCCCCCTCCTAAAGTGAATTTTATAAGTTAAGATATTTTTCCTTATTGATTCTTTTTCAATTTTTGATATGAGTTGAAAAAATTGGTGAAAAGTTTTCAAAAAATTAGTGAAAGTCTTGAGATTGCATGAAGGTTTTAGTGCCCAAAAAGTCTTGTGGAATTAATTTGTTATAATCCATAAGTGGCATTTCCGAAGATCTGGCTTTAAAAAAATGAAATTTTAAAATTTGTTATGAACCAAGTGGGTTTCAGGATATAATGTACATGGTGTGTTTATGGGATTATTTCAGCTACAATCGATACATTTACACCCTTTTACTAAGCCGCAGTAGAGGTTTCTACCATAGCCCAGAGCACTAAGGGCTCCTTTTACAAAGTTGCGTAAGGGCATTAACGCATGGAATAGCGCACGCTACATTGCCTTGTGTGCTAGACACTAATGCCAGCATTGAGCTGGCATTAGTTCTAGCTGCGTAGCTCATGGTAATATCCTGCATGCACTAAAAACGCTAACGTACCTTAGTAAAAGGAGCCCTAAATTCTCCGATGCTACTCCGACACTTATAGAATTCCTATTGGCATTAGCACAGCGTCAGAGCATTTGGCACTCTGGGCCGCGGTAGAAACCTCTCCCGTGGCTTAGTAAAAGGGGGGTGGGATCTGCAAAGAAGAATCCATATATTCTTTTTTTTCACAACCCCCCCTGAGTTTTTGCTGTCATAGACTCTTTATAGGTTTCAATCAGTATTCATGATTTAGTCATCTGATGGTCAGACCAAGACATACAAATAAATAATGACACAAGACAAGAGGGCCATGTGGTCTGCACCGCAGTGGCTGTAAATCCTTCTTGATCCACTGGAATGGAGTTGCATCAAAGAGTAGAACCCAAAGGCTTCCTGTGATGAAACTGGCGCATGCACACACCATGTTTTTGCCAATGTTTTGGCACCCCAGTGGGCGTAAATCCTTCTTGATCCAGTGGAATGGAGCTGCATCAAAGAGCAGAACCCAAAGGCTTCATGTGATGAAATTGGCGCATGCAAGCACCATGTTCTTGCCAATGTTTTGGGTTCTTACCTACCTCTCTAACCCTCAAAGGTTCCATTATTCCCAAAGATCAGGGTGAATGAGAAGTTGTCAGAGTTTGGTAAAAGTAGACTGAAAGCTAGTCTACGTGAAACCCCTTGATTATCTGTTTTCAAAGTGTAAGAATGAACGAAATAAACAGGTTGCTCTTATTTAAATTGAGTGAAAGAGAGTTTGGCAAATTGCAATGAACAAAGAGAGCAAGATTGCATAATTTCTCTTTCAAGCCATCCTAATGCAGATGCCTAATGGCCTCTTTCAATGGAACCCTACTCAGTGGTCAAATAATGAGCCATAAAATTTGGCAGTTCCACTGCCCAAGAGACTTTGCAGCAAAGATAGAGCTGAATTTTAACTGTTATACTGATCCAAATTAACAACAGTTCTACGTATGTCCACTAAAAAGTTATGAGGAAATTAATCATATCAAGAATTATTTATTTGAAGGGTAATATAAAGGAATGGCGAGGTAGAGAGGGCAGGGGCTACAGAGGGAATGAGAAACAGATGTGGTGTATTACAAGTTGGAAGGGTTAGGACCTAAATGCAGCTTCAAAAAAGTTGGCTTCAAAAAAGTGATTGCACCATAGAATGATTTCAAGGCATTATGGTAGTCTTTATTCTGCATTCCTTGATTAATACTTCCTAACATCCTACCTCTTTTTTTTTTTTTTTTTGGCTACTATGGTACATTGAGCAAGTGGCTTATATACAGCAGGTTATTCTTCTCAATTTTCACCACTTTGTACTCTTCTACATTAAATTTCATCTGCCATTTGGATGCCCAGACTTCCAAGGTCCTCCTGCGATTTCTCAGTCTGCAGGCAATTAAACAGTTCTGAATAATTTTGTGTCATCTGCAATTGTGATTACTCATTGTTCCCATTTCCAGATCATTTAAAAACGTGTTTAAGAAAAAAAGCACTAGTCCAAATACAGATCCCTGTGGTATTCCACCATTCACCTGCCTCCATTGAAAAAAAAATTGTCTATTTATCCCTACTGTCTATTTTCTCTCTCTTCAGCAGTTCCCAGCCCTCAGCAGGACATTGCATCATATCCCATGGCTTTTTAATTTCCTAAGGAATCACTCATGAGAAACTTTCTGAATGGGGCTCATTTTCAAAAAAAGGAAAACGTCCAAAAAGAGTGACATAAAGAGGCAGATGGACATTTTTCTTGCCAAAACCATTCCAGTTTGTTATTTTCAAAATTTATATTCTAGACAGATATCTATGCTCTTGATCAATATTTCATCTAAATCTCAAGGGGGAATGGCATGGTATAATGTGGACGTTTCTAGGGCGACCTTATGATTTAGAGATTTTTCTTCCATAACAAAACATTTAAGAATATGTCCAGGGCATAGTTTGGACATCTGGGGATAGACCTGTTTTAATAATAAATACAGAAGGTACCAAAAAAAGTACCCAAATTGAACAGATAACCACTGGAGGGATATAAAAATTACACTTCTCTCTCCGTATTCGCGGTGGATGCGGGCGGACCATAGGCGCAAATATGGAAAAAATGCAAATAACTTTTTAAATGTTATTCACAGTTTTTAGAAAAAGCCTTCGTTTTTATTATTGAAACCGTGAATAACTTTTCTACTGTTATTCACGATTTCTGGGCTTGGAGCAGCAAGCAGCGATTTCTGGGCTTGGATTAGGCAAGCATGCTGGGAAAAAGCCTTTTTATGGATGCTGGGAAGCAGCGTTTTTCTCAGTGCACACTAGGAAGCATGGAAGCAGCAAATTTGTGGGAGAAAGCATGGAAGCAGCGATTTTCAGCGTGAATGGTAAGTGATAAACTTTTTTATCGGTGCAGTAAAAGGAAAAAGAACTTTAGTGATGATGTAACTTGGGGGGGGGCGGAATCAGCATCCCACAAATCAGCGAATCCGCAGAAACAGAAACCGCGAATATGGAGGGAGAAGTGTACATACACACACACACACTCCCCTAGTGGTCACTGACCCCCCTCCCACCCTCCAAAGATGACAGTGTGGCACAGTGGTTAGAGCTACAGCTTCAGCACTCTGAGGTTATGGGTTCAAACCCCGTGCTGCTCCCTGTGACCCTGGGCAAGTCACTTAATCCTCTACTGCCCCAGGTACATTAAAAAGATTGTAAGCCCTTCAGGACAGATAGAGAAAAATGCCTGAAGTGCCTGTATGTAAACCGCTTTCAGTGAGGTTGCATAACTACAAAAAAAAGGCAGTATACAAGTCCCAATCCCAATACCTGCAGATGTTATGGCCGTCCTAGTAAAAGAGCAAGCAGGTTCCTGGAGTAGCCTGGTGGGTGGTATACATAATGAATGATAGAAATGGGTACTCAGGCCCATATTTAGGGTTACCAGACATCCAGGAAAACCCAGACATGTCCTTTTTTTAGAGGACATGTCTGGGTTTTGGAAGTCCTGAGTTTGGAGGCTGCATCCGGAACCTTTTAGGGATGTGCGACCATCACAGTGAAGACATGATACCAGTGGCGTACTAAGGGGGGGGGAGGTCCGCCCCGGGTGCAAGCCCTGAGGGGGTGCTCCGGCATCCGTTCCCCCCCCCCCCGACGTCCGGTTCTTCCCCTCTGGCCTCCCCGCACCATTTAGAGTAGCGAAGCAGCCTGCAGCAAGATCGCGATGTCAGCGATCTTGCGCTGCTTCATGCTGTTTCCTCCGCCGCGGTCCCGCCCCCTCCACTGACGTCAGAGGAGGGGGGCGGGTCCGCGGCGGAGGACAGCACAAGCAGCACAAGATCGCTGACATCGCGATCTTGCTGCAGGCTGCTTCGCTACTCTAAATGGTGTGGGGAGGCCAGAGGGGAAGAACCGGACGTCGGGGTAGGGGGTGGGAGGGCGAGTGGTCTTTCGGGGTGGGGCGGGCAGGCAGGCCTTCAGGGGGAGATGCAGGCCTTAAGGGGGGGGGGACAAGCCTTCATGGGGGGAGACAGGCAGGCAGGCCTTTAAGGGGGTGCAGGCCTTCGGGGGGTGCAGGCCTTCAAGGGGAGGTGCAGGCCTTCAAGGGGGGGCAGGCCTTCAGGGGGGGTGCAGGACTTAAAGGGGGGGACAAGCCTTCATGGGGGGAAACAGGCTTTCGGGGGGGACAGGCAGGCAGGTCTTTAAGGGGGGGACAGGCCTACAAGGGGGTGGTACAGGCCTTCAAGGGGGGGGACAGGCATTCAAGGGGGTGGAGGCCTTCGGGGGGTGCAGGCCTTCAAGGGTGGGGACAGGTCTTCAGGGGTGAGATGCAGACCTTTAAGGTGGGGACAGGCCTTTGGGGGGGACCCTGGTGTAGAAGTACACGGAGGGAAGGGGGTGTTCAAAGAGACGTGCATATGCCAGACTTTGGGGGGGAAGAAATAATGGGTCTGAAAATAGAGGAGAGGGAGAGAGATGATGGACCATGGGATTTAGGGAGGGAAGGAACAGAAAGGGAGATAAATTGGACACAAGGGATAGTGTGGAGGAGGGTAATTGGGAAAAGAAAGGGAGAGATGGTAGGCCCTGGGGTGGTGGGGAAGGAGGGAGAGATGCCGGATGAAAGGGTAGTTAAGAAAAGGTGGATCTGTGGAGGGAGATGAAAAAAAAGGAAAGATACCAGACTTCCTGGGGAGGGAAGGGAAATGGAAAGGGAGGACAGAGATGGAAGATGGATGGTTAGCATGAAGAAAGAAGGAGACCCTGGCAAGCAAGTTATCAGAGCCTGGGACCAACAAGATTTGAAAAATAACCAGACAACAAAAGGCAGAAAAATTAATTTTATTTTCTGTTTTGTGATTACAATATGTCAGATTTGAAATGTGTATCCTGCCAGAGCTGGTGTTAGACCGCAAACGTGAGCTAGGATTTAACAGAGAGAGGAAAAGTCCCTTTTGTTTCTTTATTTTATTTACACCACAGCGCCAGTGTGGTTAGGAGAAGCCAAAGGGGGTGAAAAAGCTATAAAACCCACCAGGATTTTTGAAAAAAATCACCCAACTGGGCAGGAAAATCGAATCGAAAAACCAATTAAATAGGCTGAATCAAAATTTTTCTTCCTGAATCGGGCAGTTTGCGCTACTGTCTCAGACTTTAGGACCTGGGATTGGGGAGAGATGGCATCCTCAGTACTTTATAATGCAAGTGAAATGAGGATTTGGTCAGACTTTTGAAGGGTCTGCAGAAGAAAAATATTGTATAGGCAGGGGACATGAGACAGCAGGAAATGGGAACTTTTCTTCCTTCTATTTTTGTGAATAGAAAGGCTGAGGATGTCAGAGAGTTCAGTTAAAATATGTTCTTTATAAAAAAATATAATAATGTGTTTTATAAAGTTTATAAGCATTGCTGGCCTACCCGGTGAGGTGTTCCTAGTGGTGGTGGTGGTGGTGGTGGCGGCAGTGTGTCAATGTGTTGAGAGGAAGAGGTGGTCTGGGAAATTCTCCTGAGCAAACTCCGGGCCCATTTCCACCCCCCAGTTAATCCACTCCACTCAACTGGTTCACACACTGGATCTTTGGGTATTGTGCCTAGGTAGTTGTTTTGGGATCTCTTCCAGTGGTTTGTCAGTATCTCCTTGTGGTCCAAGGAAGGAAACTTTAACATTAGCATTGACCTTTTGTAACAGTGCTGCTTGTGTGGCATTAGGCTATGTATTAATCGAAAGAAAAAAACAGACCTTTACACATTTTTGCACTATAGGTGGGTGTATGAGGAGATTCACAATTTCACATTTCCTGCACAGCTAAGTCCATGTGAAGTTCCCTTGTGCTGTATTTGACATCTAGCAAGGTCTCTTTTTGGAAAGAAAGATCTAAGCTTAAAAATGAAGTGGCCAGAAGTTATGGTAAAAACAGATAGCTTAGCTGGTTTTAAGAAAGATTTGGACAAATTCCTGGAGGAAAAGTCCATAGTCTGTTATTAAGACATGGGGGAAGTGTCTGCTTGCCCTGGATCGGTAGCATGGAATGTTGCTATTCTTTGGGTTTTGACCAGGTACTAGTGACCTGGATTGGCTACCATGAGAATGGGCTACTGGGCATGATGGACCATTGGTCTGATCCAGTTAGGCTATTCTTATGTTATGTTCTCATCTGTAGGGGCCTTTGTTTTCACTTCTTATTTTAATGTATTTTTTTTCTGGGAACTTATCAGTGTTTTTTATAATGGGAACAAAAATGGAAGAGAATTAATGTGTGTGGAATGAGGGGGTAACTAATTTCTTCAGCTAAATAATTAAATCCACCTCAACCAGACATAAGAGAACTCGCACACCATTCACACACCCTCCAACCAAAAACGTCAAAAGAAAAAAATGTTCGACAACCTCCTAGCCATTCGAGCTGCAACACTCGACCCCCAACTCTACAACCTATTGACTTCGACCACAGACTACAAAACCTTCAAAAAAGAAATAAAAACACTTCTATTCAAAAAACACATAAAACCGAACTAACACAATCAGAACTGTCCCAAGCATCACTACTCCATATGTACTTCTCATGTCATGACAATTCAGACATAATTTATGTTATGTTATGTTATGTTTGGAATAATGGTTACATATATGAGATTCAATAAAAGAATATTTTCACTCCCTGTTTCTATTCTGACCATTTATACCGTTTCATGGTTATTACAAAAAATATTTTTTACATGGGGGGTGGGTGGGGGGGTGTCAAAAATGATTGGCCCCGGGTGCCACATATCCTAGGTACGCCACTGCATGATACACATGTGCGCATGCGTGTGATGTCATTGCGTCGATGTCCATGCATTCGTAAAGGCTTCCAAATGCGGCCTTCGAGCTTGGGGAGGTTCGTGTAGGGACGGGGCTGGGGGAGAAACAGGGTGGAGCCGGAGGCAGAATGGTGTTGTACTGAGGGCGGAACAGGGCAAGGCCAGGCGTCCTCTTTTCTCAAAGAGAAAATATGTCAACTCTACCCATACGCCACTCTAACTATTACACTTATGGTGGATTATGTGAGCCTTCCAAAATCTACCCAAATCCTACTGTACCTACATATAGGCGACACCTTCAGGCATAAGGGCTATTGATATGGTGTACAGTTGGGTCAGTTGGTTTTGCATCCCCTTATAGTGTATGGAGGGGTTATGGTGAGATGTGTCCCGGGTATTTTTATGTGAAGTTCACTGCAGTGCCTCCTAAGGTGCCACATTGCTCTGCTGGGATGTCTGTGTGGCCAGTCTAAAAAATGCTGGGTGGACAGTCTGATAACCAGATAGTGTGCTGAATAAATGCCATTGAATAATAATAGATAGCCAGTCTCAAGAAACTCTTCTGCCTGGTTGAGTGGCTTTGAATATATTGACCCCTAACTCTCTACTATGACCTTCTCCTCCCTGAGTGCCTCATTTACTGCTTGATGATCTACAGTAATTGTCTGTCTCATAGGCTTTCTGCTCCTAAAGTACCTGAAAAATAGTGTTTATCAGGGGTTGTTACCTTTTAAAAATACTTCATTATAAAGTAAAAGTACTGGCTTCAAAAGTAGTAAGTCTTATGCAAAAAAAAATCTCAATTAAAAGAAATAAATTATTGCCTCTTAAAAGGACTTTTTATTACACGAATACAAGATGTCTGGGGTGGTACTTGGAGAGACACCTTCCCCCCCCCCCCCAGGAAAGAGACTTGGGAGTACTGGTCAACAAGTCAATGAAGCCGTCTGTACAATGCGTGGCGGCAGCGAAAAGGGCGAACAGAATGCTAGGAATGATTAAGAAGGGGATCACGAACAGTTGGAGGTTATCATGCCGCTGTGCTGGGCCCTCACCTGGAATACTGCATACAGCACTAGTCGCTGTACATAAAGAAAGACACAGTATTACTCGAAAGGGTCCAGAGAAGAGCGAATAAAATGGTTAAGGGGCTGGAGGAGTTGCTGTACAATGAGAGATTAGAGAAATTGGGCCTCTTCTCCCTTGAGAAGAGGAGATTGAGAGGGGACATGATTGAGACATTCAAGATAATGAAGGGAATAGACTTAGTAGATAGGGACAGGTTGTTCACCCTCTGCAAGGTGGGGAGAACGAGAGGGCACTCTCTAAAGTTGAAAGGGGATAGATTCCGTACAAATGTAAGGACGTTCTTCTTCACCCAGAGAGTGGTAACATAGTAACATAGTAGATGACGGCAGATAAAGACCCGAATGGTCCATCCAGTCTGCCCAACCTGATTCAATTTAAATTTTTTAAATTTTCTTCTTATCTATTTCTGGGCAAGAATCCAAAGCTTTACCCGGTACTGTGCTTGGGTTCCAACTGCCAAAATCTCTGTTAAGACTTACCGTACTCCAGCCCATCTACACCCTCTGAGCCATTGAAGCCCTCCCCAGCCCATCCTTCACCAAACGGCCATATACAGACACAGACCGTGCAAGTCTGCCTAGTACTAGCCTTAGTTCAATATTTAATATTATTTTCTGATTCTAAATCATCTGTGTTCATTCCACGCTTCTTTGAACTCAGTCACAGTTTTACTCTCCACCACCTCTCTCGGAAGCGCATTCCAGGCATCCACTGCCCTCTCCGTAAAGTAGAATTTCCTAACATTGCCCCTGAATCTACCACCCCTCAACCTCAAATTATGTCCTCTGGTTTTACCATTTTCCTTTCTCTGGAAAAGATTTTGTTCTACATTAATATCCTTCAAGTATTTGAACGTCTGAATCATATCTCTCTTGTCTCTCCTTTCTTCTAGGGTATACAATTGGTAGAGAACTGGAATGCTCTTCCGGAATCTGTTATAGGGGAAAACACCCTCCAGGGATTCAGAACAAGGCTAGACAAGTTTCTGCTGAACCGGAATGTACGCAACCTACTATACTACCATATAGGTCCCACCTGCAGCCATGCGTGCTATTGGGGTGGTACAAGGAAGTTATAATAGGTTTGGGGGGAGGGTTGGGGACTCTCCCTAAATTATAAGGAGGTTATGGTGAGATATATAGTTGGCACCCTTTATGTGAAGTTCACAGCAGTGCCCTCTAAGGTGTCCCATTGCCAATCCATTACTATGCTGGCCCCACCCACGTCCAAATGGTCAGGATTATGACATTTCAATCTTGATGTTTTTCTGATCGAAAATGGGGTATAAATTTAGATGTTCTGGCGGTCTAGATGTCCCAGTGGCTAGGACGTCTAAGTAACATAGAAACATAGAAGATGACGGCAGAAAAGGGCTACAGCCCATCAAGTCTGCCCACTCTGCTTACCCACCCCCTGTCTATGCCCTAAGTAGATGATTTTTTTTTTTTTTTTTAAATTATATTTGGACGTCCAGCATTTTTGTTCCTCCAACACTGGATGCTCAGCTGGAAACATCCAAATAGAACATAGACCTTTTTTTAAAAATGCCGCTAAAAAGTGGCCTGCGGTATCAGTTAGTACGGGGCTTTTCTGCCTTCTGAGGCCACTTTTAATACAACTGTAAAATGGGTGCATTTCCTATTTCCCCTTTTAATGGCTGCCTGCTAATTTCCCAGCTAACATGTGGCCATTAGCGCAGGAGCCCCTACTGCCACCTATTTACCATGCGGTAAGGGTTTCTATACTAATTGGTTAGTGTGCAGTGATGCAGTTGCAGTAACTGATTAGCACTAAGCACGCCTACTCCTTGCCCCTAAACAAATTCCCAATGCTAAAAAAAATCTTCTTCTTTTTTATAGCATGTTGGTAGTATATGCCTTATAATGTGAACCTAGGCACTACTATAATCAATTTGAATGAAGAATATTATCATATATCAGTCAGCATCAGCAAGATGTTATCTCACCAATTTGCCAAACTTCATTCTATATGGTTTAACAATGTTTTCAGGTCCTCAGCGGGCCACCACACACTCAAACCATCTCATTGTGCGGGGCTTTATGCTCCCACTCTTCATCGGACCCAGTATACGTTTTACTATGAATGTTTTATAAATATTTTTAAGAAATTTTATAAATATATGCTAAAAGTACTTAGCTTGTGAATTCGACGCTAATCGGGAGGGTAGAAACATCGATCGATGTTGTGATATTGACATTTCAGTTTTGAAAGTGAAAAAACCATCATCCATATCCAACTGAGTCTGAGCAGGTGTGGCATCTGTGGCGATTGCATTCTTGGCTTGGATTTTTTTTTTTCCAAACAGCAAATCCATTCTTAGCAATTTCTGCTTAGTGTCCTTGATGTAAGCAATCTTGATGCTGCTATAAGTGCCTTATTCATTAACTGTTCTTCAAATCACTTCGGTATGCCACTTTGTAATCCTCTTACTGATGGCTTACAAGTCTGAAGAGTGTTGCTTTTCTCAAATGCTTGTAGTTTTTCAGTCAGCAATATCAGAGAGGGCACAAAGTAGTCCATAGATGCTTTAGTTTCACATCACACATAGACTTTGGATTATTGCAATGTCGCATTGCTGGGTCTCCCTTCGACTGTACTGAATTCCTTGCAGGTGGTTCCAAATTCTATTGTTTAGATTAAAAAAAAAAAACACGACCATGCTTCCAATTATTATTACAAGCTTTATTGGCTTAAGATTAAATTTCGAATTAAATACAAGCTTCGACTCCTGACCTACTTAAGTGTGCAGAGCAATGTTTCTAAATATCTGGTAGAATATCTAACTCCTTATACTATGTCATCAAAATTGCATTCAGTTGCACAGAGTGATTTGTCATTACAGACAAGGAAAGAGGTTAGATTACAGACGGTCAGCGCAGGGGTTTTCTCCTGCTCAGGACCAGAAGAGTGAAATAAGCTTCCATCTTATATTAGGCAACAGAGAAGCTTAAATGTGTTCAAAAAACACGTAACACATTAAAAAATGTCATCGTTTAGATTTGTTCTCCTTCACTAATCACTTTTCAGGTTGTATATCTTTTTTTTTTTCTTCTAATGGCATTAGGTCAAATAGTCAGACCATGAATCGCCTCCAACACCACCACAACTATTTCCAAAGCCGTGCGGCAAAAGCCCCGTAGCCTTTTAAATCTCTATGGGCTTCGAAGCAGTTACCACAGCGTCAGCCACTAGCACGGCTTTGTAAAAAGGAAGAGTATATGTTAAATTTTATAATTAACTGGAATATGGAAAATATGCTTATAAAATTACCCTTTATTTCACATTTCATATGCAATGTTCCATCAAAGCAACCTGCATCTGTGCAGGAGTCTTCAACCTGCACTACTACCTGTGGGTGGAAGTGCTTGAATATCGTGCATTCAGTTATGAAGGACAGGCTCCATTTCCGTGTCTAGCAAGGCTTTGTGATAAGTTAAATAACTAGAAATAATGATATGGCTGCTGCCATTTGGCTTCCTAGGATCCCCTGTGTGGCCTGCATTTATGCCAAGATTGCTAGTTATTACTGTCCTTGCAGTCTGCCTAAAAGACTCCAATGTCTGTTAGTTCTGTCATCTTAAATGGTGATTCCCCATCTCTTTTATTCTGTCCATTTCTTTCCTAATAAATTATTTATTCCATTTAATATTTACTAAACAACCATTCATTAAGCAGAAAGATCATTCTAAATTTGTCTCATTACACTTTGTTTGCAACTTGCAAAATTAATCTGCCCCGGATGAGTTTATTTTTTTTTGTAATCATTTTTATTAGAAAGGGTGTTGCCGGATGAGTTTATAATATGTGATGATCATCCTAGAAAGCTTCTGAACTGGTCTTTGGCCAATAATGTGTGTTTCCTGAATGATATGTAGGTGATTGTTGTTTCCCTGAAACTGGTCAGATATTTTTGCAAGAAATAATGGCAGGAATGAATGGATAGTCACTATCAGCAAATTAATTATTTTTGCAGTTTAGTACATCAAGTCAACTCTTCAGTTTTTACCTTTTTAAGAATCAAATGTTAAAGAACTATTGAACTACTGTGGATATGTTCTTTTCTCTGATTAAGTAGGCTTTACTCATTAGATACTCATTCAATAGAATCTGTTTGAGGGAGAGGCTACGATTGCATTGACTGAGCAGGATTTGTCAGTCCGAGCTCCCGCTATCGCTTACCTTTTTTATTTAGCATTCTACAGTGATGACAAGGAATGGGACTCTAAATCTGGAGATCCCCCTCCAATGATTCAGCTGGTGATACCACAGATGGTGAGAACATCAATGTCAGCACTTGTTTCTGGAGCAGTCCTTGCTGATGGTTTGAAAATGGGATTATCCTTCCAGCTAGAGGCAATGTTGAGCTCCATAAAGCGGCAGCCTACACCTCAACCAGAAGCATCTGATTTACTATCAGAATATCCTGAGAGAGTGATGTGGCCTGAAGGGTTTAATATATTTTCGTCTACTTCTGCAGGGTTTGCTCACTGCACCCGGAAGCACTTAAGACCCTAGAGCAGGGGTGTCAAAGTCCCTCCTCGAGGGCCGCAATCCAGTATGGTTTTCAGGATTTCCCCAATGAACAGTGCATGCAAATAGATATCATTCATTGCAGCCCTGCCCTAGAGTGAGCATGCTACAAGGTGAAAGTGAAGTTAATTCAGTGGAATTGGCAAGGGGAGACTTTCTTCATTCTAGCTCAGTCTCCTAAATTGAAATCCGCCGTAATTATCCTGAACTCTATCTGGTTGGCTTTGGTAGCATAAAAAAATACAATAATTGGAAGAGTAAGCAGTATGGAAGTCTTCTTTGGGAGACTAGAAGATCACCTTGGAAGGGATTCAGATGAGAGATATAAGCAAGAAAGTGACATCTTTAGAAGTTGTGAAAAAATATAGTAATTAAAGACTCACTGGCACAATGAAATAAGTTTGAGATGTTGGAGAATAAGCTGAGTCAGCATTGGAAGCATCTTAAGAGGACACCCTTGGCAAGTGGCAAAACATGTCAAATTTGGTCCCTGACCAACATAAAAAAAAGATAAGTCTTATCAATGAATTTTAAAGCAAATAAAGTCTTAGGGCTCCTTTTACAAAGGTGCGCTAGCGTTTTTAGCGCACGCACCGGAATAGCGCGCGCTAACTACCGCCTGCTCAAGAGGAGGAGGCGGTAGCGGCTAGCGCACGTGGCATTTTAGCGCATGCTATTCCGCGCGTTAAGGCCCTAACACACTTTTGTAAAAGGAGCCCTTAATGAATTTTAAAACAAATAAAAATTATAAAGCAGAAAGCTCAATTAATAAAATAGCTGGATCAATGATGATTATAGTGCATGACTCTTGATGAAAGTAAAGTAAATTCCTGGGAAGCACTTCTGAAGATGTAAATTTGAAATCAGTTTCTGTGTAATATTTATAAGTAATTAGGAGGCTGAACTATACAGTACAGTATATAACGGAGTTCATTAGTCAGTTGTGATGAGACTGAGATACTGTATTAGTTTTAGCTTTAAAATATAATTTTGGGTCTGAGACATGATTATTTTGGGATCTTTGTGAATGGAAAGTATTTTAAAATCAGGACCTTTGACCTAAGGAAGCTGCATAAAGCTAGCAGACACAAATGCCCAACAATTTTTCCTTTCTATTCCCCCACTTCAGCATCTCTTTCCCTCACTCCCTCCATTCTTCCATCCTATATTCCAAGTTTATGCTCCTCTCTCTCCCGCCATTCTGTGTTCCAAGTTCATGCTCCTTCCCTCCATCCTTCCTTCCCTCCTTTGTCTGAAGTTTCTGCTCCTCCCTTCCTTCTGTGTCCCAATGTGAATCTGCCTCTCCCTTCCTGTGCCAACATGCCCCTTCTTCCTCCCATCCTATCAAAACGCGACCCTCCTCCTCCCTTTGGTGTCCCATTGCACCCTTCATCATCTTTCCCTCCATTCAGCATCTCATATTTGTGCCTCTTGCGGGTGTTTTCCTCCTCTGACCAGCCCTGTCTTCTCAGTCACACTTCGCGAAGCCGTAGCCACTGATTCCTGCACACAGCTCACAGCTCATGGCTGACTCAGAAGTCTTCCTTCATGTCGGTCCTAGCTCCATTCCTATCTCTCCTTTCTTCCCTTGCTTCCAAGGCCATTCTTCTTTCCCTGTCCACACATTCCACCCCCTGTCCAGTTTCTCTTCCTTCTTTATCCTTTCTCCTGTACTCCCACCCCAGGACAAATATCCCTCTCTTCTCTCCCCTGACTCCTCCCCATTGTACTGCATCTATCTCCCCTTCCCTGGATCCACTGTCTTTCTCTGCAGCGACTTCCTGTTCATGTGCATGCGGGACCTACAGAGAGGTGGCTTCCAGGGTAGGCTGACAGCAGAAGGCTCACCTCGTTGCTGCTGCCGCCAGCTGCTGAACATTCAATGCAGCTGCCAGGGAGGAGGTAGGTGGGGGAGTCAGGCAAGCTGGCTAAACCCAGACAGACTCCTCTTTTTGAAAAATAAATGTCATGGCATCTGGATAAAAAGGACATGTCTGGGTTTTCCCAGACATATGATAACCATAAATTCTTGAGAACATTTGATATGTGTTGTTGGAAGGGTAGGATTTGATCCAGAGCTACACCCAATATTCTCAAAAGATTGGGTAAAGCTAATTAGAGTACCAGCCATGAGGATGTGCCCAAGGATTTCTCAGGATTAAACAACTGGCAGAAGGCACAGCTTTCTTAAGCAGCCTGTCCATGGTTTCTTCTCCTTTTGGCATGTGTGACTTCAGGAGCAATCTGAATTTGTTTTTTGAAGGCATATAAAAATGATTTAGCTGGGTTGATGTCTTTTGTGTGGCAGGTTTTCTAGTTTTTGTCCATATTCTTTTTTTATTTCCCCCTTTTGGCTTGGTATCTTTTTTCTGTATAAAAGACTGGTACTAAATAATCTATTGATTGGGTTTAAAGTATTGGCATTTTTCCAACTGTTTTGATTTTTAAAAGCTAGTATTATATGGTTCATAAAATAGATATTTAGAATGTTGCTTATATTCACTTTTATATAATCAATACATTGGTACTTATTTTAGGAAAGGAGGGCGCAGACCACAGGTTTTGGAAGAAAGGGGAGATGCTGGGCCATTTGAGGGAGACAGAAGAGGGATGATGCAGTGCTGGGGCACGAATAAGGGATTACACTAGAGGCTTATGAAGGGATGGGGATAGGAGAAGGAGGTTAATGGGGGCAGATACTGGTGCTAGGAGTTGAATTGGGAGAAGGGTGCTAATTTTGGGAGAAAGATCTAATGCTGGGGTTGAAAGAAGAGGGCAAATGCTTGAGGGTAGCAGTGGGAGAAAGCAATTGATGCTGGGATAGTGAGAAGGATAAACACAGAGGGCTAGGGGTGAGTTAAGGGGCCATGTGCCTCTTTCCCCCTCTTTTACAAAGGTGCACTAAGCTTTTTAGTGCACGCTAAACACGCGCTACATGCTAACGCGTGCATGTTATCCTATGGAACAAAGATTCAAACTATCACTCCAAAACAAAAGCATCACACAAGCCAAGAAAGCTAGCTTATTACTTAAGTGAACGAAAAGCCTCAGACAAACGGAGAGGTGTACCCACACTCTTCCACCCAAGCATCATAGGCAAAAAACTTTTGCACAAGTTTAAAATTAGCGCCAAATCTGCGTATCAGATATGCGTACTGATAGCCTGGATTTGGTGCTAAGGCCCTGAAGCAGTAGTTACCGGCCACAAAACGATCATCGGCCTGGCTTGTTTGTGTTCAGTGGTTTTTACCATTAATTATTCTAGGCTATTTTTTGCTCCCACCTGCTAACTTTAAACTTGTGCAAAAGTTTTTTGCTCATGATGTTTGTCTGAGGCTTTTCTTTCATTTAAGCAATAAGCTAGCTTTCTTGGCTTGTGTGGTGCTTTTGTTTTGGAGTGATATTTTGAATCTTTGTACTATACTTCCCTCCATTCCTCTCTGTTTTTTGTGGTTGTTATCCTATGGACACATTAGCAGTTAGTGCATGCATTGATTTAGTGCGCGCTAAATCCACACTAAAACGCTTAGCGTGCCTTTGTAAAAGAGGATTTGTGTACTCTTGGTACCTCATCCGAAAACTACCATAATTGCATAGTTACCTCTTCCAAAAACTAATTGCATTAATGAGTATCTTTGATTTATTTGGCTGACATACATTCTTTTCTCAAAATAGATAAGGAATCTCTTGCTGTGAACCTATGATAGAGGCCAGTCCATTTGTTCTCAGATAAATTCATGTAAACCGTTCTGAGCTCCCCTGGAAGAACAGTATAGAAAATTGAATGAATGAGTAAATAAATAAATACTAATTTCATATAACTTCTTATTGTTAAATGTATGTAAACTGAAACCCAGTTTGTCTATGGTAGCAATTAACAGAGAAGTGTTAGTTATGCAAAACAGTGCTTGCTGATAGAGTTTCTCTGAAGTACCAGCTTCATGGATGACTGAAATTCTCTAGGGGTTTGGTTGGTCAGTTCATCCCCCAGAATTGCTTATTCATCCAAGCACAGAAATATCTCTAGATTATTTTCTGACTTTTAAAGCTGAGAACTGTGTTGAAATAAGCTATTTTGCAGACTGATTCTCAGAACTATGCAGAAACAGTGCAGAAAAATAGCTCTCAGGTGCTCAAAGGAAATGATATTCAATGTTTATGCATGCTGTAAAAGCAAAGGCAAGGTGGAGAAATATGCTTGGCACATTCACAGAAGAGTTTTCTGGTACGAGCAGCTCTTGTGTGCATGCGCCAAACAAACCCGACCATGAAGCACACATCAATGCCATTCCTCTCTGTCTTTGAATATAAGCTTTTCAATTTATTTTTTTTTGCTTTTTATTTGGAAGGCTTATATTTAAGAAAAGAGACACTAATGTGTGCTTTCACTTTTAGGCTTTCTCAGACTCATGCATATTTATTTTTCAGTACCAGTGCTTAAAGGCAATGGGACTCATAATCGAAAGAGAAAAACGTCCAAAAACCGGCCTAAGTCGGCACTTGGACAAACATTTCTCAAAAATGTCCAAACGCCGATAATAAAACCAGGTTTTGGATGTATTTAAAATGACCTAGGCCTTCATAGTGCCGCTCAACGTCCAATGCTAAACGGGGCGTTTCGTGGGCCGGCTTAGACTTAGTCGTACAGCATGTAAAACCGAAAGTTTTATAACAGAGCTTAGACGGAACTTGGATGTTGTGACTTAGACCATGTAAAACATGGTCTAAGTCACAAAAACCCACTTAAACTCACCAGATAAGCACTTCAAACACATAACACAATCCCCCCACACACTACCCCAGTGATCACCAACCCCCTCACCCCCATAAAAATTTTATTCACAACTTTAAATTTCAGCCTCCAGACCATCCATCCCCTGGCCGCCTGGCATAGGAAAGCCTAGTCATCCAGCCCAGAGGCAACTTAAGTCATCTTGGGGGTGGGTTAGGGACCCATAGAGAAGAGGACCCATGCCCATAAGCCCCTGTAATCACTGTATTGATACTTAAACATGTGCAATCCCCTATACACCCCCAAAATCCTTTTTACTGGCATATAAGTGGCTCCTGCAGCCATAAGAGCTATTGGGGTGGTAGATAAGTGGGTCTGGGATTCTGGAGGTGGTTTGGGGGGATCACCGTGACCTATAAGGGAGCTTTAGGGAGGAGAAGCCATGGCACCCTTTTTGTGAAGTTCACAGCAGTGCCCTGTAAGGTACCCCACTATTTAGGTGGCATGTCTGGGTGTTCAATCCATCACTTTGCAGACCCCTCCCACGTCCAACAGGGCTTGTTCTAGGCGTTTTGGACTTGGACGGAAAGTTGGACAGAAATGTGGTATAAAGATGGACGATTTAGCGGCTTGGACGATCAGATTGGCAGGACGTATAATTAGACGATTTTCGAAAGTAAAAAAAAGTTGGATGTCTCTTTCGAAAATATGTCTTAGGCTCTTTTTAACTTTGGACGACTTGCGAGATGGACGTCCCTTTCGATTATGCCCCTCCACACTTATAGGCTTTCTTCTGCTTCCAAAACAAATCAAAACTGGCAGATTTTAAACTGTAAATCAAAAGAAAACCTCTCTTCAAACCTTCTAGCGCCAGCTCTGAGCTGGCATTATTTTTCCATCAATAAAAACAGGGTTTATTTTTGTGCCACTCTCTGAGCATTGGGAAGGCATAGCAAACAACGTCATTAACATACATTTGACTACATTTACATACAATGTGCAGCCATCTCTGCCACGCACGTTGTTGCCACCCTACGGCCCTCTGAGCATTCCATCCAGATTTATATGTGCGATATTCCCACACTAATTTGCCTTAACACCGGCCATAGGTTTTGAGAATCGGCTTGATGTCTCTTTGTAAACCAGCTAGGATTCTAATCCCTTCAGTTCTGGATTCCTTTCTCCCTGAGAGCTTTAAGATCAAGAAATGTCATCTGCTTCTCAGTTCTATAATCTTAAAACTCTAGTCCTTTGGTAACAAAAGCATAGATAATTTAATCAGGCAGGAAATATTCCTTGTGGCCGGCTAGCCTTGTGGTCTGAGGGTAGAGTCTAGGTGGAGCTATAATTTATTCAGGCACCTGATTCAGGTTCCCAGATACTATAGAGTGGCCTAAAGCCACCAAATATTAACTGAGAAAGGGATAGAAGCTATAGGACTGTAATTGGTTACAACTGTTAGAAACATAGAAACATAGAAATTGACGGCAGAAAAGGGCTATAGTCCATCGAGTCTGCCCATACCAATGACCCACTCCCTGATTCCTACTCTCCTAGAGATCCCACATGAATATCCCATTTTCTCTTGAAATCTAACACGCTGCTGGCCTCGATCACCCTCTGAGGCAGCTCGTTCCAATGATCTACCACCCTTTCAGTGAAGAAGTATTTCCTCGCATCACCCTGAAATTTCCCTCCCCTGATTTTCAGCGAGTGTCCTCTGGTTACTGAGGGCCCTGTAAGACTGAAAATATCATCTTTCACCTCTATACGCCCAGTAATATACTTAAAGGTCTCAATCATGTCCCCTCTCTCTCTTCGCTCCTCCAGTGAGTACATCCGCAGTTTTTTTAACCTTTCTTCATACGTGAGTTCCCTGAGCCCCAAAACCATCCTGGTAGCCATTCGCTGAACCGACTCAATTCTCAACACATCTTTTCGGTAGTGTGGTCTCCAGAATTGAACACAATACTCGAGATGAGGTCTCACCATGGATCTGTACAGCGGCATTATGACTTCAGGTTTTCTGCTGACAAAACCCCTACGGATACAGCCCATCATTTGTCTTGCCTTGGACGATGCCTTCTCTACTTGATTGGCAGCCTTCATATCGTTGCTAATGATCACTCCTAAATCACGTTCCACCGTGGTCCTGGACAAGGTTTCACCATTTAGTGTGTAAGTTCTGTGTGGATTTTTTTTGCCTAGGTGCATTACTTTACATTTTTTAGCATTGAAGCCCAGCTGCCAAGTTGATGACCACTGTTCAAGCTGTCTTAGGTCCTGCGTCATAAAGTCAGGCACACTGCTTTTGCCAACTATGTTGCATAGTTTGGCATCGTCGGCAAACAGTGATACTTTTCCTCTAAGTCCTTGGGTCAAATCTCCTATGAATAAATTGAATAGAATCGGCCCTAAGACGGAGCCCTGAGGTACTCCACTCATCACTGCTGACGTTTTGGAGGGGGTACCGTTTACCATCACCCTTTGAAGCCTACCATCTAGCCAATCCCTTACCCATGTTGTGAATGTATCCCCTAATCCCATCGATTTTAGTTTGTTCAACAGCCTGCGGTGTAGAACGCTATCAAAAGCTTTGCTGAAGTCCAAGTATATCACGTCAAGGGACTCACCGGCATCCAGATGACTGGTCACCCAATCAAAGAAGTCAATCAGATTAGATTGGCAGGACCTTCCCCTGGTGAATCCGTGTTGATGTGTATCACGTAGATTTTCTTCATCTAGAATTTTGTCAAGTTCCTGTTTGATCAGTGTTTCCATGAGTTTGCACACTATGGATGTAAGACTCACCGGTCTGTAATTTCCTGTCTCCGTTCTGCAGCCCTTTTTGTGGAGTGGAATTACGTTAGCTGTTTTCCAGTCTAGGGGTACTATTCCCGTGCGCATGGAAAGATTGAAGAGTACGGATAGTGGTTCAGCCAGAACTTCACTCAGCTCTCTGAGTACCCTGGGGTGTAGATTGTCTGGCCCCATAGCTTTGTCTACTTTGAGTCTTGAAAGTTCGTGGTAGACATTACTAGGTGTAAACTCGTAATCACGAAACAGGTCATTTTGGCTGTTTCTTATTTGTAGTTGCGGACCATCTCCCGGTGCTTCACAGGTGAATACTGAGCAGAAGTATTCGTTTAGCAGTTCTGCTTTGGTAGTATCAGATTCTGCGTAGTTTCCATCTGATTTCCTAAGGCGTTCTATTCCATTTTTGTTTCTCTTCCTGTCGCTAATGTACCTGAAGAAGGATTTGTCCCCTTTTTTAATGTTCCGTGCTAGATCTTCCTCTGTTTGAAGTTTGGCTTCCCTGACTGCCTTTTTGACAGCCTTAGATCTGGCCTGATAGTCTTCTTTTGCCTCCCTTTTCCCAAGATGTTTGTAGGTAATAAATGTTTCTTTTTTCATTTTAATGAGGTCAGAAATTTCCTTGTTGAACCATTGTGGTTTTTTGTTTCTCCGGCGTTTGCTTACTGTTTTTACGTAGCGGCTAGATGCTTCATTCAGGATGGATTTTAGGTTTGACCACATATTTTCCGGATTGTCAGTTTCTGCAAGGTTTTGCAGCTTTTGATGGACAAAGTCTCTCATGTGGTCGAAATCTGCCTCCCTAAAGTTGAGGACCCTCGTTGCTGTGTTTGATTTAGAGAAGCCTTTCCTGAGGTTGAGCCATACCATGTTGTGGTCGCTGGAGGCCAGCGTGTCTCCCACTGATACTTCCGAGACACTGTCTCCATTTGTGAGTACCAGGTCCAGTATTGCTTTTTCCCTGGTGGGCTCTAATACCATTTGTTTTAGTTGTGCACCCTTAATGGAGGTTATTATTCTCTTGCTACCGCTCGTAGTTGCTGAGAGGATGTTCCAGTCTGCATCTGGCATGTTGAAGTCGCCTAACAGTACTGTGTCACCACGCAAAGTGATGTTCTCTATGTCCTCTATGTTATAGATCCCTTACGATCTTTAAGAGTTGGAGTAATAATAATATGATCCCGATCTACAGTATAGGGAACTTACCTTGCTGAAGCATAAATTGTAACCATTTAAAAGGCACCCCACAAAACTGAAAGGAGCTTGCTTTCAACAGCCTTGGTGAGTAAGTGTCCAAATTACAACAAGAGGAAACATATTTAGCATATAATTTTTTAAAATAAAAAAACAATCCGAATGCTTGAATGTACCCAAGTACAAATCAGCATGACAAAATTCAGCAGTAAACTGAGAAATTTCGTCACATCAAGAGGTAATCTGACAGTACTATCTTAAGTCATCTATCTCTGAATAATAAACTTGCACCAGGTCTTCTGACCTGGAGGGCATTCCAGAGGTGCATGCTTATAACTATCAATATCCAGCAGTGTGAGGTGCCATGGTTAAACCTGAGGTTGTGGGTTCAAACGCACACTGCTCCTTTTGACCTTGGGCAAGTCACTTAATTCCCCCCATTGCCCCAGGTACATTAGATAGATTGTGAGCCCACTGGGATAGACAGGGAAAATCCTTGAGTACTTGAATACATTCATGTAAACTGTTCTGAGCTCCCTGGGGAGAACAGTATAGAAAATTGAACAAATAAATAAAAGAAGAAAAATCTATTTGTTTTAACTTCTGCTTTTCCTATGAATGCTGAGTAAAGAGCTTTCCACTTTTCCTTTAACTTCCTCATATATTCTCGTACCCCTTCTCTCCACTGCACCCAAACATCCCTTCTGCCAGGCACGTTCCAAATGTCTCAAAGCGTGCTTTAAATTTAAAAGTTCAAGATTGTACCACCGGTTTGATTTATGTTAATATTTATTATGTAGATGTTTAGGTGCAATGTAATCTAAAATATCAACAGAGGAAGTTTCCCAATGAGAGTAAAAATTAGACAGGGAGGATGGAGGAATCGTTAAATCATAACATGACCAGAACTAAACTGGGCCTATATATCCACAAGAGACAACTTGCTTAACTGGCGCATGCTTTACTATATTTAACTAATGTCAATTTAGATTTAAAAATCACAAACAATGATCCGACCATAACCTCATCTTCCTGCACTCATCTGAGATTAAAAAAAAAAAAAATGTGGCAATAACGTTTCCCTTGTGGCAAAAGTAACTAACCCCCTCTTTTATAAAGGTGCGTTAAGCTTTTTAGCGCGCACTAAATGCTAACGCGTGCATGTTATCCTATGCATTAGCAGTTAGCACACGCGTTGATTTAGCACGCGCTAAATCCGCACTAAAACGCGTTAGCCTTTGTAAAAGAGATCCTAAGTCTAAATGATGGCCTTCTCACTGTAGGCATGATTATCTTCCTTACCTCTTCACACCGTTCTTTCAACAGCTGCAATTGGAAGATGGGATGCCTGGGACCTTGGTCCAATTGCTATTTATTTTTATATTGAAACAGTTTGTCATGTAAACACAGCACAGAACTCTACAATCGTTCTTAAGTTTTTCAGATCCTTTCTTTTCATATTATGCTTGGGAAAACCATATTCTCGTGAGCTTTAGAGCTATTGTGAGTCATCTGCTATGTGACGTAGGTCCTATTTCCAACAGTCAGGTTCTTTGGCAAGACACATTTTCTAACGGTCGTTACAATTCTATAGCTATAGCAGGGGTAGGGAACTCCGGACCTCGAGAGCCGTATTCCAGTCGGGTTTTCAGGATTTCCCCAATGAATATGCATTGAAAGCAGTGCATGCAAATAGAGCTCATGCATATTCATTGGGGAAATCCTGAAAATCCGACTGGAATATGGCTCTCGAGGACCGGAGTTCCCTACCCCTGAGCTATAGCTTTGATCTGTGCTTAAGTCTTTGATCACTTCGTTGCTGAGCTGTGGAAGATCAGAGCTAACAAAGATCTTTTAAAATCAGGATTTATTTCCAGCTTAGTAGCAGAATCCAGCATTTTTCCAAATGATCTGCCCATTTGTTGATGACCAATGTCTTTGCCATCTAGAGCAGTCACCAAAAGAGCTGATTTTATTACAGTGCCTAAATTAGCCAGCGCCAATCGCGTATCAATTACATTTAAGTGCTATTTATAGAATCGTGGCTAGCGGTGCCTATGTAAAAACTTAGGTGCCTGAAATGTTGGCCAGGGTTTTAAATACCTACATTTCAGGCATCTATATTTTTGAAGAATCGCGCTTAGCAGTGCCTAAGTCACGCTTAGGCAGTAGGCACCACTAAACACCATGCGATAGGCACCTATCTTCATAATAAACACTCCTCCTGTTATCCTAATTAGAATAATTGAGTATAATTTTTTTTAAAATATCTTTATTCATTTTGAAGCCAAAAAACTAGTGCAACATATACAATCATATTACACTATAATAGTATAATATAATAATATAGTATAATAGTATTTATAATAGTATAAATTAAGACTTTAAGTGAAGAAATGTGCTAGCAGTGGGCAGGAGTTGGGGAGGGTGGGCAGGAGAAGACTGAGCTAGGCCCAGCTGTGCCTTTTAGAAACTATCTGTTAAAGCTGTAGGCTGCAGTGGCGTACCAAGGGGGGGGGGGGGGCGTGGGGGGCGGTCCGCCCCGGGAGCCAAGCCCTGAGGGGGTGCTCCCGGTCCGGTCCGGTTCCCCCCGCTGCGCCGGGTGTCGCGTTTGGAAACAGCCTGCAGCAAGATCGCGATGCTAGCGATCTTTGCCTGCTTCGGCTGTTTCCTCCGCCACGGTCCTGCCCCTACTCTGACATCAGAGGAGGGGCGGGACTGCGGCGGAGGAAACAGCCGAAGCAAGCAAAGATCGCTGGCATCGCGCGATCTTGCTGCAGGCTGTTTCCCCAGGGAAATGAAGCATGGAGGCCGGGGGAATGAGCAGTGCTTCGTGGTGGTGGTGGGGCTGAGCGGTCCTTTGAGGTAGTGGGGGGCAGCAGGCCTTCAGGGTGGGGCGGGCAGGCAGACCTTGTTGAGGGGGGGAGACAGGCCTTCAAGGGGGACAGGCAGGCCTTCGGGGGGGGGACAGAGATGGCAGATGGATGGTTAGCACAGAGAAAGAAGAAAGAAGGAGATCCTGGCAAGCAAGTTATCAGAAGACAACCAGAGCCTTGGACCAACAAGATTTGAAAAATAACCAGACAACAAAAAGGTAGAAAAACTAATTTTATTTTCTGTTTTGTGATTACAATATGTCAGATTTGAAATGTGTATCCTGCCAGAGCTGGTGTTAGACCGCAAACGTGAGCTAGGATTTAACAGAGAGAGGAAAAGTCCTTTTTGTTTCTTTATTTTATTTACACCAAAGCGCCAGTGTGGTTAGGAGAAGCCAAAGGGGGGTGAAAAAGCCATAAAATAAACCCACCAGGATGTTTGAAAAAAACACCCAATTGGGCAGGAAAATCGAATCGATAAACCAATTCAATAGGCTGAATTGAATCGAAATGTTTTTTTTCCTGAATCTGGCAGCACTAGTTTGTGCTACTGTCTTAGACTTTAGGACCTGGGATTGGAGAGAGATGGCATCCTCAGTACTTTATAATGCAAGTGAAATGAGGATTTGGTCAGATTTTTGAAGGGTCTGCACTCTGCAGAAGAAAAATATTGTATAGGCCGGGGACATGAGACAGCAGGAAATGGGAACTTTTCTTCCTTCTGTTTTTGTGAATGGAAAGTCTGAAAATGTCAGAGAGTTCAGTTAAAATATAATAATGTGTTTTATAAAGTTTATAGCATTGCTGGCCTACCCGGTGAGGTGTTCCTAGTGGTGGTGGTGGCAGCAGCGTGTCAATGTGTTGAGAGGAAGAGGTGATCTGGGAAATTCTGCTGAGTAAACTCCGGGCCCATTTCCACCCCCCAGTTAGTCCACTCCACTCGACTGGTTCACACACTGAGTGGGTCTTTGGGTGTTGTTCCTGGGTAGTTGTTTTGGGATCTCTTCCAGTGGTTTGTCAGCATCTCCTTCTGGTCCAAGGAAGGAAACATTATTAACCTTAGCATTGACCTACAGAATATGTTTGTAACAGCGCTGCTTGTGTGGCATTAGTCTATGTAGTGATCGAAATAAAAAACCAGACCTTTGCACATTTTTGCACTATATGGTGGGTGTATGAGGAGATTCACATTTCCTGTACAGCTAAGTCCGTGTGAAGTTACCTTGTGCTGTATTTGACATCTAGCAAAGTCTCTGTTTGGAAGGAAAGTTCTCAGCTTAAAAATGAAGTGGCCAGAAGTTATGGTAAAAGCAGATAGCGTAGCTGGTTTTAAGAAAGGTTTGGACAAATTCCTGGAGGAAAAGTCCATAGTCTGTTATTAAGACATGGGGGAAACATCTGCTTGCCCTGGATCGGTAGCATGGAATGTTGCTACTCTTTGGGTTTTGACCAGGTACTATTGACCTGGATTGGCTTCCATGAGAATGAGTTACTGGGCATGATGGACCATTGGTCTGACCCAGTTAGGCTATTCTTATGTTATGTTCTCATCTGTAGGGTCCTTTGTTTTCACTTCTTATTTTAATGTATTTTTTTTCTGGGAACTTATCAGTGTTTTTTATAATGGGAACAAAAATGGAAGAGAATTAATGTGTGTGGAATGGAGGGGGTAACTAATTTCTTCAGCTAAATAATTCAATCCACCTCAACCAGACATAGGAGAACTCACGCACCATTCACACACCCCCCAACCAAAAACATCAAAAGAATAAAACAGTTCGACAACCTCCTAGCCATTCGAGCTGCAACACTCGACCCCCAACTCTACAACCTATTGACCTCGACTACAGACTACAAAACCTTCAAAAAAGAAATAAAAACCCTTCTATTCAAAAAACACATAAAACCGAACTAACACAATCAGAACTGTCCCAAGCATCACCTGCAACTACTCCATATGTACTTCTGATGTCATGACAATTCAGACATAATTTATGTTATGTTATGGTATGTTTGGAATAATGGTTACATATATGAGGTTCAATAAAAGAAAATTTTCACTGCCTGTTTCTATTATGACCATTTATTCAGTTTCATGGTTATTACAAAAAATATTTTTTTACATGGGGGGGGTGTCAAAAAATTATGGGCCCCGGGTGCCACATACCCTAGGTACGCCACTGGTAGGCTGTGACACGTTTCTATTTCTAGCAAAAAGTTCAAGTTTTAAACTATGGGGGAAAGGCTTTTATACTATGGATACTACCTAATAAGAAAAGTTTGCTCTTTTAAGATTTAAACTGTCTTTATAAAGGAACCTACAATTTATTTTTCATCCCAAAGCACAGAGCATGACCCCCAACACTCTCCCTGTGGTCACTGACCACTAGAAAATGACACGGGGAAAAAAAGTTATCACTGGTTCCGCCCCATCCCCGTATGATCGTCCCTGTCCCTGCCTTGTCCCTGCAAGCTCAGTCCATGTCCCTGCCCTGTCCCTGCGAGCTCAGTCCCCGTCCCAGTCCTACAAACTGTCAGGTCCCATCCGCATAAGCCTCGAATAGTTATGATTTTATACTGAACTTATTTTATTAAAGTATAAAAAGAGACAATATTCTGTACAATTGTCATTTTTTAAATAACAAATAATACAAAGCAAGGATCAACAAAAACCGTCTCCCCTCCCTTTCACAAATATCCCCTCCACTATTGTGAAAACTGAACAAACCAAATTACTACAGAATGCTACATAGAAAAATCAAGCTTACAGAATACTTCAGTCACACATGGCAGGAATAGTGTTAGGGGAGAGAAACTAGGGCAACTGCCCCTCTGGTCAGAGAGAGAACCTAAGCCAGCTGGAAGCTAAAGAAGTACAGTCTGGGCTTTGTGGTCCCCAGTTATGTCTAATACCAGCTCTAGCAGGATGCATATTTCTTATCTGAAATAATGAAATCACAAAATATAAAATTTATTTTTTTCTACCTTTTGTTGTCTGGTAATTTTATTCTTCAAATCACATTGGTCTCAGGCTTTGGTTTTGGGTTCCTTCTGTCTTCATCGTGGCATGGCTGGCTCATGAAGGTAAAATAGGTGCAAGAGGAACTGGGGAGGAGATGCTGAGTCTGACACGGGCACAATATTTTTACCATAGGGGCAAGACTTTTCACCACTTCCATGGGGTGGTAAAAAGTCTTATCCCCATTCCCACGAGACAGTGAAAGGTTTTGTCCCCATTCCTGCAGTAAACCAGTTGCAAATGTCTCCATTCCTGAGGATTTACTGTGGTGACCACGGTTTACTACAGTAAACGGTCCCCGTGTGATTCTCTACTGACCACCTCCACCACCCAAAAATTGGAAAAGAAACAGTACATACCAGCCTCTATGACAGTTGTAGATATGATGGGAAATTCTTGTAGAGCAGCAAGTAGGTGTATGGAGTAGCCTGGTGGGTTTTCCAGGTCCATATCCCACCCTACCTGCTACATTTATGGTGGAATGTGTGAGGCTACTAAACTAACCCCAAACCTCCTATACTGACATATAGGTGACAGCAGCAGCCCTAAGATCTACTGCGGTGATAGACATGTGTGTATAGTAGGTTTGGGGGGAGTTTTGGAGGGCTTACCATAAGGGGGTTATGGTGAAATGTATACAGGCATCCTTTATGTGAAGTTCACAGCAGTGTCCCCTAAGGTGCTCCACTGCTCTGTTGACATGTCTATGTGGCCAGTTCATTAAAATGCTGACCCCTCCCACATCCAAATGGACTTGTTTAGGAAGTTTTGCATTTAGCCATTTTGATTTTCACAAATGACCAAAATAATACATAATAAGTGCCAGAACATCTAGATAGATAATTTTTTTTAAAAAAGACATTTTCTGGACCTGACTTTTGGATGTTCTTGTGAAACATCCCAAGTCAGACTTAGACGCCCTATTCAAAATGTCCCTCCAACTTTCTACAACAATCCAGGGTGGCCCAATTATGAGTGGGAAGTGGCGTGTCCAACTTTAGTAATAGTGTGTGAGAAGTTTCAACTTGTTTGATGTAGTCATTCGATTGTGAGCTACATTTGAAAGCAAGTGTGTGTTTTAAAGTGTACCATAAATCATGGATCATGAACAACGCATTAACATGAAATTATGTTTCAAACTGCAAAAAAAGTGCTAAAGAAACACACAAAATGTTAAAAATAGTTTATGGTGATGCTGCAGTGACCATGAAGACAGTTTACAAGTGGTTCAAATGATTTCATAATGGATGTGAATTGGTTGAAGACGAGGAGAGATTGGGATGTCCTTCAACATCAAAAACTCAAGAGAATGGTGAAAGAGTAAGTGAAATGATTCGATCAAACAGGCAATTGACGATTAGGGAAATTTCGGAGGATCTGAACATTTCTTATGGTTCCGTTCAAAACATTTTAACAACAGATTTGAATATGAAAACGACCTGAGAAATGGGCAAACAGTTTCACCCTCCATCAGGTCAACACTCCGTGTCACACATCACTTCTGGTATGGCAATTTCTGTCAAATAAAAACATTATGGTGTGACCTCATCCACCTTATTCACCGAACCTGGCACTGTGCGACTTCTGACTCTTCCTCAAAATCAAAATGACCGTGAAAGGTAAACGTTTTGAATCGATTCAGGACATTGCGGCAGTCATGGCAGCGCAACTAAAGACATTCACAAAAGAGGACTTCCAGAACTGTTTCAGAAAGTGGCAAGAATGATGGGACAAGTGTGTTGGAAGTTAGGGGGAGTATTTTGAGGGGGGTTAATGGCAATAACTTTTTTTCTTCTCTCAAGCATTTCGGAAACAGATGTCTTCATGAAGCCTTAATACAAGCTTGATTAAAAAAAAAAAAATTGTCCTCAGTTTCTTTTAACTGTTTTTAAACTGTACTATTAGATTTTGGAGTTCTTTTCTTTTCTAATTTTTAATGATGTAAACCAGTTTGGTGCATACTCTATAAGGTGGTTATATTAAATGACAAAATAACCATAGAAATAAATATAAACTTGAAAAATGGTTTTTAATATGATTCAATCGGTGTCAGCTACAGAAAGCAATGTTCTACTAGAGAACTATACAGTGTCTGAGGTAAACCTAACACAGGGCCCCTTTTATCAAGCTGCACTAGAGGTTTTTAGTGCAAGCCAGCATCAGAACACTTGCCTCACTGGCCCATACTGAAAACTTCTAGCACAGCTTAATAAAAGTGTGTGTGGGGGGGGGGGGGGGGGGAGGGCATTTTGACTCAGTTCACTCTGGATAATGCTACCTAATAATGTTTGACATCTTGATTTATAGCACCTTGTACATAGGGTTATGTTACCAGATTATAGTTTAGCAAACAGTTTCACTAAGCAAAGAAAAATTGCCTCTGTCTGGTGACTCCAGTTGTCATGGCCACAAAAAGCTAGATTATGCATGAACAAATATGTTGCTTTTTGTCCTTTTTCAAAGCCAGAGTGCCCTCCATACTATCATTGCACCAGTATTGGGTTTTTCTGTTGTTTTTTGCTTCAAAGAAAAACAATGTACCTGTTAATTTTAATTTTCTTCTCTACCTCCGATTATCTCACTACATTCCTTATGATAAGGTTTCAGATTTCGGCAATGTTTGATATTCTGCCTATTGGGTGATATTGTAGTGATTTAAAATAATAAAATATAGAATAGCAATTGATACCAACATAATCCACAGGATACATTAGTGTAAGGAGCAGAACAAAGGGCGCTATCAGGGGAAAAAAAATGGAATTCTTCTCTTTTAAGGTTGGTGTAATAAAAAATTCATTTCTGCGGAACTATGTTCTGTAGCCAAATGACAAAAACAGTTTGCAAGAAAAGGAAAGCATAAAAGCCTTTTACAGTTGTTCTTAAATCTGTCCTGGGGGGGGGGGCCCCCACAGCCAGTAGAGTTTTCAAGATATCCTTAATGAATATGCATCAGGCAGATTTACATGCCTGTCGCCTCTATTATATGCAAATCTGCCTGATGCATATTCATTAGGGATATCTTGAAAACCAGACTTGCTGGAGGTCCCCTAGGACAGGTTTAAGAAGCACTGCCTTATCACAAGAAAATATATGCCAACATCTGTCTTGTTTCCCATTCCAATATAATAAAACCAGCTGAAGTGATGGCTTTGGCTATCCTTAGGAAAATCTAAACCATCAAGCAGAACACAGGCAAGATCCTTTACATGATATTCTGTCAATCAGTGGCACAAACCATGCTTCAGTATCTTCATAGTCAATATGGCTTTTTTTTTCCTGTGGTAGATGAAGAAAATTATAGGTACTTTAAAGTCTGATACTTATGAAATTGCATGCAGGGTGCACTGCAGTTCAGGATTAGATTTGAATTTACTATTTTTATCGTTAGTCGATACAGCTGCTGGCGGCGCTTCATCTAAAGAAGCAATATTCTGATCACATAAATATAAAAAGAGGATCTAAAAAAGGAAAATAAATGATAGCTTTTAAAAAAATAAGAAAGCTATTTTGAAAGTGAACATAGCCTGATAGTACTTATTATGCAAGACCATAAGAAAAAGGAATAGTGAAAAAAAAAACCCAACAGGAGACAGTATGAAAAACAAGGAGTTATTTGCAAGTACAGTCAAACCGCGGTTTGTGAGTGTTTTGCAAGACAAGCAAAACATTCTCGCAAATTGTGACCCGCAACCGAGCATTGACTCAATTTGTGAGCACCCCCCCCAAAAACCGGCATCGCTCCCCCCCCCCCCCCGCTCATGAATGCCCCCATACAAAAGCAAACCGGCACCCCCCTCACCCGCCCGAACAGAAGCTTTACCCCATCTGGCACTGGCACACAGCCCCAGGATGTGCCGGTGCCGGTGCACGAAGATCCTTCCTGTTGCCTGGGCCTTGAGCATCTGCGCATGTTCAAGGTCTTCTGGCTCTCGCTCTCTCTGAGATTCTCGCAGATCTCCAAGAATCTCGGAGAGAGTGAGAGCCAGAAGGCCTTGAGCATGCGCAGATGCTCAAGGCCCAGGCAACAGGAAGGATCTTTGTTCACCAGCAAATCCTGTGGGCTGCGTGCCTGTGCCAGATGGGGGTAAGGCTTCTGTTTGGGGAGGCAGAGGATGGGGCAATCGTCATAACTAGCATTTTAACAGGCTTTTAAACTTATCTTAATTACTGTGTAGAGAATGGCAGTTTTTACAGCTTTTCTTCCTTACTGCAGTAAGGACAATTGCCATTCTGGCAGCATAAATATACTGAGTAGTAGGCGGGACATTTAAATATTCAACATTTGCACAGTGAGCGGGGTGGTGGGGAGAGCGAAGCCGGTTCTTGGGAGGAGGGGGATGGAGCAGCGCTGCTGGCCTCAGGGGGTGGGGGTGGGAACAAATCAAGCAAGTTTCCCTTACTTCCTATGGGGAAACTCGCTTTGATATACGAGCAATTTAGTTTACGAGCATGCTCCTGGAATGAATTATGCTCATAAACCAAGGTTCCATTGTACATGGCAACTATATCATAGAGAGATGAAGTACATTCAGTGAAACTTATCGTGACTTTTACTAAGCTATGTTAAGCAGCTGGTATAGGTTTAACCACGTGGAGGGACATAATAAAAAAAAACACATCTAAGTCCTCTTTTGGCCTAAGGCCCTAAACGCTGAAAGTAGCAGCAGGGAAAATGTCCATTCTCAAAAAAAAACCGCCCAAACTGAGGGAAATTTTTTTAGAATGGTCTACCTCTACGTTCAGCAGTTTAATCGCCAGACCACCACTACGTCTAACCTTAGAACACATTAACAACCCAAAAATTTCCAAAGTCCCAAACACCCAAAACAAAAGGGGCAGTCCTTCACCTAAAAGCTGAATTCTGTAACCGGCATCTGTCAAAAACAACACCGGTTACAGAATCCTCCCCCCCCCCCCCCCCGCAACGATCGCAGCAGGAGAGATGCCCAATCTCTCCTGCTGCGATCCCAATCTACCCCTCAAATCACAAACATACTGGCAGGAGGGAGCCCAAACCCCCCCTGCCGAGGTGCAAGTCCCTCGCGACACCCCCCCCTCTACCCGACAATACCAACAGGAGGGAACCCAACCCCTCCTGTTGAGTCAAAACAGGTATAAGTTCCAAATAGGAGCCGCGGAGCTGATCGTGGCTGCTTCACCCCCACAACCCCTCAAATACGTGCAGATGGAATCTCAGGCCACGGGTTAAAACCACAGACTCATACTGTGGGGGAAGGCCGGGATAGAAGCAGGGCAGCGCTTGGGGCAGAAAGAGCAGGAGAGTCAGGGGCAGAGAGCGCAGGAGAGTCACGGCAGAAGCAGGGCAGTGCTCAGGGCAGAGAAAGCAGGAGAAGAGAGCTGGAAAGTCAGGGCAGACAGCAGGAAAGTTGGGGCAGAGAGCAGGAGATGCAGTCGTAAAGCAGTGAACGACTGGTCCCCAGCAGTTGCTTGTTTGTTGATCGGCCAGCCCAGTCGGTGTTGCAGTTTTTGGTTAATGAATCACTGCCTGCCTACATTTGAATGCCGTTTCACCTCATTTGCATGCACAGATCGGAGGATGATTGAGACAGAGGTTAGTGAATCGGGTCAGAGGGAAATCGGGTCGCAAAAGGGTTGCAAACCGATCGGTACACAATCAGTTTGCTTAGTGAATCTAGCCCGATGTAAGTTAAGCAAATATTTATAGAATAGCATTAGGTAGAATTTTAGCATGTACATGTGTACTTACTAGGGGCATTGCCTGAAGTCCATTTTTGGGGTGTGAGGCCCAAAGATGGACTAAAGGGGTTAGGTACTCTCTCTATACCCCTCGTCCTTCCCACTGCTGCCACCTGAAAGCATACCTTTGCTGACGGGGATGCCAAACTCTGAAGAGGTCTGCACAAATTCTGCCTGTGCTGAATAGCGCTCAAGTTGGTGGTACACTTCAGCCATTGACACTGGCACTCCCGCACATGCTCAGTTCGCTGACTAAACTGAACAAGTGTGACAGAGCCAACATCGGCAGTTGAAGCACGCCTGCTGACTTAAGTGCTACTCAGATAGCACAGGCAGAATTCACGCAAGAGACTTCTTCAGCTAGAAGGGCTTGGCATCCCTGCCAGCCATTAAACCAGAGGGGGGCCTGAGCCAAAGTGAGAGGGCCCAGGCATTCAAGACCCCCTGTGGCTATGCCATTGGTATATATGCACATATGTGAGTAAATGTCATTATTCTGATAAAATGTGTGTGTAATCCCCCTGGGGAGTGAGAGTGCAAAGTGTCTGGGTGAAATTCCCCAAGGGATTACTGAAGATTGTTAGGCCTGAGCCTGCCAGTTGGGGGAGGAATGCAGGGTGCCTGGAGGAGTGACACATCCAGTAGACTGATAGTTAAAATTGACAGTTTGAGAATGGTTATAAATTTTACAGTTATGGCAAATTAGTCCAACTCACTGATTAAAAGCTTTACCAAACACTAAGGGCTCCTTTTACGAAGGTGTGCTAGGGCCTTAACGCGTGGAATAGCGCACGCTAAATTGCTGTGCGCACTAGCCGCTACCGCCTCCTTTTGAGGAGGTGGTAGATTTTCAGCTAGTGCGCGCGATAAAACTGCTAGCGCACTTTCGTATAAGGAGCCCTAAGTTCAAATACAGCGTTATCCCCCTGAGGAAAGTTTTTTTATTTGGCAAAACTTGGATATATTTAATAAAGTCCTTTGGTAAATCATTACCAATCGAGGAGTCATTTTTTCCCACCTTTGTTTAATTTTCTTTGTGAACCTTTGCAAAGTATCTGTGCTTTTTCTAAAGTTCTTATGCAGTCAGGAATGCATGCTGAATTCATAAGTGGTTTGTTTTTTTACTGGGTTGATATGCAGATACAGTTTTACTGGTCAATATATAGCTAATATCTATACAGTGGTGCCTCACACAACGAACTTAATCCGTTCCAGGAGCAAGTTTGTTATGTGAAACGTTCGTTGTGTGAAACGCGTTTTCCCATAAGAATACCTGTAAAACAAAATAATTCGTTCTGCAGCCCTACATTTCCCTCCCTCCACCTCACCTCACATGCAGAGCCTGCCAGCCTTCTCCCTCACCCAGCCGCACGATCTCAAAAAGCTGTGCACGCGCAGCTGCTGGAGTTGATCAATGTTCTCTCTCCTGCAACTTCCGGTTTCCGGTTGCGTCAGAGGAGAAGATTGAACAACAGAGCATGCGCGGGCATGTGCTGCTCCCTGAAAGCGTGTGGCTGGCCGAAAAAGAAAGCCGGAAAACTCGGCATCCGAGGTAAGGTGAGGGTGCTGCTCACATTAGGAAGCGGCGAGAGTAGTTCCGCCCCCCCCCCGGGCCCCTCGGGCGACTTCGTTGTGTGAAACGAAGTTCGTTATAGGGAGCAAGACAAAAAGTTCGTTATGCGCAGCGTTCGCTGTACGAGGCGTCCGTTATGCGAGGCACCACTGTATATATAAAATCGGAGGTATGTATGTGTGTATGTATGTATGTGCCGCGATCACGCAAAAATGGCTTGACCGATTTGAACGAAACTTGGTATGCAGATCCCTCACTACCTGGGGTGATATGTTCTGGGGGTCTCGCGGCCCACCTGCACACGTGGGCGGAGCTACAAACAGAAATTCACATTTCACCCATTCATGTCAATGGAAAAAATGTAAAAAGCTGCCATTCTCACTATAATTCAAAAACGGCTTGACCGATTTGAACGAAACTTGGTATGCAGATCCCTCACTACCTGGGGTGATATGTTCTGGGGGTCTCGCGGCCCACCTGCACACATGGGCGGAGCTACAAACAGAAAATCAGATTTCACCCATTCATGTCAATGGAAAAAATGTAAAAAGCTGCCATTCTCACAGTAATTCAATAACGGCTTGACCGATTTGAACGAAACTTGGTATGCAGATCCCTCACTACCTGGGGTGATATGTTCTGGGGGTCTCGCGGCCACAACTCTATGTTGCTTGCTCAAGGGTGGGTTCACCCAAGAATTTATATGTTCTTGCTCCAGGAGGTGAAACTAAAAATGTTGTTTATAATCACGTTTTGCGTTAGTTGTATTGTATTCATTTTGTCAAATATTTCACATTATAATTTGAATATTGTACTTTTTATTAAGCTGTAAAAAAATAATTTCATTCACCACTATAAAGTATCTTTATTTGAATCCATTTACAGTGTTATTGCTATAATTAAATACCCGTGCAACGCCGGGGCATTAGCTAGTTATCCATATAGTACATATTTATAGCTCAAGAAAGGGCCAGAGGCATCTGGAGGTGGGACCTAAATTTATCCATAGGAAGGGTAATTTCTCTAACAGGTCTCCTACTATTTGAGAGGGTGATGGAAAGTTCTCAGCCCAACCAACCAACTTCCTAAATTCTGAGCGTTATTTTGCCACTGTAGCTGAAAAGAGTGTTATCTTATTTCGTTAAGTGCCAATTTGCTGAAATGAAATTCCGTGTTTTGACATTGCTTCAAATCATTGATTGAACCATATCCATATCATTCTCTTCTTGGTTGGGCTGAGAACATTTCAGCACTCTCCCCCCTTCCCCCCTCCTCCCCCTATTTTAAGCCTGTTGTATAAAGAAACCTAGGTGCTCACTTTTCTTTACAGAATACCAGTGCAACCAGCAGAGAATATGTGAACATCTAGGTGTGACCACTTGGTGTAAATGGCCACACCTAGATGTATGCGGGAACACACTTAAATTATAGTATTTTATAACTTAAGCCTGCACTTGTGCACTCCACCCAGTGTAACACTACCTTTCCACAGCTGGTATCCTGTAAGAGGTCATTTAAATGTGGCTGCTTACAAAAGTGCATGAGTACAATAGCATGATTTACATGTCTTCTTGTCACCTACTGTCAAACCAGACATCTCCTTCTACAGTAGATTTATCCTCACAGTGGTAATATTTAGCTGCCAAATGGATCGTTTTAGCCCGATATTTTGACCTCAGACAGAGCAGTGGTAAATAAATTGCTACATTAGCTGCACATCTTTATTCATTTTCACCAGGAGTTGGATATGTGGATATTTCACATGGTTATGGTTATCTTTTTTGATATACTGCCTTTCCTCCACAGATATCAAAGTGGTTTACAATGTTTGTTATTATATAAAGTGGAAAAAGGAAATCAAATCAGATATGTAAATGGCTGTAATAGGCCTTGCTTTCTTAATGGAAATTCACTATTTCTAGTTCTCCGGTATTTCCAATTTACACATGATTTTTTTTTTTTTTTTAATAATGTTAAGAGATGGCATTCTTTTGTCCTGTTAATGTTCACTGTATGTGTTGAAAGAGAAGTTGCACTATGATTAGACAAATTGTTTTAAATTTGCGTTATTTTTCTTTGCCACAAGAGGGCCTTTGAAAGACAACCTATGAAACTGTGAAATAAGCATGCAGCTCTTTCTTTTGGATGTTAGCATTTACTGAGCTTCAGTGGTCATTATATGATTGCTTAAATGCAGCATAGATTTAAAAATTGTAAGGCTACATTAGCTGCTTGACATCGACATTATATTTACAGGAATTATTTGGTATTAAAATTAACTAACAACCAGAGTGGCTTCTGAAAGGACTGGTAAAGAGTCACGATGAAATATAGTCTGCAGGGAGGAAAAAGTGCATGAAAAGACTTTGGAATTCAAGCTGTAAGATTAATAATGCATTTGAACGCAACATTTCAAAATTAATATTTCATCATTGTGAAAAAATAAACGAAAACAGCAGCAGTAACTTGCAATTCTCTTTTCTTCTCATGTTCACTGATACTGCTTTTCAGAAGTCAAAGCTTGGACCAGCATAGGTGCATGCTGACAACATAATGGGATCCTTTTATTAAGGCGCACTAACTGATTTAGGCATCCTTTAAACTCTATGGGCAGCTTAGCATTTAACTATAGCTTCTTAACGATAAATAGGTTTTTTTTTTTTTTTATTTTATGTTTATCATTTTATTACATCCCATTTTACAAAGATGTTAAAGGAAATACAAAATTATAATCTTACTTAGTTAGAAAACTAAGATACAAAATATACAATGAAAACAATCATCAAATACAGTCCACAATTAGAGGAGAAGAGACAAAATTAAATAAAGCCCCTCGGGAAAGGGGAACATATACCCAAGAAAATCACAAATTAGGAAATAGAGCAGTGTAAGATGTTATCCTATCCATTAATTAATACCGCATTAATATCCTGTTTCATTCGGACTGTTTAGAGATTCCTTTACCCTCCAGGAAAAACCCTAATTGGGCAGGTTCAAAGAAAATATATTTACTCCCTTGATAGGAGACGAAACATTTACAGGGAAATCTTAACTGGAACACTGCCCCCAATGCAATCACTTTTGGTCGATAAATCAAGAATTCTTTCCTCCTAGATTGTGTCCATTTAGAGACATCCGGAAATATATATATCCTTTCACCTAAAAAGGTGACCTGTTTCAGATTAAAATACAATTTCAACAACATTTCTTTATCTTGTAGAAATACCAACGAGACTAATAATGTTGCCCGCCCCTGAATTTCAATATCAGATGATTGCAAAATGGCTGAAACATCCAATTGTGTTTTTTCAATTTCCACTACTTTTTCCTTTTGCATTTGTTTTAAATAATACATTTTTTGTGTCGGGGGAAGACTTGCTTCTGGGATATTTAATACAGTCAACATGAAATTCTTAAACAATTCTTGAGGCGGCATAAACTTAGCAACCGGAAAATTAAGGATTCTCAAATTCATGTTTTTTTGTTGATTTTCTAAGTTTTCAATCTTCCTCAAGATCATCATTTTAGCTGTCATTTGTTTAGTAAGTAAATTATTAGTCTCAGTTGTTACTTTCTCTAAATTTTTAAGATCCACTTGATGTTGTTGAGTAGAAGTCTCTAAAGAACTTATCCTAGTGGTAGAATTCAAGGTAATAGAAACAAAGTTAGTGCATACCAGATGTAGATTCTCTATTGCAGTCCAGATGGAGTCCAGTGTTACTGCCTGAGGTCTCACCAATGGCTTGAGGGAGGAGATAGCAGCCAGATTTTCTATAGCTTCTGCCCCAAGAGAAAGACTCTGGGCTCCTACGACCTCACTACCATTCGCTGCCAAAGGCTCCTCACTCCCTGAACGCTGCACCTCCGAGACCGGGGTCAGCGTGGTTGTGACTACTTCCGGGTTCATCGCGGCAAACGAACATGTCTCTCTCCTTACAACGGAGGAGCCCTCCTGCATGTTCTGCTCCACCGACGTTTCCCCGGGTTTGGGAGGGGTATGCGGTCCTCGCGGGCTCAGCGAGAGAGACATCTCGCTGTCCAGGCTGTGAGCTTCCCGGCTCGCAGCAACAGCAGAATCGCCCGAAGTGGAAGGTTGGACTGTAAAGGCAGTAATTACAGTCTGTCTCGGCGTCGAGGATCCGGAGGTAGGTGGAGGGACACCCCTCTGTTTTCCCCTTCTCTTCGGCATGGAAACAATTTTCTCAAAAAAGGATTTTAACGAAAAAGTAGACCTTGAGATGGGAGTGCTCCTCTCAGCGTCCTGCTCCAGACGCCATCTTGTCTCCTCTCCATAGGTTTTTTTTTTATGGGCAGAAATATTTTCCCCAAATAAGTTATTTGATTTGATGTCGTATCTACTAATTATTTCATGCTTTTTGCCCCAGCAAAAATATATACCAGTAAATACCAACACAATATCATCTTTAGGTTAATACATAACTCATTTGTTATAAGACATCACAGAGTTGGGCAAAATTTTCAGCGTGATGCACAAATCAGAATTAACTGAATTGAAGAAAGTGTTGAGGGGATGAGCCTTGATACAGCTACCGGGTGAAACGTGATTCATGTCGGTGTTAGAACAGTCTCCGACCTGACAAAAGCTAAGTAAAATTTACATAACTATTGAAGATATTGAATTTAGAGTTTATGAATCTTTGCTGAATTGTGGAAGAGTATTTAAAAATTCAAAAGTTGACGGGGTCAGTGAAGAAAAGCTGTGTAAATCCCTAGTAATTATGAGAGTTTGAATCTCAATGGGTGGCATCGCTGTGATCCCCAAAGAGATTTAAAGATTTAAAGTTGGTTATTGTTTGTTGGGTATTTATTTGATTTGATAATTTGATCAACTTCAGGAGTAATTTATTAAAGAACCAGCTACTTTGGATTTCCAAGTCAGAATTAGGACTTCCTTCTCATTACATTCCCCCCCCCCAAAAAAAAAAAAAAAAAAAAAAAAAAGGAAAAGTCCATCTCACAGTCATTTTTGAACAGGAAAAAGTCTGGATTTCCTGTTCAAAAATATGTAAGAAGGATGTTCTTCAACTTAAACGGCTCCTTTTACGAAGCTGCGGTAGCGTTTTTAGCACTCGCTGAAGATTAGCGCGTGCTAACCCCCACACTACGTGGGGAAACTAACGCCAGCTCAAGGGAAACGTTAAAGTCTAGCGCGCGTGGCAATTTAGCATGTGCTAAGCGCACGCTATAACCGCTAGCGCAGCTTAGTAAAAGGAGCCCAAAATGTCCAGAATTAATAGTCTTTTTCCAAAATAAATGTCCAAATGTGTACACCAGAAAAGCAGGCACAAAAACATTTGTCTGGCATTATTTGTATAAAAATGGCTACACAGATGTCCCTGCAGAGCAGAGAGGTGGCCTAGTGGTCAATACAGTGGACTTTAAACAAAAAGACAGTTACAAATCTTGCCTTAATCCCATTTTATATTCCACTACACCTAAAGATATGCCACTACAATAACCATCACACTGGTAGCTGTCTTTTAAATTCAGGTACAGTAGATGTGAGTATTCAATGTTCCAGAAGGGCTCAGACAGTATAAAAATAAAGTGTACTGACCACTAGGCTATTCTTTATACTTGCTTACTGCTCTATTAAGAATGGCCATAATACCTGAAGTTGTCATAGAGTCTGGTATCCACTGTCACTTTCACTTCTTAGGATGGTGGAAGGGACTCAGTAACCCCTGGAAGATGAAGGAGGGGTTATGCTTTCATCCCTCCAGTTGTCAGCTTCTTAATTAGGGCACTTTTTTGTACCCTAGGCATGATTGAAATAGATCTAGATATAAATGTCCTTCTTTTTTCCCTTAAGCAGTTATTTAGTTTCTAATACGTATAATTTGTAGGAATGGCAGAAGAGGGGAGATACGATAGAGATGTTATATCTACGTGGCATAAATGTGATTGAGGCAAATCTCTTTCATGTGAAAGGAAGCTCCAGAATAAGAGGGCATTCGGAGGATGGTGGGCCTGCAGTTAGGACGGGCTTAGGACCTGTCCAGCCAACCAACTTAACATGAGTTGGGGTGTCAGGGGTTGGGGGAGTGTCGTGGGTGTCGCAGGGTTAGGGATGGCAATTCAGGGTTTAGGGGGACCGATCGGGGGTTCGGGGGAGTCGATTGGGAGGGTCGCGGAGGTGCGCCGTGGGCAGGACGGCCTGGGATCCCTCCTGCCCGTATTTGAGGGGGATGGGGGTCGCCTTCCGGCAGGAAGGGTTGAGCTCCCTCCTGCCTGTATTGTCGGGGTGGGGGGTGTTACAGGGGGTGTGCCTCAGCAGAAAGGGTTGGGCTCCCTCCTGCCGATATTGTCTCGGGGGGGAGTCACGGGGGGAGGGTGCCATGGGCAGGAGGGCCTGGGATCCCTCCTGCCCGTACTTGCGAGATTCAGGGGGGTTCAGGGGCTCGTTCCTCGGCAGAAGAGGTTGGGTTCCCTCCTGCCAATATTGTCTGGATTCCGGGGTGAGGTAGATCATGATCACTGCAGGAGAGATTGGGCATCTCTCCTGCCGCAGCAGTTCGGGAGGGGATCACGATCACAGCAGGGGAGATGAGGCATCTCTCCTGCCGCGATTGTGGTGGGGGGGGGCAGGTTGCCAGTGCCGCGATCAGCTCAGAGGCCCCTATTCGTAACTTATACATATTTTGACTTGGTCTTCCTGTTAAAGATTTTTTTTGTTATAGTTGCTGTATGACTAAGTCTAAGTAAGCCCACCTCCCACCCTTTCCCCTCCTCTAAAAACACCTCTTTTCGCTCTAGGCGTTTATAGGCAAGGTAAAGGCCTATGCTAGTTTTAGATACATTTAAAACCAGCTTTGATTATCGGTACTTGGACGATCTAGCTTTTTGATCATCCAAGAACCGATTTAGGCCACGTTTTGAACTTTTTTTTTTTTATTATGAGCTCCTTAAGGTTTAGTTTATAATGTGAAAGGGATGCAGCTGTCAATACTGGCTGCCATTAAGATACGAAAAGGGGATGGGAATTTTTGTGGTTGCACATTCAAAGTGGTTTACAAATATACAAGTACTTATTTTGTACCTACGACAATGGAGGATTATATTGCTTACAAAGGGTCACAAGGAACGGCACTGGGGTTGATCCCCCTGCCTCAGGGTTGTGAGGCAGCAGCTCTACCACTAGGCCACACCTCTAGTTTACCCAGTGAGATCTAGTTACTAGTTACTATGCACTTGATAGTGAAATCTGTGTGTTTTGCAACCACAAGACTAGCTGCCTTTTCAATTGCTGGTTCAGTATTGTGGAATACATTGCCAGGCTGTTTGTGCCTATGTAGGCATGTAGGGCAGTTCCGTAAATTGTTAAAAATGAACCTGTTTGCTATAGCTTTTTTAATGTGTTAAGATGGGGATCCTATTTGAAATACACATAGGGTGAGGATTATAATGTGAGCAGCTCTATATTGTTTTTATGGGGGTTTTTTTGTGTCTTTTTAAAATTTGATTCATTGTATATGTATTATCTATGACCCTCCTAGGTTCTAGAAGGAATAAAAATGTTTTAAAATAAATACTAACAATGGAGTTAACAGTATATGCCTCTCAATGATAGCTCACATTCCTATCTATACTAGGGTTACCAGATGTCCAGGAAAACCCAGACATGTCCTCTTTCCGCTTTGCCCTCTATCCTTTTCCCACTACATTACTTTTCACTTTCCATCCTTTGCCGTGTATCCTTTTTTCACTAAATTCCTTTTCACTTTCCATCCTTTTCCCTATATCCTTTTCTCACTATATTCCTTTTCAGTTTCCATCCTTTGTCCTCTATCCTTTTTTCATTACATTCTTTTTCATTTTCCATCCTTTGCCCTCTATCCTTTTTTCACTAAATTCTTTTCACTTTCCATCCTTTCTTTGCCTCTGCTGCTGAAGCCTGAACACAGACAGAGGCTCCAAGTTAAATAAATAAGTTCTCCTTTCATGCATCCCCTTCTATAGAGTTAATACTGTTATCTACATGGCAGGTTTTATCCTACCATTAGAAATGGTAAGGTACTTTGAGCACTATACCATTTATCATATGAGAATTAAGGGTAAGAAAGCCTAAAGAGCTCATTATTCTTCATTAGCATATTCATTTCCATATTATCACAGGCTATTATGGGCACTTAAAGCAATTTACCATGATTTCACCAGCACATCAATAGTTTTGCATAGTGTATAATGAGTTGTTGTTTTTTCTTTCACCATGTGTTGAAGACATTACCACACTGTAGTCAAAGACATGCTAGTGTCTTTTATGTTCTATTTTTTATTGAGGATTATGTAAACAAATAACAGAACTGTGATCAACAACATCAAACAAATTAGTTGGGGTGTATATTAGAAAGCAGCATAGAAACAGAAACATAGAAAATGACGGCAGAAAAGGGCCACGGCCCATCTAGTCTACCCACACTAATGGCCCATCCCCTAACTACCTCCATGAAGAGATCCCACATGCCAATCCCAACTTTTCTTAAAATCTGGCACGTTCCTGGCCTCAATTACCTGTTGTGGAAGATTATTCCAGCGGTCAACCACCCTTTCAGTGAAGAAATATTTTCTGGTGTCGCCATGAAAATTTCCCACCCCTGATTTTCAACGGATGCCCTCTTGTTGCCGTGGGTCCTTTAAGGAAAAAGAGATCCTCTACCACCTCGATACGACCCGTGACATATTTGAATGTCTCGATCATGTCTCCCCTCTCTCTGCGTTCCTCGAGTGAGTACAGCTGCAACTTACCCAGACGTTCCTCATACGGGAGATCTTTGAGTCCTGAGACCATCCTGGTGTCCATTCACTGAACCGACTCAGCTCTCCACACATCTTTTTGATAATGCGGCCTCCAGAATTGTACACAGCATTCCAGATGGGATCTCACCATGGATCTGTACAACGGCATTATGACCTCGGGCTAACGGTTGACGAAACTTTTACGGATACAGTCCATGATTTGTCTAGCCCTAGATGAAGCTTTCGTCACTTGATTGGCAGTCTTCATGTCTTCGCTTATAATCACCCCTAAGTCACGTTCTGCTACGGTCCTTGCTCGGATCTCACCATTTAGGGTGTAAGTCCTGCAAGGATTTTTGCCACCAAGGTGCATGACCTTGCATTTTTTGGCATTGAAACTTAGTTGCCAAGTCTTTGACCAATGCTCCAGCAGGAGTAGGTCCTGCGTCATACTGTCGGGCATTGAGCTTTTGTCGGGCACTGTGCTTTCATCTGTTGTGCGGTTGCCTACTATGTTGCATAGTTTGGCATCATCGGCGAATAATGTAATTTTACCTCGAAGCCCCTCAGCCAAGTCTCTTACGAAGATGTTAAATAGGATCGGGCCCAAGACCGAGCCCTGCGGCACTCCGCTGATCACCTCCATTGTATCGGAGAGGGTACAGTTTACCACTACCCTCTGAAGTCTACCTCTAAGCCAGTCCCTAACCCATGCGGTTAATGTTTCACCCAGTCCTATCGAACCCATCAATAACTGCTCAATAACCTGCGGTGTAGGACGCTATCAAATGCTTTGCTGAAGTCCAAGTACACAACGTCCAGGGACTCCCCTATATCCAGCTTTCTTGTTACCCAGTCAAAGAAGCTGATCAGATTTGATTGGCAGGATCTTACCTTCGTAAAACCATGTTGATGGGGATCTCGTAGATTCCCCTCGTTCAGGATTGTATCCAATTGGTGTTTGATTAGTGTTTCCATAAGTTTACTCACTATTGATGTGAGACTCACCGGTCTATAATTCTCAGCCTTCGTCCTGCATCCCTTTTTGTGAAGTGGAATGACGTTAGCCATTTTCCAATCCAACAGGACTCTTCCTGTACTTAGGGAAAGATTGAAGAGCGTGGATAACGGTTCCGCCAGGACGTCACAACTCCCTGAGCACCCTGGGGTGTAGTTTGTCCGGTCCCATAGCTTTGTTCACCTTGAGTCTTGATAGCTCCTCGTAGACACTGCTGGGCGTAAACTCGAAATTTCAAAACGGGTCTTCTGAGTTTTCCCTCGTCGGCAGCTGAGGGCCGGATCCTGGCGCCTCGCAAGTGAAGACCGAGCAGAAGTATTCATTTAAAAGTTTGGCTTTGTCGGAGTCCGATTCTACATAGTTCCCATCGGGTTTCCTAAGACATACTATCCCATCTGTGTTTCTTTTTCTGTCACTAATATACCAGAAGAAGGATTTATCGCCCTTCTTGATGTTCTTCGCAAGGTTACATTAAAACCATTAATCAATTTATCTTATTTATTTTTATAAAAACTTAATATACCACTTGGAGTCACAGCGGTTTCCAAAAAAACATACATAGATCAAAAACAAAAACAATACAAATCATTCTTCAAAATAATATCAACACATATGAAAACAAGACCTACAAATTCTTCAGTATCGTTATTTTTTTAAATGTTACAAAAATGCCCAAAGTTAGGAAAGATAGATCAAAAGTATGCATCTACAAACAGCTTGGTTTTCAACATCTTCTTAAAGCTATAGTGATCTACACATACCCCTGTTTTACTAAGGTGCGCTAACCAATTAGCGCGCACTAATTGAATTAGCATGCACTAAACACTAATGTGTCCATAGACTAACATGCACGCATTAGCGTTTAGCATGCACTAAATCGGTTAGCGCACCTTAGTAAAACAGCCATAATCTTAGTTGCCCAGTAAGCTTGTTCCAATATGATATTCCAGCAATGGAAAACATTTGAAGTTGAGTTGCCACGTATCGTGCATAGTAATTTACTTAAGTCTAAGCCAAGGACCTCCAATCTTAACAAATATAGACATCATAGGAAATGAGATGGGCCTCAGAAAGAAGCAAGAGTGTTACAGAACAAATTTTTAGCTAGAGGTTATCCCAGATAATGCGTCAAGCATACTTAAGAGCTCTTCATGCAAACCGGGATCTCCTCTTATTAGGCCGACCAAAGGAAAACAATATGGGTCAGGTCTGTGTTCTTTCTCACTTCACTCAATTGTCCTTGATTGCCAAAAGCATCTATAAGCACTGGCATGTACTTCAACTTCATCAACTATTTGCAGAAAAACCTGGCATAGCTTACACTAGAGGGAAAAATTTGTCAGACTACTTGGTATCTTCAGAAGTAGAGGAACTGTGGTCAACTCTGAAAGCTACCATTCAGGAGGCGACCAATCGCTATATAAAATCAGGGAGTAAACGGCGTAGGAACAATAAGCCACAATAGTTCTCTGCGGAGATATCGGACCTCATAAAAGAGAAGAAAAAAGCGTTCATCTCCTACAAACATACAGGATCTCAGGACTCTAGAGAAGTCTATTTGACTAGAGCAAGAGCCGTCAAAACAGCAGTTAGAGAGGCCAAAATCCGAATGGAGGAAACTTTAGCAAAGAACATCAAGAAGGGCGATAAATCCTTCTTCAGGTACATTAGCGACAGAAACCGCAGCACAAGCGGGATAGTACGCCTTAAGAAACCAGACGGGACCTATGTAGAAGCAGACTCGGAAAAAGCTGAACTGTTAAACGAATACTTCTGCTCGGTATTCACCCGTGAGGCACCAGGTTCCGGCCCTCAACTACAAAAAAAGGATGGCTCAGTAGACCTGTTTAGTAACTTCAAGTTCACAACAAGCAGTGTCTACTGTGAGTTGTCAAAACTCAAGGTTAACAAAGCAATGGGGCCAGACAACCTACACCCCAGGGTGCTCAGGGAGTTAAGGGACGTCCTGGCGGAACCACTATCCGCGCTCTTCAATCTCTCCCTTAGTACAGGTAGAGTCCCGTTGGACTGGAAAACGGCTAACGTCATTCCACTCCACAAAAAAGGTTGCAGGACAGAGGCTGAGAACTATAGACCAGTGAGTCTCACATCAATAGTGAGCAAACTAATGGAAACTCTAATCAAACACCAATTAGATATGATCCTGGATGAGGAGAATCTGCGGGATCCCCGTCAGCATGGATTTACCAAGGGGAAATCCTGCCAATCCAACTTGATCAGCTTCTTTGACTGGGTGACGGGGAAGCTTGATGTTGGAGAGTCCTTGGACATTGTGTACTTGGACTTCAGCAAAGCATTTGATAGTGTCCCTCACCGCAGGTTATTGTGCAAAATGAGTTCTATAGGATTAGGTGACACTTTGACTAAATGGGTTGGGGACTGGCTTGGTGGTAGGCGAATGGCACCCCCTCCGTAACGACGGCAGTGATCAGTGGAGTGCCGCAGGGCTCGGTCTTGGGCCCGATCCTTTTCAATATCTTTATAAGAGACTTGGCTGAGGGGCTTCACGGTAAAATAACATTATTCGCCGATGACGCCAAACTGTGTAATATAACAAGCAAGGGCACAATGGACAATATGAAACACGACCTACTCCTACTGGAGCAATGGTCTAGGACCTGGCAACTGAGCTTCAATGCCAAGAAATGCAAAGTCATGCACCTTGGCAGCCAAAATCCATGCGAGACTTACACCCTAAATGGCAAGATCCTAGCATGGACTGTTGCAGAATGGGACTTGGGGGTAATCATCAGTGAAGACATGAAGACTGCCAATCAAGTGAAGCGGGCTTCATCTAAGGCTAGGCAGATCATAGGATGTATACGTAGGAGTTTCGTCAGCCGCAAGCCTGAAGTCATTATGCCATTGTATAGATCCATGGTGAGGCCTCATCTGGAATACTGCGTACAATTCTGGAGGCCTCATTACCGCAAGGATGTGCTGAGGCTTGAGTCGGTCCAGCGAATGGCCACCCGGATGGTCTCGGGACTCAAGGATCTCCCGTACGAGGAATGGCTGGATAGATTGCGGCTATACTCACTCGAGGAACGCAGAGAGAGGGGAGACATGATCGAGACGTTCAAATACCTCACGGGCCGAATCGAGGTAGAAGAAGATATCTTCTTTTTCAAAGGTCCGACGGCGACAAGAGGACATCCATAGAAAATCAGGGGCGGGAAATTGCACGGCGACACCAGGAAATACTTTTTCACTGAAAGAGTGGTTGATCGCTGGAATAGACTTCCACTTCAGGTGATCCAGGCAAGCAGCGTGCCTGATTTTAAGAAGAAATGGGATCGTCACGTGGGATCTCTGCACAGAGATAAATAGGGGAGGGACATTGGGGTGGGCAGACTAGATGGGCCGCGGCCCTTATCTGCCGTCTTTTTCTATGTTTATATGTTTATATGTAAGTTAAAATGAGAGTTCAACATTCCAATGGGATAGGCTGGCATGGTCCTTGAGGTCATTGTACATAATGTAGCAGAAATAGCCATGGTCAACATCACATTGCTGTCTGTGAGTCTGAACTGCACAAATGCCTGCATTCTCATACTGAAGTCTCAGCATGAAAAACAAGTAACCAAGAGGCTCAGATTCACAGAGAGTACTGGGATGCCAGAAGTGACTGTTCCTGCGACCAGTAAGTAAGTTGATTGGAAGAGGACTTGGTTTGAGAGTGAGGTACATTTATTTAGATTTAAAATGCACCCTTGTAGTAGCAGCTCAACTCAAATTACATTCACATTTAGGTATACACATACAAGCATAAATGCCAAAATTATGCCTCAGTGCTATTCTATAAATACACACTTTTCTCACTCACCACTAAATTCTATAAGTGGGACTCAAAACTGTGCATGCAAATTTGTGTGCACAATTCAATGATCCAATTTGCACCAATAATTGGATGCTAGCAATCAATTATTTGCAGTCAGTGACATAAATTTGAATTTATGCGTGCATCTTGCTAGACACAATTCTTTAAAGACGTGTATATAAATTTTTGAACATGCTGAAAGGGGGTGTGGCTATGGGAGGGACATGGGTGGATCAAGGGCTTTCACTAAAGATGCACACAGTGTTTGGGAGATCCATGCCTTAGTTAAGCATGAGAATTTACACCAGGTTTTAGTTGGTGAAAATCTTTACATCCAAAATGGTGCCCAACTTGGAGTGCTGTTTCTAGAATAGCACTCAGCGCTCATTTTTGGGTGCCCAAATGTGGGTGCCATTTATTAAATCTGGTGTGGACCTTGAACAGAGCAGTGGCATGTGTTCAGGGCCTTCAGGGGATTCACCTCACCCCCTTAAAGGCCCTGAGGTCACTGCTCTGAATTTGATTGGTTGAGCAGGCAACAGGCAGATGCTGCTCAGCCAATCAAATGCAGAGCAGTGCCCTCAGGGCCTTCAGGGAGTTTGGAGAATCCTAAGCCCAAGAGTCCTGCTCTTTTATTTTTTTTTGGGGGGGGGAGTTATGTTTTGTTTGATGCAGTTTAACTAGTTGAGCAGGCTGCCTACTCAACAAATCAAATTGCATCAAGCAAAAAGTAAACAAAACAATAAAAAGGCAGGGCTGTAGAGCTGGTGATTCACTGAATCCCCTGAAAGCCCTCACTGCACGCCACTGAATCAGAACCTTTGTGGAAGTCACACTTATGCACATACTGTAATTTATGCTATAAGAGCATTCAGCAAAGTGGTGTGTGTCACTTCTAGTACACAAACCTCAAAAGGGGCATGGCCAGGGGAGCATGGATAGATCATGGGTGTTCCTAAAAGTTAGATGCACTGTTATACAATACACCCGATCTGCACACAACTTAGGTACAGGTATTTAGGCCGCGATTCGGAGGGGGGTGGGGTGAGCCATCTCTCCTGCAGCGATCAGCCCTCCCCCGACTCTTACGATCGGGTAGGAGGGAGCACAAGCCCTCCTGCCCCGCGGGGGTGGGGGTGGGGGGGGTCGTGGGGTCATCAGGGGGGTCACGGTTTGGCAGGGGGGGGAGATCGTGGGTTCGGGTGGAGGGCGGTCGTGGGGGGGGGTTGTGTCCAGGGCAGGAGGGCCTGGGATCCCTCCTGCCCCTATTGTAGTGGGGGGTGGGGAGTAGGGAGTCCACTTGGGCAGGAGGGCTTGGGCTCCCTCCTGCCCGATCTTGTAGGGGGTGGGGGGCGAGAGGCCAGAAAGGCTTGGGATCCCTCCTGGCCCAATCGTAATCAGGGGGGGGCCGCGGGGCAGGAGGGCTTGGGCTCCCTCTTCCCCCGATGTCGTCGGGGAGTTCAGGGGTGCCCGTGGCAGGAGGGCTTGGGCTCCCTCTTGTCCCGATGTTGTGGGGGGGGGGGGTTGGGGTGGATTCTGTAACCGGTGTTGTTTTTGACAGACACCGGTTACAGAATCCAGCTTTTAGGCGAAGGACTGGCTCCTCCTTCGCCTAAAAGCTTTTGTTTTGAGGCTTAGGGTATTAGTTTAAATCAGTGGTCTCAAACTTGCGGCCCTCTGTATGTTTATCATAATCACAAAGTAAAATAAAACAGTTTCTTGATCATGTCTCTTTAGCTATAAATGACAATATTATTATTAAGACTTAGCCAAAGGAAAGATTTATAAACTATAAAGAGTTTTACCTCATGCAAAATTGTCATTTCTTTAATAAGGCATTAACTATTTTTTCTGCGGCCCTCCAAGTACCTACAAATCCAAAATGTGACCCTGCAAGGGTTTGAGTTTGAGACCACTGGTTTAGATGTAGTGGTTGTTTGGGCGTTTAAACAGCTGAACATATAGGCAAGCCATTATAAAAAAAAACCTCCTTTTGGATGTTTTTTTTTTGATTATGGACATTTTCCCTGCTTCTACTTTCAACGTTTAAGGCCTTAGGCCAAAAGGGGACTTAGACATTTTTTTTTATTATGCCCCTCTACGCTTATTAGTTTAGGCCTGCCATTCATTTACCTTGATTGATGAGCCTGGTGCTGGGCAAGGTCATTTCACTGTGCGAGAGGTGCATCAGTTGTCTAGGAACGCAATTACATTGGGTCTGCTCACACCTTTCCTGGCTTGCAAATTGCTCTTGCTCAGTTCTCAACCACCAATCCCTCCTCTCTCCCAATACCACCACTGATGCTGCTGCTTTATTCAACCTGCGGAGGTAGCAGCAAAACAAGAAGAAACACACACAGGGCTGCAGAGTTCGGGAATGCACTATGAGATCTGCCAGTCCTCTACCCCCTCTTACGTCAATGCCTAGGGTTACCAGACGTCCGGATTTCCCCGGACATGTACTCCTTTTGAGGACATGTCTGGGGGTCTGGACGGCTTTTCAAAATATCTCATCTGTTTCATGTGATCTGCAAATTGTTTTCTGTTAATATCTTCATCAACAGGATGCTGGGAATTATTAAAAAAAGAGATGGTTAATAAGACTAAGAATGTCATAATGCCCCTGTATCGCTCCATGGTGTGACCTCATCTGGAGTATTGTGTTCCATTCTGGCCTCCTTATGTCAAGAAAGATATAGCCCGTAGCTTGAAATAACAGTTTAAAGGCTTTAGCAACACGCCACGGTCATCTTTAGATCTTATTTTTGGGTGGCTGCTTCGTGGAAATAGGTTGAATGAGGTGAGCAAAGTTTGGTAGTAATGCATTTTATGAAATGTTAGAGATAGTATATATTTTTTATAAGAGAATAATCTTAGGCTTGTATTATAGGGATTACTGCCCTGAGGAAACCCCCTATGGGTGAAACATGTTGGCGTTTCTATCCCTCCAGACTTACTACCCAAGCTAAGTACTACTCTTATAACTAAACTATTTAACTAAATTATTTATATAATATGCACAAATCTTTATAAAAAAACGACCCGGTGACGATTGGGTGCATAAAGCCAAATGTTATGAAAGTTTTTGAACATTTGGTGGCACTTCTGAGGGCCGGAAAGAACTGTATGAACTACTTTGTACATTGAAGGTGGTGAAGGGGAGGTTTAATCATAAACACCCCCCCCCCCTAATATCATAAGAAAGATATAGCGGCACTAGAAAAGGTTCAAAGAAGAGCGACCAAGATGGTAAAGGGGATGGAACTCCTCTTGAATGAGGAAAGACTAAAATGGTTAGGGCTCTTCAGCTTGGAAAAGAGATGACTGAGGGGAGATATGATTGAAGTCTACAAAATCCTGAGTAGAGTAGAAAGAGTACAAGTGGATCAATTTTTCGCTCCATTAAAAATTACAAAGACTAGGGGACACTCGTTGAAGTTACACGGAAATACTTTTAAAACCAATAGGAGGAAATTTTTTTTTCACTCAGAGAATAGTTAAGCTCTGGAACACGTTGCCAGAGGATGTGGTAAGAGCAGATAGCGTAGCTGGTTTTAAGAAAGGTTTGGACAAGTTCCTGGAGGAAAAATCCATAGTCTGTTATTGAGAAAGACATGGGGGAAGCCACGGCTTACCCTGGATCGGTAGCATGGAATATTGCTACTCCTTGGGTTTTGTCCAGGTACTAGTGACCTGTATTGTATGTAGTGAGAATGGGCTACTGGGCTTGATGGACCATTGGTCTGACCCAGTAAGGCTATTCTTATGTTCTTAATTTTTTTATATTTTTTAGTATATGGTTGATACTGTATGGTCTCAAGGTATACTTAACCCTGTTTGGTTTAGCCATATTCACACTATTGCATCCAGACTTTTATTTTTCATTTATTTTATTTTTTCAAGGTTTTTTTCTGTTACTTTCTTTATACTGTGTTTTTTTGGTAATTTACTTTATATTGTGTTGATGGTTAATTACCCTATACAATGGTTTTACAGTATGTTTATCTCTGATTTAAATCACCAGCCATAGCTCGTCCTCATATGTTATTATCAAATCTTTTGGGGTTTTTTCCAACATCATTAATCTCGTATTCATTTTTCATCGTTTCAGTATTGGCACACCATTGTATGCCTTGCAGCATAACTGTTTTGTCGTATTTGGAATTTGGTATGTATTCACACGGAACCAATTATTCCTATTCTTCAATATTCATGCGGTATTTCACATCACACAGTTGTATGGTTTCACATATCATTAAAGTTTGAGGCATCTGATATTTGATATGGTTCATTCTCACACAGCCTTATATTTCTATCCACTGGTACTTTCTTATTATCATTCACACTTTGATATTCATCATTATATTTTGATGTCCATTCATATGGTTTTATTTTACCACTTTTCTGCACTCTTCGCCCCTTTTAGTTTTGTAATTCACATTTAAAAATTGTCTAAATCACATTCTTTTACTTCTTCAAAGATTTTCCTCATTTTATACTTTTCTCACAACTTTTGTCACAATAAATCATATTTTTATTCACATTCCATTTGAGTATTTCCATATACACGTTCCCTTAGGACCCTGAAAAAGGCATTCCTAGCCGAAACATGAACCGTGTTGGGTCCGCACCACAATTCATTGATGTGCGTTGTATGGATTGATATTACCTGCACCATTTGGAACATTTGCAAAGCATTATCACAATAAACGTTTACATCAAATACCTTGTATCTACAGTACTGCTTTTGTTTTTGACTTTCCCTTGGTTTCCTGTGGATTATGTTGGTGTTTCTTTGGTTGTGGACCAGCACACATCTGCACATGTTATTTTGTACAATAAAGTTTTGTAATGCTAATATTTCAGTGTAGAACATCCTGGTTCATGCACGATGTGTGCTGGCACATTCATTTTCTTCAGACTTGCGCACCTTTATTCTGCCTTTACTACAGCACCTTGCATAGAGGTGCAGCAAGCTTTCCTAATAAGCCTGCAAGTTCTACAGCTTGTACCTCATTAACCTACTGCATTGTGGCAGAATATTTCCTCGCTAATCTTGTGGTAGAAGCTGTAAGGCTGTACCATATGGCTTGTATTGAGACCTCAGGGGAGGGAGGGAACTATAGCTGATGGTGTGATCAGCTAGTCATGGAAAAAGCAAAAAAAAAAAAAAAAAAAAGGTAGAAAACCCCTATGAATGTATACTAGTGTCGGGGAAGGAAATAGGGGAGGCCCAATTAATTCCAACAAACTACAGGGATGAATAAACATGCATAAAATAACATTTATTAATAGACCAAAAATAATTATGATAAAAACTTTCTAAAACCAATAAAATATGAAAACAGCCTGATTAAAATACATAGAGAAAAATAAGGCTGTTAATACACATGAAAATATTGACACAGATCTGTGTTTTGGCAATAAACGCCTGCCTCGGGAGTCACGAGACAACTTGTCTGCTTTTTAACCATTGAGATGATTGCAGATTGTTCTGCCTTTTTACTCAGCACACTTTCACTTTAAATGGATGCGTGAGATTGTTGCCAGTAGAGTAATCAGGCTTCTAACAGTGTCTTAATTACAATCTTTTTAGATAAAAGACATGCGATAAATTGTACTCCATTGGAAACAAGACCCCTGAGGCAGGCCTTATGGCCAAAACACGTACATGTCAGGTCTTAACAGTGAATAACAGAATGAGCATCACAGGTTGCCTCTTTTGTCTTCCTTTTTTTTTTTTTTGTCTTCTTTTGTTCTGCCTTTTTACTCAGCACATGCCAATCCATTGGCAATACTTGCCTATACAGTACACAAATCAGACACAGTATTGTCTAGACTAGATCTTGTGACTCATGAGGTAGGTGTTTATGGAAACGATTTTCTATATGTAATTGAATCAGGTTCCAAGAAACAAGTAGACAAACGGTCTGATGAGTCCCAAAGAAAGGAAATCGTGGAAGCGGACATGGTAAAGTCGAAGAAGTCTTAAAAAAATCTTTATTAGAATAGATTAAAATGCTTTAATAAAAGGTATTTTAAGCCCCATTCAACTTTGATGGTGTCTTTATCATCGTTGTTTTTTCTTTGGTCTGTGGATAAATACTACTTTCTATATGTTTATTCACCTCATGCAATTCACTGGATTTTAATCGATCCTCCCCTACTCCCTTCGCCGAGACTTGATCAATTTTTCAGCCAGGTTTCAAACTGATCTGTGAGATGGGAGGAAAGAGAATGATGGCCAGCATTAATTAATTATTCAGGAAGTTTTATAGTTTATTTTACTTTACTATGGGACTCATTAAAAAAAAAAAGTCAAAAAATGATATAACATGGAGATGGACAGCCACCAAAACATAATATGGAGGTGGACAGTCAACAAAACGTCTAAAGCAGAGGTATCCAACCTTTTGGCTTCCCTGGGCTGCATTGGCTGAAAAAAATGTTTCTGGGGCTGCACAAACATGCAAACGCTGCAGCAAGACAGAGGAGGGAGCCAGCAAGATGATAAACACCCGGGGGCAGCAGAGGAAAACACTGCATCACCCTCAACCGGGGCTGCATAAAATACTTTAAGGGGTCGATGGTGGACACCCCTGGTTTAAAGTATATAATCAAAAAACAACCACAAAAGCTTCACCCAATGCTAGTCCATGATATTATGACATCTGCAAAGAGGGCATTTTGTGGGAGCGGACCCCTGGTCTGACCCGGCAGAGGCATTGCTTATGTTCTTATGGCATGGGCAGCATAAAGAGATGTGCATCTTGGCATGATAATGGATAGCAAAATGATTCATTTGGGCATCCTGAAACATGCCCAGATTTAGACCTCTTTAAAAGCGAATAAGGTGAGTAACAGATTGTCTTTTGACCCATTAGTGACTTGGTTGTATTGGAGATTGGAGAGCAAGAAGCGAGCATTTGTCCGAAGTAGTAGAGAGTTCCTGAGTGCTGTATTTATTGCCTGTCTGTCTGTGTCACTGTCTGAACCCTCACCTAACCAGCCCTGCTCCTCTGCCTGGCACCTCTTACATCCCACACCCATATCTTCCACACCCCAGTCACTCCTTTCGCCCATCCATTCTACCTCCTTCCTGTTTCTCAGCCACCATTCTATACCTAGTGTGTAACCATGCTCAGTGTCGCTGTGCTGTCTCTAAGTGTCTCTGTGCTAGGAGCTGGAGAATGATTACTGAATGTGTTACCTGTGTGTGTCTGGAATGTGTGAAGGGATGGGGTGCCTGAGTGAGTACTGCTGTTGCTATGTGTGTCTGATAACTGTGTGCCTGGGCTGGGAGAGTAAGTGTCTGGGTGTCATTTGTCTGGGGAGGGGAGCACTGCATGTGGTAGGTGTAGGCACACACAGTGCTGTTTATGGTGATGGTGGGACACACCTGTGCTACTGGGTGATGAATGCTCTCAATGCACTGGTGGCAGTGGAAGCTATGTTACAGGTGGAAGAGAATAGTCAGGAAGAGCCCACAGGAGATACCCCCAGATGAGGTCTTCAGGACTCATACTCATCCACCTCAAGGTCACCACTTTCCTCATATTTTTGGGCATCGGGAGCTTCCAGTATATCCTAGAAGCAAACACAAGTCTCATCCAGCCTACCATCTCCCTCACCCAGTTCCTCTGACCCTTCCTCACCCACACCCCAGACTACATCACTTTTCCCATCTCCCAGGCCTCCCAGTCACTGCAAAACACTATGGCACAGTTCTATGTCATAGACCACTTCCCCTCAGTCTTAGGCATCATCGACTGCACATGTACTGCACTCAGACACCCCCTCCCCTTCCCCCCCCCCCCCCCCCCGGCGGATGAGGCCACCTACAGCAACAGGAAAGCACTCCATTCTAAGAATAAGCAGATTGTGTGTGATTCCTAAGGGGCGAGAGTGGACGTGTATAGAGATACCCAGGCTTCACCCATGATACCTGCATCTTCCAGCACTCTGGAATCTACAGGAGATTGAACCGATGGGTCTTGGTTGAACCACTTGTCATACTGGTAATATCATTGGAATCTTCAAATTTTTTCTTTGCCTCCATCTACTGGTAAGTGGACATAACCTTAGTCTGAACTGATCTAGCATGATTCAAGGAAATGTATTAACAGCTAAGAGTAAATTTCACTTTTTACCACAGTGAAATTTACCATATGAGCCACCAATCTGAAGTAGTGACTCATGAAGTAGATTAAATTTAAATTTTGTGTTGCATTTTTCACGCTACAGAAGCCCTCAAGTTTGACCAGCTATCTTTTAAAGGGTAGGACAAGTGCATTATAAAATATCCCTCTACCTCCTTATCCTCTTTTTTTTTATTTTTAATAAGAATTCCCCTTCCTGATACCCTTGTTAAGAACTTCCTAACCCTCAATCCATAAAAACATTGAAACATAACAGCAGATAAAGGTCATCTGCAGCATCCATCATCTCCTCCTCTCCCTAAGAGATCCCATGTGCCTGTCCCATTCTTTCTTGAATTCATACACAACCTTTATCTCCACCACCTCTACCAGAAGACTATTCCACACATCTGCCACCCTTTCTGTAAAGAAGTATTTCCTTGGTTTACACAGGAGCCCATCACCTCTTAACTTCATCCCAAGCCCACTCACTCTGGAGTTTCTTTGCAATTAAAAGAGACTTGCATCATGCGTATTTATGCCACATAGGTATTTAAATGTCTTTATCATATCTCCCTTCTCTCGCCTTTCCTCCAAAGTATACATATTGAAATCTTTGAGCTGGTCCTTGTATGCCTTATGGCGTAGACCATCAACCATTTCAAAAACCTTCCTCTGGACCAACTCCATCCTGTTTATATCTTTTTAAAGGTGTGGTCTCCAGAATTGTATACAATATTCTAAATGAAGTCTCACAAGAGTCATATGGGGCATCAATACCTCCTCTTTTCTACTGGCCATACTGTACTTCTCCCTATGCATCCAAGCATCCTTCTAGCTTTCCCTGTCACCTTTCAACCTGTTTGGCCACCTTAAGATCACTACAAATTATCACATCCAAGTCCCACTCCTCTTTCATGCATAAAAGTTCTTTACCCCCTAAACTGTACTGTTCCCTGGGGTTTTTGCAGCCCAAATACATGACCTTGCATTTATTAGCATTAAATCTTAGCTGCCAAATTTCAGACTATTCCTAAAGTTTCACTAGGGCCTTTCTCATGTTCTCCACCCTTTTTTTAAATTAAAGACAGTTCTTCTCTTGATTCTTTGGGCAGTGAATCTCACAACATTGGTGCCTGATACACAGAAGGGAGCCTTTTGGGTGGGTTTTTTTTTTAACATCAAGCCTAGCATTTTTTAATAGCAGGAACCTGAAGAAAGGAAGCTTGAATGGACATTAACTCTCGAGGAGTACATGTACATTACGAGCAGCTTAGTAATTTTCCCTCTTATGATGGGGTGCTAAAAAGTTCTCAGCCCAACCAAGAAGAGAATTACATGGATATGGTTCAATCAATGATCTGAAACAATGTCAAAACATAGAATTTTGTTTCTGAAAAATGGCACTTAATGAAAAAAAGATTGAAATAAGAAAACAAGCTTTTCAGCTACAGTGGCAAAATAATGCTCAATATTTAGAAAATTGGTGGGTTGGGCTGAGAACATTTCAGCACCACCTTGTAATGTTTTACTTGTCTGAGGGTTATCTTATTGTTTAAACAAGTGCCAGTGGAAGCTAAGCAATAGGTTTCAAGAAAGCTGTTTGAATCCCAGAGCTAATGTCATCCTTTTAGTAGATCATGTCTGAAGTGGTTATATTTTCTAAAAGTAGAGGCTTCAGGGAACAGAAATTGTCAACATCTCTAAAGTTATGTTACCAGTTTGATTTTTTTTTTTTTTCTAGGAACATTATTTTCTGATATGTCAACATAGACCATTTAAAACAGATTACAAGAACAGGCTAAATAATAAAATCTAATCTAATTTGGTATTTGTGCATTACACTATACCTACAAAGGTTCAAGGCGACTTAAAATAAGAAACAGAGAACACTTTAGAACATTGCAGAAATCTAAGGAGGGTGTTGCAATAGAACATTTGGGACATAACATTCATTTTGAACATTACTGAAATCTAAGGAGACATTACAATACAAGGATGCGCTAAAAGTCAATTAAGACCTTGGGATAACTCAAGTCAAAATGCAATGTATGAACATTGTAATCCTTCAGGGTATATCATTAATGAGAACTTCAGTTCTGAGAGGTATAATGGATAAATATTGCAAGGAAATCATTAGAGCTTTGCGTCAATTGAAAAGCTTTTGTCAGTTTGTTGAATCAAGTAAAAAATAAGTTATTATGATTTGAAATATTCATTAAAAAGCAATACACAATGCCAGATGTCAGAGATCCCATATGCCTGTCCCACACTCTCTTGAATTCAGAGACAGTCTTTTTCTCCATCACCTCTACCGAGAGACTACTCCACAGATTTACCACAATTTCTGTAATAAGGTATTTCCTTAGATTACTCTCGAGCCTATCGGCTCTTAACATCATCCTATGCCCTCTCATTCCGGAGCTTCCTTTCAATTAAATGAGATGTGCCGCATGTGCAGTTATGCCCATGTAGGTGACATCTCTTTCTTTCTTTTTTTTTTTTTTTTAAGTTCAATAATTTTTATTAAGTATTTTAAAGGATACAAGAATCATTTAAAGTACATAGAAACAAAATAAAGCTTTCTGTATATAAAATATATAAATCTATGTTTAACTGTATAGGAGCAAAGGCTCCAATTATTAAAAATGTATGTAAGGGATATATAAGATAAAGATGAGAGAGAGCAGGAAAGAAAAAGGAAAGAAAAATGAAAGAGAGAAGAGAGGAGAAGAAAAGGATAACAGGAGTGTCTAAGAAGATGAGCGTACATAGGAATCTAAGAATGACCATGGAGATAGGCCTATTACAGGGTCTGACATTGTTTTAGCATGAGCGTTAATATAGTGAAATAGGCGCAGGTTGTCTCCTATATATCTTTGTTTAATGAACCCTGTTTGATCTTTATGTATAAGCAATGGGATTATTTTGGTAAGTCTTAATGCAAGTAATTTTGCCATTATCTTGTAGTCTAAATTGAGGAGAGAGATGGGGCGAAAGTTTTTAACTAAAGTGTCATCTCTGTCAGGTTTAGGGATTACTACAATGGTGGCCTCGGTGAAATTGAATTGCTTGTCCGGAGTGGAGTGGAGGAAGTCATAATATTTAAGGAGATGGGGAGCTAGTAGGGTGCGAAATTGCTTAAAGAATTCGTTCGTGAAGCCGTCTGGGCCAGGGGCTTTCCCAGCAGGTAAGGAAGATATGGCAGTTTCAATTTCTAATATAGTTATTTGAGAATCAAGTTCCAATTTAACAGATTCTGGAATGGTCGGATGAGTTAAGGAGGTAAGAAATGAGTCTATATCTGCTTCAGGAGTGGTAGATTCGGATTGGTATAAAGAAGTATAGAATTTTTCAAATTGAGATGAAATTAGAGATCTGGTTTTGACTAATTGACCTGATGGATTCTGAATAGCCGTTATATGTAGTCTTTTAGATTTATTTTTAAGGTATCTGGCCAAAGGACGACCCATTATATTATCTCCCATGTAATGACCAGAGTTAGAGATAAAAATATCACGCCTAGCTATATATGAAACTAAAGTATTATATTCATATTTAAGATTTTGAATACATTGGAAAGTATTTGGGTCATGTATGTGATTAGACATATGTTGTAATTCTAAGGTTTTGATGGAGTTTTCTAAATCTTTTTCCTTTCTCATGGACTGTTTCTTTTTCCAAGAGGCAATTTTAATCAATTCACCTCTAAGGGTTACTTTGTATGCTTCCCAGACAATGGAAGGGCAAATTTCAGGATCTTTAGAATTATTTTCAAAAAACTTTGCAGTGAAAGAATTGATTTTTTCAATAATTTCCTCGTCTAGCAGTAAGGTGTTGTTTAGCCACCATGAGGGGGATTCCTTATGTGGGGCTGAGATGGATATATATAAAGAGATGGCAGCATGATCAGTGAGAGAGATTGGATGTATAATGGTATTGGTGAGATCTTGAATAAGAGAAGGGGATAAGAGAAAATAATCAATTCTCGAGTATGTATTATGTGGAGGTGAAAAAACTCTTTCATATCTCCCCTCTCCTGCATTTCCTCTGTGCATTTTGGCTGCAAAAACCCGAGGGAATGGTACAGTTTAGGGGGTGAAGAACTTTTGTGCTCAAAAAAGAAACAAAACTTAAGGTGGCCAAACAGGTTGAAAAGGCAACAATAAAAGCTAGAAGGATGCTTGGGTGCATAGGGAGAGGTGTGGCTAATAGGAAAAAGGAGGTATTGATGCCCCCATATAAGACTGGTGAGACCTCATTTTGAGGGGAAAACCTTTCTGTTATAGTAGGTCCACTCCTTCCCTCATGGTGGTTAGATAAATACTCTATATGTGCATGTGTAAAATCTAAGACCTCTCCCCCTCCCCCATTATAGATGGAAAATGGGTTACTTATAAAACTGGGTCATAATTGGCTGTTCAAGCTGTGCTGTGTTTTGGGAGACTATGGAACTCCTTTTCCAAAGTGAAAAACACCCGCAAAATAGTATAAAGTGGCATTTAGTTCAGAATTAGCCTCAGATTTAAATCTTACCACTTTGATAAAGGATTATGATCTTTGTCACTACACCCCAAACTGCTGCATTTTCAAAACCCATGATTACTCCTGTTCCATGGTCAGATCATTCCTTAATTATTACAAATTATTGTCTTAAATCTATCAAGAATAATTTTCTCCCGAAAAAGGTCACTTATCGAGATTATAATAAAATTGAACTTTCTTCAATTATTTCATCTATTGCCAATAAACGACCAAATTCCATCATGGCACAATGCAACCGAAAATTTACATATTAAAACTATCGGTCAAAGGAAAATAAGAAACCCCTGGTTCACAGATGAACTATTACTAATTAAAAAACAACTAAGGGCACTAGAACGAAAATGGAGCCAAATGAAAACAAGGGATAATTTAAATAAATACAAAGAACAAATGCAGTATTATAAAAATAAAATAAATCTAGCAAAAAAAACATATTACTCAAAACTGCATCTCTAATGTTAAAAACTCTTCTACTCTTTTCTCGATTCTCAAAAATTTTACAACCCCAAAAAGAATGGAAGATCCAATTTTAGAAATTAAACCTACCGCACGAAATCTTGCTAACTATTTTGTAAAGAAAATTAACAAAATTAGAGAAAGCATTGACTTAAAAATTAATGCTAGCACCCATGCAGAACAAATCAAAATGATACCTATCTCCAAATGCTCTAATTTTAATATACCAACTCTAGAGGATCTGAAAAAACTCTTGCTAAGTATTAACATTAAGGGCTCTGATTCCAATTCAATTTCTCCTCTTCTCTTAAAACATTATTTTGTCCTTTTTCGGCCCTTTTATTCAGATTCTGATGAAAAACAGCTTAACTACTGGATTTATACCGAAAGAATGGAAAGAGGCAGTTGTCTGCCCAATTATTAAAAATCCAAAAGAATCAACTGCAACTGTATCAAACTACCAACCTATAGCCAATATCCCCTTCCTTGCCAAACTAGTAGAAAAGTTCGTCTTTAATCACATAACCGATTTTGTAGACAAAACACATATCCTGCATCTCAACCAGACAGGCTTTAGGTCTAACCATTCAACTGAACACTCCATGATAGGTCTTACAACTAACATCCAGTACCACTTAGATCACCACAAATCTGTTCTCCTGGTTTCACTTGATTTATCTTCAGCATTTGACACTGTTGACCATCATCTACTCATCAACAGACTATCTTCTATTGGTATTTCCGACCAAGTATTGAATTGGTTCAAATCATACTTCCAAGATTGTTCGTCAAAAGTTGTCTTTAACAATTCTTCAACAAACAATTCCTCAAACTCCTATGGCAGTGATGGCTAACCTTTTTGAGCCCGAGTGCCCAAACTGCCGCACAAAACCAAAGAATTTCCTCAAAGTGCCAGCACGTCAATTAAACCTTAATAACAAGATTTTAGTATCTAAAAACTCTTTATAAAGTTGCCTGAACTATGTAACATCATTTTTAAAGGTTGGAATCTTTGTATTGTCAGAGAATCAATTTGATTCACAATCCTTTGGTTTTCATTTCAATTTATTGGCAATTTATAATGTTTTAATGATTTCATTCATGGGCCAAATACACACATACTTTTCTCTGTCGCCGCACTCTTTGACCAAAAGATGTCCAAAAACCCATTCCCTCCCCCACCTCAGCATCTCTTTCCCTCCCTTCCTCTCTACCAAGTTCATGCCATGTGTCCACAAACCCATTCCATCCCCCACCTCAGCATCTCTTTCCCTCCCTTCCTCTCTCCCAAGTTCATGCCTTCTGTGTGCAAAAACCCATTCCCTCCCCCACCTCAGCATCTCTTTCCCTCCCTTCCTCTCTCCCAAGTCCATGCCTTCTGTGTCCAAAAACCCATTCCCTCCCTCACCTCAGCATTTCTTTCTCTCCCTTCCTCTCTCCCAAGTTCATGCCTTCTGTGTCCAAAAACCCATTCCCTCCCCCACCTCAGCATCTCTTTCCCTCCCTTCCTCTCTCCCAAGTCCTTGCCTTCTGTGTCCAAAAACCCATTCCCTCCCCCACCTCAGCATCTCTTTCCCTCCCTTCCTCTCTCCCAAGTTCATGCCTTGTGTCCAAAAACCCATTCCATCCCCCACCTCAGCATCTCTTTCCCTCCCTTCCTCTCTCCCAAATTCATGCCTTCTGTGTGCAAAAACCCATTCCCTCCCCCACCTCAGCATCTCTTTCCCTCCCTTCCTCTCTCCCAAGTCCATGCCTTCTGTGTCCAAAAACCCATTCCCTCCCCCACCTCAGCATCTCTTTCCCTCCCTTCCTCTCTCCCAAGTTCATGCCTTCTGTGTGCAAAAACCCATTCCCTCCCCACCTCATCATCTCTTTCCCTCCCTTCCTCTCTCCCAAGTTCATGCCTTCTGTGTGCAAAAACCCATTCCCTCCCCCACCTCAGCATCTCTTTCCCTCCCTTCCTCTCTCTCAAGTTCATGCCTTCTGTGTGCAAAAACACATTCCCTCCCCACATCAGCATCTCTTTCGCTCCCTTCCTCTCTCCCAAGTTCATGCCTTCTGTGTGCAAAAACCCCTCCCCCCCTCAGCATCTCTTTCCCTCCCTTCCTCTCTCCCAAGTTCATGCCTTCTGTGTGCAAAAACCCATTTCCTCCCCACCTCAGCATCTCTTTCACTCCCTTCCTCTCTCCCAAGTCCTTGCCTTCTGTGTCCAAAACATTCCCTCCCCCACCTTAGCATCTCTTTCCCTCCCTTCCTCTCTCCCAAGTCCATGCCTTCTGTGTCCAAAAACCCATTCCCTCCCCCACCTCAGCATCTCTTTCCCTCCCTTCCTCTCTCCCGTTCATGCCTTGTGTCCAAAAACCCATTCCATCCCCCACCTCAGCATCTCTTTCCCTTCCTTCCTCTCTCCCAGGTTCATGCCTTCTGTGTGCAAAAACCCATTCCCTCCCCCTCCTCAGCATCTCTTTCCCTCCCTTCCTCTCTCCCAAGTCCTTGCCTTCTGTGTCCAAAAACCCATTCCCTCCCCCACCTCAACATCTCTTTCCCTCCCTTCCTCTCTCCCAAGTTCATGCCTTCTGTGTGCAAAAACCCATTCCCTCCCCCACCTCAGCATCTCTTTCCCTCCCTTCCTCTCTCCCAAGTTCATGCCTTCTGTGTGCAAAAACCCATTCCCTCCCCACCTCAGCATCTCTTTCGCTCCCTTCCTCTCTCCCAAGTTCATGCCTTCTGGGTGCAAAAACCCATTCCCTCCCCCACCTCAGCATCTCTTTCCCTCCCTTCCTCTCTCCCATGTTCATGCCATCTGTGTGCAAAAACCCATTCCCTCCCCCACCTCAGCATCTCTTTCCCTCCCTTCCTCTCTCCCAAGTTCATGCCTTCTGTGTGCAAAAACCCATTCCCTCCCCACCTCAGCATCTCTTTCGCTCCCTTCCTCTCTCCCAAGTTCATGCCTTCTGGGTGCAAAAACCCATTCCCTCCCCCACCTCAGCAGCTCTTTCCCTCCCTTCCTCTCTCCCATGTTCATGCCATCTGTGTGCAAAAACCCATTCCCTCCCCCTCCTCAGCATCTCTTTCCCTCCGTTCCTCTCTCCCAAGTTCATGCCTTCTGGGTGCAAAAACCCATTCCCTCCCCCACCTCAGCATCTCTTTCCCTCCCTTCCTCTCTCCCATGTTCATGCCATCTGTGTGCAAAAACCCATTCCTTCCCCCACCTCAGCATCTCTTTCCCTCCCTTCCTCTCTCCCAAGTCCTTGCCTTCTGTGTCCAAAAACCCATTCCCTCCCCCACCTCAGCATCTCTTTCCCTCCCTTCCTCTCTCCCAAGTCCATGCCTTCTGTGTCCAGAAACCCATTCCCTCCCCCACCTCAGCATCTCTTTCCCTCCCTTCCTCTCTCCCAAGTTCATGCCTTGTGTCCAAAAACCCATTCCATCCCCCACCTCAGCATCTCTTTCCCTCCCTTCCTCTCTCCCAAGTTCATGCCTTCTGTGTGCAAAATCCCATTCCCTCCCCCACCTCAGCATCTCTTTCCCTCTCTTCCTCTCTCCCAAGTTCATGCCTTGTGTCCAAAATGCCCTCCCTCCCCCTTTTGTGTTCCCCGTTTGCCTCCCAGCCCATCTTAGCAACTTTCTCAGCAAAATGTAGCTCGAGCTGCGTAGGCTTGTCTTCTATTTCCTGCCTGTCCCGCCGCGCACACATAGCCGATCGGAAATCTTCCCCGACGTCAGCGCTGACGACGGAGGGCAGCTTTGCTTAAGCCCTCCCTCCGACGTCAGCGCTGATGTCGGGGAAGATTTCCGATCGGCTGTGTGAGCAGCAGGGCAGTCGGAGTAGAAGACGAGCCTCGCTGCTCGATTTATATTTAACCCCGCGGGTCCCCCATCGTCCCCGTTCAGCTCTCTCTCCTGTGCACCCCTTGGTAGTACTGCCCTGATGGCGGCCCTGCGCGTGCCATCTGCAAGGCCTTCGCGTGCCACAGTTGGCACACGTGCCATAGGTTCGCCATCGCTGTCCTATGGTATACCTCAAGGCTCAATTCTTTCCCCACTTTTATTTAACATCTTTCTGTCACCTTTACTTACCCTTAGTCAGTCAATCAGATTTTCCTCATTTGCCTACGCAGATGATATTCAACTCTTACAGCCACTGAACACAGTAGAGCCCAATGAAATAAATAATATAAACAATAAGCTAAAGCATATAAGTCAATGGCTTAAAGATAATATGTTAGCATTAAATTTATCAAAATCCTCAGTAATGTTTTTCCCATGGAAAAATGACCTTAAATTTTCATCGCAAATACTTTTAGATAATACCTCACTTCAAATAGTAACAATCACAAAAATACTAGAAATAAACTAGACCCGGAACTTTCTTATCACGACCAGATCAGTTCAGTGGTAAAGAACTGTTTCGACAAGCTACGTCTTATTAGATCCTTAGTAAAAGTCTTAAAACCAGAAACTCTCAACATCCTCATTCGTTCTTTAATTATCTGTAGGCTTGATTACTGCAACACGTTGTATCAAGGTATAAGACAGAAAGAAACGAGAAGATTGCAAATTATACAAAACACAGCAATAAAAATTATTACTAATTCAAAAAAATATGACCACGTGACACCGCTTCTACAAAAAGCACACTGGTTACCAGTTTCATATAGAATTACTTACAAAAAATCTAACAATCTAATGCACCAATATTTCTGAACTGCCTTTTAATACCATACACCCCATTTAGGACACTTAAGTCTACAGAACAATATCTTCTAACTATCCCCTTGAAAGTAATAGGTACTAGGAGATCTACTATCTTTTCGGTTATAGCCCCTCAGCTCTGGAACAATCTACCAAATTATTTGCATGGTGAATCCTCATTAGAAAAATTAAAGGTTTTTTTAAAAGTTTCCTGTATAAAGATGCATTTGAAACAAATTAGATAACTCATTTATAGTTAAAATTTTATACCCTAATATTTAGGGCTCCTTTTTCTAAACTGTGCTAGCGGTTTTAGCGCACACGCTAAATACTAATGCCAGCACTGAGCTGGTGTTAGTTCTTGGCGCATAGGATGGGGTTAGCACACACGGCCATGCAGCGCGCGCTAAAAATGCTACGCACCTTAGTAAAAGGAGCCCTTAGGACTCTTTTTTCAAAGCTGCGCTAGGGCCTTAACACGCGGAATAGCGCATGCTAAATTGCCGTATGCGCTAGCCACTACCGCCTCCTTTTGAGCAGGCAGTAGATTTTCAGCTAGCGCGCGCAAATCCAGTATGTGCACTAAAACCGCTAACGCACCTTCGTAAAAGGAGCCCTTTGTCTCAATCAGTCCTTATTTATAGGATGCAAACTTTTTCTTCTTTATTCTTCTCTACTTTCGTATCTTCCCTCTTTGCTACCCTCCTGATGTGCTCCCCATAAATGTCTCTTTATTTTCTTTGATTGTAGTTCATCCCCCTTTCCTTTTGTATCGGTAATTAAATTTGTACATATATAATTTATTTGCAATTAATTGTCTTATAATTTGTCCCCTATTTTTAACTTGTAATACGCATTGAAATACTTGATATATTGTATTTGCTAAAATGTCCAAATCTCTATTTTCAAAAAACATTTTTAATGTTTATCTAGGCTATTTGTCTAAATTCCAACGGAGGGGGGTGTTGAAGGTGTGTTTTGCAGAGATAATCAAACATTGCCGCAATAATCAAAAATTTAACAAAATGTCTTGGGCACAATTGACTGCAGATGTAAGGGGCTAACCTGTTTTAAAAATGAATAAGGGTCAGAACGGTGCCAATCCAACCAGATGACCACTGGAGGGTTTAAGGCATGATCCCCCTTACTTTCCCAGTGGTCACTGACCCCCCTTCCTATCACCCAAAGATATGAAAGAAACTGTACATTCCATTCTGTATGACAGCTTCAGATGGGCACACAGACACATCTGAGTAGAGCATAGGGGGTACCGCAGTGAATTGTCACATTAAAAAAATCCCAGGTACACATCTCACCATAATCCACTTATACTTCTATTGTATGGAAAACCCACCCAACATCTACTGTAGCTGCATAAAGATGACACCTGCAGACCTAAGGGTTATGGTGAGTTGTGTACCTGGGACCTTTTAATGTGACATTCACTGCAGTTCTTCTTAGAGTGCCCCTCTGCTCTGCTGAAATGTCCTTTTGGCCACTCCACTAAAATGCTGGCTGCTTTTACATCCCAATAGCTTGTTTGTGTATATTTTCCTTTTGGATGTTTTGTTTTCAAAAATGGTCCTAAAAGATAGACATACGAAGCTCACAAACATCTAGGAAAAGATCATTTTCAAAACAAAAAGACATTTTTTCTGATTTGAAAATATTTTCTCTACTAGATAGTCTGGAGTCAAGCCCTGGGGGACTGGAGGTGGAGTCCCTGGAGCTGGTCCTGGGAGCAGTGTGTACTCTGAAGGAACCGCAGACAAAGGAGGATAGCGGGGCAGCTGGGAAACCAGTGCTAGAGTCTGCGATAACTTTGGGGACTCTTCTTGAAGTTATAAAGAGACTGGATGTGACGGCTGGAAAGACTGCTCAGGATCGTGAAGTATTGATGACTAAAGCTGATGCTTTTTCATTAAATATTGATAAAGTTCACTGGGACTGTATGGAAAAAATTCAAACTGAGACTACTTCGTTGAAAGAGACAATTTTTTTTTCTTTATTTATCACATTTCTTATTAACAATCAAGTATAATATATAACAACTTGAATCAGATCAATAATTTCCAAAGGAAAAAGAAGAAAAAATAAATTTCTATTCAATTATATAGACCACAATACTTTGAGTGGACAACAGGAAATTAATTTCTAGAAGAGAATTATACAATTGATCAAACGAGAAAACAGCAATACCCCATTGGTCCTAGAGCTGGAATTATGACAAGTTATATATCTTAAGTTACAGATGCTACACCCTCTCTAGATTCTACAAATTCTAACAGCTGTTTAGGCTCCAAAAACAAGTAATTCTTTGTCTGATATGTAATAAAACATTTGACAGGAAATTTTAACAAAAAAGTTGCCCCCAGGGCTAGGACTCATGACCTTAATGCCAAGAGTTCCTTTCTGCACCTCTGGGACCTCTGAGACATGTCAGGAAATATTTGCACAGTAGAGCCCCAAAACTGATCATTTATATGTCGGAAATAAAGACGCAATACATATTCTCTATCACTTTCCAAAGCAAGAGTTATCGGCAAGGTTTTTCTTTCTGTTATGACCTCAAGTGAACTTTCCACAAAAGCTGTTAAATTCATATCCACCACTTTGTCAACTTGAGTCTCATTAGGGGTAGAAACCCCTACAAGTTTCTTCATTTGAAGGAAATTCGTTCTCACAATCGGAGGCAAATTGTCCGTTGGAATAGCAAGAATTCTGTGAAATATTTTCTTGCCATCTCCAATGGAGAAATCAAAGGACACTTAGGAAAATTCAAAAGTCTCAGGTTATTTTTTCTTAATTGATTTTCAAAAGATTCAATTTTCCTTGCCAATTCATTTTCTACTACCTTCATGTCCCGAATCTTTTATTCCTGTTTCTCCAACTTTTCATTTACCTTTGTAAGGGCTAAACTTTATTGCTCAGCTTTGTAAAAAATAGTTCCACAATCAGTACTTAAAGTTGAAAAAGAAAGTTTGAGGTAAGCATCCATTACTGATATGGCCTGCCATAATGCTTCCATATCAATTTTTTTTGTCTTTTCAAGTACCCCAAAATGAATGGAAGAGAAGCCAAAAGCACTTCACCTCTGCTCCACTGCTTGGCAACTCTCCTACTGCTCCTTCTCCCAAAGAAGTTGGTGCAGGAGTGCCTCCAACGCTGAGGTCCAAAATCTCCATTCTGGGCTCGGCTAATTCAGTCTCTCCAAGTACTGGTGTGCTTCCTAGTTGGGGCAGGACCAGCCGCTGCTCCAGGCTTAGAGACGCCCGGTCAGAGTGGAAGCCAGGATCGCCCAAAGTCGTCGGGCTTTCCCCCAAAATAGGGCAAACCAGCTCACTGGAGAGGGAAAAGGCTGCCAGTAAGGTTGTCTGCCTCAAACGCTGCAGGACTGCCACCGCCACTGGAGGATTAGAGCGCGAGGTTCCTTTCCTCTTTCCCATAACAAATGGGAAAGGCCGCTAGAACCGGCATGAGTGGGGAGCCAATGCTTAAGACCTCCCTTTCAGGCGTCTGTTCCAGACGCCATCTTAGCCCGCTCTCATGATTTTGAAAGAGACAATTTTTGAAGTGATTAAAGATCAGAAATTTACAAGGAAAATAGTGCTTAATTGTCCAAATATTTTGGGCTTGTTACCTGTGGAAATCTTAAAAAAAAAAAAAAACCTTTTGGAAAATCTGAAATATCCACAGGAAGCTATTCCCCCATAAATGAAGGTTATTATTTGCCTGTTATTAAATATAAGAAGGCTGAGACAGGAGATCAAGTAAATGATTTAAGCCCAGGGAACGATATACAGTCTGATAAAAATTTGCATAATATTACTGATTTCCTAGAGGACTCTTTCTCTCAAGTTAAGGAACAGGCTGCACTTGTTAATTTTGTTTTCAAACAAGATTTGAATTCTATCATGAGGATATACTTTAAAAATCCTGCTTCTTCCTATTGTGGGCAGAGGTTATGGTTGTATACGGATGTGACTAAGTCCACGCAAGAAAGAAGAAGACAATTCTTAGCAATGAGAGAAGAAACGAGGAAACTAGGAGCTAACCATCTATTAGCATAGCCATGCAAATGTTAAATATTTAGGCTTAAGATATGTGCTTTTCCAGCCTGAACATCTGAGGTGCTTTTTGGACCTCAAGAAGTTAACATTAGACACTGTATGAAGAGAAACAATGTGATGGTCCAAGGTTTAACCCTCTTTGTTAGTTTCCTTTTCTGATGTTAATTTAGTAAATGATTCTCCCAAATCATTTTTCTTTATTCCCTTTGCCTTTATTATAGTGGTCTGAGGAAGTATCTACATTTTTCTATGTAAACTATTTTTTCTACTTTCGAATTCTTAATTACATTACATTACAGATTTCTATTCCGCCATTACCTTTCGGTTCAAAGCGGATTACAAAAAGAGTTATAGAAGAAGGGCTACAACGTTAGATCAGAGAAGGTTTCCAAGAGAGGGAAAAGTAGGATTTGGGGTTAGGGAGGGGATGGTAAGAGGGGGGTTAAGCTTTATCATGGTATTAAGCTTTATTAAGGGATTTCTTGAAGAGTATAGTTTTTATTTCCTTTCTAAACATCTTGTAATCTGGGGTTGTTGTCAATAGGTTGGAGACTTGGTTGTCTATCTTCGCTGCCTGAGTGGCCAGTAGTCCGTTGTATAGTTTTTTCCGTTTTACTTCTTTGATTGGGGGGTAAGTGAATGGGGTGTGTGTTTTTCTATGCCTGGTAGAGGTGGTTTGGATGAGGCGGTCATTTAGGTATTTATAGTTTTAAATAGTATACAGTAGAATTTAAATTGTATTCTTTCCTGGATTGGAAGCCAATGAGAATCGATGAATGCCTCAGTAATGTGATCATGTTTTTTCAATGAATAGACGAGTCTCAGAGCTGTATTCTGAATTGTCTGTAGTTGTTTAATCATTATTGCAGGGCAGGGGAGGTAGAGGATGTTGCAATAGTCTAGGATACTTAGGATTAGAGATTGTACTAGGAGCTGAAATTGTGTTTTTTCGAAGAATTTTCAAACTTGTCTAAGGTTTCTCATAACTGTGAAAGATTTCTGTATTGTTTTGTTAATTAGGCATTGTATTGCATGAACAAGTGGTGCAACAAGTAATTATTTGTTAAAAATAAAGTAAAAAGAAATATTATTTTATTAGGTGATATAAACCTATATTTGGAACAGTGTACAGGCACAAAAGTGATTCTGGTTACTGATTTTATAAAGGAGCTATGATTTTTTTTATGACATTGGGCTGTGCTACTCATCAAAAAAGTCATAGGGTATATTTGTTTGCATATAAAATTAGTTCAGGTAGTGATTTTCAGGTGTTGACCATCAATGGAAATTGATTATTTGGTCAGATCTTTATAAAAGTTACAATTTAAAATGTATTGGAGGAAAAAGTATAGAATGTTAAACAGAAATATGCAAGTGTTGTCAAGAGAGCAAAGATTGATTCAAAGCTATTTTGGGATAAGATAGATAAGGCTTTAAAAGATCATGAGAGAGATCCAAATTGGAGCCCAGAGAAATGGAACAACATTAGTTGGAATGTTTTGGAGAAAATAAACCCATTTAAAGTGATGAACTATGTTAGGAGAGAAAGAGACTGGTTTGCAACAGAGCTTATGGTAATGAAGAGAAGATGTAGGATTTTAGAAAAAATATGGCAGAAGAAACAAAATACAATCAACAAGGAAAGATGGAGGAAAGTACTTCACAAAATGGCACTGTAATCAGCCAGCGCCTGAAAAAACAGTGCCGGTCACATGTCACTCAAACTATGATGCCATTTTAAGAATCGCTGTGTCAAAGATAGGCACCAGCCGCCCCGCTATCCTCCTCTGTCTGCGGTTCCTTCGGGGTAGACACTTCTCCCAGGATCAGCTCCAGGGACTCCTCCACCAGTCTCACAGGGCCTGACTCCGGACTATGCTCCTGTGCTGGACAACGAGGAGAGTTAAAGATGGGAGGGGGGACACAAAGAGATTGCCCGTTCTTCTGAGTCGAACGCTCCCATGGTCAACTCTAATGCAGAACTCAATCCCCAATTTTCGGCTCAAGGGTTGGTGGCGGTTGTTTGCCTCTCCAACAACTGAGCAATCATCTGCTGGATCAGGATCAATGAGTGAGCCAATGCCATGGCCCTCACAGACCCCCCTTCCTCTTCATATGCATCATTTTCTTCCAAAATAAAAGAAGAAAAAATTCCCCAGGAAAATCCTCAAAGGTAATCCGTAGGAAACTATAGAGCAAAACAGACGCCATCAAGCACCGTCAGCCATCTTGGCTCCTCTCACCAGATTGGACACTTGTCTAAAATAATATTTCTATATTCCATATTAAAATTAGATATAACATCCATAAAATCATCCCTACCTATTATTCATAGGCCAGGTGGACAGTAGAACAAAATAGCACCTAATCCATTCTGTAACGAATCATCTTGAATCACACAAGCAAAAATTTCTAAAAATGGAGGTATATAATGAGAGTGGATCTGAATTTTAAAAAAGGATTTGCAAATATGAAATTCAAATTTTGATGCATTGTATTGTATTTTATGGAAATTTTAATAAAAAATTATTGAACTAGAAAAAAAAAAGGATTTATACAGTATTGTTGTTCTTCCTCCTCTTTTTTTTTTAATCTTTTGTAAGATGACAAATGTTATAGCCAGCTGGGCATAAATCACCAAAATGGGATCACCCTTAGATTGTAGCCAAGTTTCAGCTATAAATACCAGACCAGGTTGTTCTTCACTGATTCAGTCTTTAACAACATTGGCTTTATTAACCACAAATCTGGCTGCAGGAGAAGTGGAGTGTGGGACCATCGGGCCAGTGTGGGAAGCACGCTCTAACCTGACATCCCTCCCAGAGTGGCGCCATTGTGAAAAATTTAAAGGGCAGCTCCACTGCCACCGGGAACTGCCCCAACAAGAGATCATTGAGCCACAGGAGGAGCGAAGTGTCAGGCTGGCATGGGAAGCACACTCCACCCCTGACATCCCTCCCAAAAAGGGTAAACATGAATCACTTATTTAGTCTTTCCAAAAGTACTAGGACTAGAGAGCATGAGATGAAGCTACAAAGTAGCAAATTTAAAACAAACTGGTGGAAATATTTCTTCACTCAATATGTAATTAAACTCTGAAATTTGTTGCTTGAGGATGTGGTGAAAGCAGTTAACTTAGCAGGGTGATGATATTTTGCTTCATTTGATAAATTCTGAATCTACCATCCCGCATTTACTGGAATTGATTGATCGATTTGGCAAATTTTCTGGTTACAAAATAAATTGGCGCAAATCAGAGGTTCTTCCATTAAATGTTTATTGGGTAAAAGGCTTATTTGATCCATTTCCATTCCTTTGTAAGGAAGAGGGTATAAAATATTTGGGTATCATGATTCAAAGAACTGTGGAAGACACAATGACAGTAAATGAAAAATCTTTATTGCTGAAAGTCAAAGAAATGTGTGAGCATTGGAACTCACTACATCTTTCTTAGTGGGAGAGAGTCCAAACCATCAAAATGATGATTTTGCCCGTGGTTTGTTACCAAATGAGTATGTTACCATTTTATTTTCAAAGTTCTATAAGAAATTAAATGGTATTCTTACAAAATTTATTTGGCTGGGTAAAACTGCTAGAATAGCCTTAGTACCTTTGCAAAAACTAATATCAGGGGGAGGGGTGGGTAAATTTTCCAAATTTTCATAGTTATTGTGGCGGGGCCAGGGGGTAAGCCTAGCGCTGGCAACCCAGCTCCTGCCCCAGGCGCATGCCTGAGCGCTCCCTGGAGGGCCTCGCTGGGAAACCACAGCAGAAAATAAACTTCACCACTGATAAATAGTTCAAGTTTTATTACCCAGTTCAATGGCACTGGGTCTCAGGCAGCCACATCGGCTGATTGGGCTTGGCAACAATTTCACATAAACAATAATTCTCTATCAGAGCAAGTCCACGCTGCATTCAGGAAAACCAAAAATAAATCATAACTTTTCCCTTTAAAACGTGCTAAGTTGTGCCTGCGGTCACTTCAGGAAGTTCTCCCCACCTGAAGTATAAATGCTCCCACTACCCTTTTGATTACGGGGTAGGGGCTGGGAACCGTCCACCCTTTGTTCAATGGTCTTAAAGTCCCCACCCAAGGTTCCCCTTATCAGGGCTGTACAACGTCAGGTCACTGAATTCCCCTTAGGCTTTCCTTTCCCCTTTCAAACCAAACTAATCAGCATTCACCCCTCCTCCACTCTTTCTGCTAGGTTTGCATACCAGGATTTCACTTTACTTTGGGCTTTTACCTACGTCTCACACTCACACCTTATACAGGGCTGCCTAAGGACAGAACTGTGACTGTAAGTACGTTAGCGTTGCCCCCACACACACTCTTTCCTTCCCTTCCCCCACTCAGTACCTCACTGACTCATGCTGTACTCAGACAGGAGGTCCCAGGCTTCTGGGCTGCAATCCATCTGATTTCCCTCTGAGATCTCTCCCTCTATCTCCATCAGGGATTCCCTGCTCTCTGAAGCTGGGTACAGATTCTTCTCTGAGGCAGCCACTGGCCAGCCCTGCCTTGGAAGCTTCTCTCTTCCTATGAGCCTTTCTCTAGGAAGCAACTTTTTGTGAAGATGAAAGAGTTGTGGGACAGGGAGTTCTCTAGCCCTCAGCCTTAAGAGAGAGCTCCTAGCCTTCTCCTCTCTGCTCTGTAAGGCACGCCCCTCTTTCCCAGTTCCTGAGTGCTCCCAAGTGCTCTCAGCTGTGTTTGTTTTATGCTGCAGGCTGGCTTTCACTCCTGCTCTAGGTCGGTCCTGCCAGTCAGCTCCACCCCTTTCCTTAACTCTTACTGGGACAGCTTTCCTCACCAGAGGTTTAGCTAGAGAATTACCCACTGAGTTATAAAAGGGATTATAGTGCCCTGGAACAGGTATTCTGTTCTCTGCCATTCCTTCTCTGTTCTGCCCTGCCTGTCTGCTCTTAGTACTGGAACCAGAGCTAAATGGGCAGCTTCCTGGGTTTACGGATAGGCACAGTTGTTTGAATGGCAGAGTTTAAACCAGGTTTTAAACCAGTGACAGGAGCTTCCCTGTCACAGTATCATCAAGCCTTCATTCTATGTCAGGGTATGTATTGGATCCTTCCTGAACTCATGGAGCATCTTCTGGACAGGCTGACATTAGAAAGTCATCTCATGTCCCCATTGCGTCTGAAACAAAGGCTGAGTGGAATTTTCCAGATCAGAATGATGTGCACTAATGAAAGTGTCCTCCAATGCATTTGATAATATAGGAATCTTTTTTCCTCCAATGACATAAAAATACATCCAACGACTTCAGTGACTCGACATGCACATGTTTCAGCCAACAAGCCTTCCTCAGGAGTCTATAAGTAAGTATACGGACATATAAAAAAAAATCTAAAGCATCATATAAAATACATACATAAAAAATTATGAATAAAGTAAAAATGAAGAATGATTCATATACATGAGGTAAAAAACTTAAAAATACATATAAGTCATCAATACATAGGTTAATGATTAAATATTGAACAATGCAGCTATGTTGATAATTACATTTATCAACAAATATAATGTAGTGAAATTTGTCACCAAATGTAATGTAATAAAATATGTAATCAACAACTACTATAACCATAAAAACATACAATAAAATCAATATTAAAATTAAGAAAACCCAAATGGAAACCCGTGGAAGGGCATAATAAAAAAACCCGTCTAAGTCCCTTTTTGGCCTAAGGCCTTAAATGTTGAAAGCAGAAGCAGGGAAAGTGTCCATAACCAAAACAAACGTCCTTGTTTTCATAATGGCTTGCCTCTACATTCAGCTGTTTAAACGCCCAGATCACCACTACGTCTATACTTATCCCCCCCACGACGTCTACACTTATACCCTATAATGAACCAAAAAAACACCTAAGCCCCAAACGTCCAACACAAGGGCTTTTAGGCGAAGGAGGAGCCAGTCCTTCGCCTAAAAGCTGGATTCTGTAACCGGTGTCTGTCAAAAACAACACTGGTTACACAATCCACACACACACCCCCCCCCCACCCCACGACATCGGGGCAGGAGGGAACCCAAGCCCTCCTGCCCCGCGATCCTTAACCTCCCCGCCCCGATTATGGTCGGGCAGGAGGGAACCCAAGTCCTCCTTCCCCGGGCACCCGCGGCACCCCGCGACAACATCGGGGCAGGAGGGAGCCCAAGCCCTCCTGCCCTGCCAATTAACATCGGGCCAGGAGGGAGCCCAAGCCCTCCAGACCTCTCGCCCCCCACCCCCTACATGATCAGGCAGGAGGGAGCTCAACCCCTCCTGCCCAGGTGGACCCCCCTATCCCCCACCCCCACTACAATACGGGCAGAAGGGATCCCAGGCCCTCCTGCCCTCGACACAACCCCCCTCCCCCCAACATCCATCCCCGCGAACCCACACTGCCCCAGGCAGCTGAAACCCCACCCACAGGTGGGGCTTGAGGCGCCTAGGCCAATCAGAATAATGTAATGGCATGCCAACTGACAGAGCATAAATGCAAGGGGGTGTAGAGCTGAGCGGATCATGGGTGGGACATGGGCAGGACTTTAAGTTGCACTTTAACAATACAGAATGCTATAAGTCAGGGGTGTCCAATGTTGGTCCTCGAGGGCCGCAATCCAGTCGGGTTTTCAGGATTTCCCCAAAGAATATGCATTGAAAGCAGTGCATGCAAATAGATCTCATGCATATTCATTGGGGAAATCCTGAAAACCCGACTGGATTGCGGCCCTCGAGGACCGACATTGGACACCCCTGCTATAAGTAAACCATCCTGTGTCATTCTTTAGTGTCTATCTCAGGGCTGCCCAAGTCCGGTCCTCGAGATCTACTGGCAGGCTAGGATTTCAGGATATCCACAATGAATATGCATGAGAGAGATTTGCCTGCACTGCATTCTTTGTATGCAAATCTCTCTCTCATGCATATTCATTGTGGATATCCTGAAAACCTGGCCTGCCAGTAGATCTCGAGGACCGGACTTGGGCAGCCCTGGTCTATCTCAACCTCAGTCTTTCTACACCAGCATTCTTCAATGCAAGGTTTGAGCATCAGTAACTGTGCCCATTCATACTCTGATTCTTCCCGCTCTCTTTAAAGAATGACATGGGAATGGTTTCCATGGTTAACTACATGTCATTCTCTAAGTGGAGGACTCCTGCTCAGCTTAAAGGAAACAGTGACTGTTATTATTTATTATTTGTTTGTTTTTGAAAATTTATATACTATCTATGCCTAGATTTGTGTGGTTTGGCAAGAAAAATGTCCATCTGGCACTTTATGTCACTTTTTGGATGTTTATCTTATTTGAAAATGAACTCCATATCACTGGGACAGCAAATGGCATGGTGAGCTGTAAAGTAGCTGCCTAAATATGAGCCAAACAGTTACCACAGCAAAGATCAGGAAAACACAAAAAGAATGGGGAAACAACCACGGTATCTGGTTGGCTTTGAACCCTAGCTCTCAAATTAGCTGCATATGATGCACAACAAATATGGGGATCCCAGCTTTTGTCTTAATTGCCAGCTTTACATCCAAAATATAGTTCATGGGCCTTTTTCACCAGTGGAGTCAATATTCTTCTTTGTGCCTTCAGACAGAGCTCACCACAAATGTAATAGAAAATATCACCATGATTAATATATTTCCACAACATTTTCATTTTAATTAACCATCAAGCCACGTAGTTGCTAGCTAATCAACGTATCCTAGAAGGAATGCATAAAAATAGGGCTAAATGATATAATAATATATTTAACATGAACAGTGTTTATTCACCAATGATCGAAAGCCATAAATTGTGTCCCACTGAGCAAAAAAGTACTACACTTCTCCCTCCGTATTCGCTGTGATAGGGGATTAACAGAACCGCAAATACTGAAAAACCGCGAATAACTTTTTTATATGTTATTTGCTGTTTTCTATTAAAAACCATCATGAATATGGTGAAACCGCAAATAACATAGTGGGAGGCCTTGCCTGTTTCTGAAGGAGTGGCAAAACACGGTGAACAAAGTGCTGGGAATCAGCGCTTTTCTCTGTAAACACTTGGAATCAGAGATTTCTCTATGCATGCTGATGTAATTTGGGGGGAGGAGCCAGAAAGCTAAAAACCATGAATAATCGAAACCGTGAATGCTAAAACCGCGAATACGGAGGAAGAAGTATAAGTATTTGACCTATTTTATACCACAATGTAGAAGGATATTAACTGTATAATCCTGCAAAATTTCAGCCTCAGGTATGGACTAATTACATCTTCAAAAATAAGAAATGTTTATCAGTAAAAACAACAACAAAATCCCCCAGAAATCACATACCCCACTGCAGTTTTTTAGGCTATAGACCATGAAAAACATCAAAGCTGTGAAAAAAGTTACATAGCTCCATTCAACTGACCTTATAACATAGGCGTCAAAATTAGGGAGGCCACAGGGGCCATGGCCTTCGCAAAAATTGGCGCTCGCTGGTTGGTGCCCGTCCCCCTACCACCCGTTTCCCAATGTTGTACTTTAAATTTGGGGTGCAGCCAACGCACAGCGTGAATGAGCAAGCCTGTCCTGGAACCCTTCATTCTACTTCTGGTGGCAGGCCTGCTCGTTGACACTGCCCTGAAGATTTAAAGTACAATGCTGGGAGGAGGTAGGAAATGGAGTCAGGAGTTGGTGATGGGCCGTACTGCAGGATTCAGCAGGAGCTAGGGCGGAGCGCCTGGGCTCCCCCAAACCAAACAGTGTTCCGCTGCCTATGCCCTATAGTATATAAAACTTTCAAGAATGAAAGTTTCCCCTCCAAACTTTTATAGCCTTTATCTCTGTTATTTGTAACCCCACTTTTGGTATCTTTTCACTCAGCAGGTCACAATTATAGAAATATTTTTGATTGTTGATTTTGCCTTTGATCATGCACGTCCAGGGTGGGTGGTGGGAGGGGGGATTGGAAAATATTTTTAATTTTTTAATTTGAGTGCAATTTTTGAATATGAATATTTGGGAGGATATATCTATTTGTTATAGATTACAATTTTAATTGAATTTAGGTGCTATTATAGTGTTATATGGTTGTATAATATGTTGCACTTATTTTTTGCTTCAAAATGAATAAAGAATTTAAAAATAAAAAAAAGAAATATTTTTATGCCATTCCTGTGAGAAGCATCCAAAAATCTATTTTAAAAACACCCCTTCACATTATAGAAACAAAAATCATATTGTCTGGTGATATTAATTATAGATGTTTTCATAGCATGAAGGATAGTGTTAATTTATATTTTACGACCTGAAAGTGTTACAATGCACCAAAGTGTTTATGCATTATATATGCTTATATATAGTAGCTATACAATCTTTGCTATATTATCTGTGTTTCACTATTGTTTTTGTAACAAAACACTTTGAACGCTATGGTGGAAAGAATGTGAAAATAAATAATTGACTGATCATTCATCTTCAAACGTATTCTACTGGATAAAACAATCCAACTGTTCCCTCATGGATAAGAATTGCTTCATTTGAAATGCTGTGAATCTACTGGTATCTGCCACAATCATTATCTTTTTGTCATCATTTTAAATACATGTCCTGACCTTTACTTTACTTACAGTCTCAAAGGACTGTGAATGTCACAAAATATGTAGCAGAAAAAAAAATCTCAGGCATTTATTTCATTCCAGTTGTTCTAAGTGAAATCACTGCATTCAACTTTTTAGCTGCAAAATCTTTTACAAGCAAAGGTCTTGATATTAAAAAAAATGTTGATTTCCTATATTTAGGTACCTAAGGGCCTTTTCACTAGGATATGTTAGTGTGATTTACCAAAGGACTACTAGATCCCTCCTGGGGGTCAACAATATGGGAAAGTGCACCCACATTTCCTTGCAATTTCCTTGCCCTGTGTTCCACCTGGTAGTCATATGCTTGTAAGGCTAGATACCATCGAGTGAACTGAGCATTATTATTTTGCATCTGTTTTAACCACTTTAGGGGCACATAATCAGTAATTATGGTAAACCTTTCGCCCATCAAATAATACTTGAGGACATCTACCACCCACTTGATGGCCAAACATTCTCATTCTACTGTGGCATATTTCCTTTCATGTTGTAATAGCTTCCTACTCATGTACAGGACAGAATGTTTCTCACCATCACTTTCCTGGGATAGGACTGCATCTGTGTCTCTCCCTATGTCCTTAGTGCCCCTTCCTATGTCCATAGTGTCCCTAGTGCCTCCTTCCCATGTCCTTAGTACCTCTTCCTATGTCCTTAGTGCCCCATTACCTCCTTCCTGTGTCCATAATGCCCCAGTGCCTTCTTCCCATGTCCTTAGTGCCACCAGTGCCTCTGTACTGTGTCCTTAGTGCCCCAGTGCCTGCGTACTGTGTCCTTAGTGCCTCAGTGCCAGCGTACTGTGTCCTTAATGCCCCCAGTGCCTCCTTCCTATGTCCTTAGTGCCCCCAGTGCCTCCTTCCTGTGTCCTTAGCGCCCCAGTGCCTCTGTCCTGCTTAGTGCGCTTAGTGCATCCTATGTCCTTAGTGCCCTCAGAGCCCATTTATATGTCCTTAGTGCCCCCAGTGCCTCCTTATGTCCTCATCATTATCTTCCAGACTTTGTCCCATCCCACCCCGATGCCAGCCTGCCTGCCTCCCATCCCCCTGAGCAGCATGTTTCAATTGAACCCCCCCATGCCTGCCTGCCTGCCTCCCATCCTCCTGAGCAGCATGTTTGCATTGAAACCCCCCTATCCCCCCTCCGATGCCTGTCTTCCTGCCTTCCATCCCCCTTCCATTGAACCCCCCACCCCCATGCCAGCCTGCCTGCCTCCCATCCCCCTGAGCAGCATGTTTCCAAGGAAACCACCCAACCCCCCGATGCCAGCCTGCCTGCCTGCCTTCCATTGAAACTTCCCCACCCACCCCCTCAGATGCCAGCCTGCCTGCCTGCCTCCCATCCCCCTTCCATTGAAACCCCCCACCCCCCATGCCAGTCTGCCTGCCTCCCATCACCCTGAGCAGCATGTTTTTAACCCCCACCCACCCCCCGCCGATCCTACTCGGCACACCAGAAACCCCCATTGACCCTCCCAGCCGACCCTCCCACCACTACACGGCCGACAAACCTCACAGCTCCAGCAGCATCCCAGGCACACTAAACACACTGCTTCGGCTCTTCTACTGGCCTAATTTCCTCTGCCGCATCCCTGATGACATCATCAGTTACGCGGCTGAGGAAATTAGGCCAGTAGAAGAGCCAAAGCAGCGTGTTTAGTGTGCCTGGGATGCTGCTGGAGCTGTGAGGTTTGTCGGCCTTATAGCAGTGGGAGGGTCGGCAGGGAGGGTCAACAGGGGTTTCTGGTGTGGCGGGTAGAGTCGGCGGGGGGGGGAGGGGAGTTGCGACGTGTTAGTGGTGTGCCGGGTAGGGTTGGTGGCGGGGGGGGGGAGGAAGGGGAGTCGAGGTGTGTTACCTGGACGGTCCTTCGACGCACGTATGCGCACTCTACCAGCCACATCCCGACAGATCAGATCTCAGGGAACACGGGATAAGAGTGTGCATGCGCGCTTAGCATATTATTATTATAGATAGTCCAGTGCCTCTGCAAATTTTTGTATGTTGAGAAAGAAAAAATAAAATAAAAAATAAACGTTCAGATTAGGCACATTAAGTGCAATAGATAAATTAGGAGAGGGAAGATGGATGTACCAGTGGTAAAGGGTCATGGATTTGATATACTGCCTTTCTGTGGTACAAGCAAAGCAGTTTACATGTATTGCATACAAGTATTTTCTCCATCTTTGGTGGATTCACACTCTAAACTTTGTACCTAAGGAATAGAGGGTTAAGTGACTTGCCCAGTCACAAGGAATTGCAGTGGGAAGTGAGTCTAGTTTCCCAGGTTTTTGCTCCCATTACACCAGGGGCAGCCCAGGGGCCAACTGAGGCGGTAGCCTCAGGCGGCAGTATTGAGGGAGCAGCATCTTGCTGCTGGCCCTCTCTGTTGCTCCCCTTCTCGGCATCTAAGGCTTTCACCCTTCTCCCCACATTCGGCATTTTTCCCATTCTACACCCCCCCACCCACCCCCTCCGCTGCCACAGATGCATCTACCTTTAGTTTTCTGTCAAAGTTGCTGGGCGCCATTAGTGATTCCCTATTGCCAGTCCCAGTGTCTGCTCTCCACTGCAGCCCAGTCCAGCAGAAACAGGAAGTTGTCAGAGAGGGTGGGCAGTAACTGTGTTACTGAAGCTACTATCCTCTAAGAAGCTGCTGCTATAGGCAGCTGACTAGTCTTGCCTAATGGTTGGGGCAGCCCTTGCCCCACCCCCATTTTGGATGCCGGGGGGGGGGGGGGGTGAGAGGCACCAGCTCATCCCTTGCCTCAGGCAGCAGATTGCCTTGAGCCGCCCCTACATTACACTAACCATTAGGCCATACCACCAGTCTATCACTCTTGTAGGAGATGGGGAGCACATAAATCAGGCCTTGCTTAAGGAAGAGCAGAAGTATAAATTTTCTCTAAAACTGTCCATCTGGCCAGCCTTAATCAAAAATTGAATCTTGCTGTTCTTTTACAGTGTGATGCCTCTAGATTGGATAGATTTTTTTCCTTATTCTATCTTTACCCGTCAGAATTGGCTCAGAAATTGTCTTTTGCTGTCACTATACGATCCTTCAGCAACATCTCTGTTGACTTTTCCCACAACTAAAGAAAGGCTTATCAGTCTGTTATTTCCTACCTCTGTACCAGTGGTCTCAAACTCAAACCCTTTGCAGGGCCACATTTTGGATTTGTAGGTACTTGGAGGGCCGTGGAAAAAATAGTTAATGTCTTATTTGAAAAATGACAATTTTGCATGAGGTAAAACTTTTTATAGTTTATAAATCTTTCCTTTTGGCTAAGTCTTAATAATAATGTCATTTATAGCTAAAGAGATATATGATCAAGAAACTGTTTTATTTTACTTATGTGATTATGATAAACATGCCGAGGGCCTCAAAATAGTACCTGGCGGGCCGCGAGTTTGAAACCACTGCTCTATACCATTACCCCTTTTGTAAAGAGGGACCATAAAATTGCACACAGAATCATCCTAATACAGCACCAACATCTGCATAAACTTTCCCTCTCAGGCTCCCAGATAAGAATGGATTATAGCCTGCTTTCTCAGGGACCATCTGCTCTAGAACTGCATGTTATCCCTGTGTTTTTGCTGGAAGTCACCCCTCCCTGTAGGGTGACCATTCCAGCCAAACTGATTTTTAGAAAGAGGAAATATGATCACGTGTCTCCTCTTTTGAGGGCACTTCACTGGCTTTCAGTTCATTTCAGAATCCAGTTTAGATGTGCAAGTGTAGTATTTAAAATTCGATATGGAATTTTTTTTGCCTTTGGTCTCCATTTCCTTTAACTTTTTATTAACTATGAGATCAAGAACTTCTCAACTGTATAAACTTTCTTTTCCTTCATTTAAGGGACTAAATGTACCAGGCTATATTTCTCATTTCTTTATAAACACCTTCACTTCTGTCTTGAATGAGCTTCCTGTCAAGATCAGATCGATTTCTTCTCTTTATACTTTTAGAAAATCTCTAAAAACAATACTTTTTCAAAAAACATTGTATAAATATTTCTACTAGAAGATTTAGGATTGTATTTCATTTCTCATAACTGATTTTTAGGGGGCTTCCTCACTTTGTCTAAGTTCTTTATTATTTATGTAAACCGAGTCAAGCTTCTTTTTAAGAGGATAACTCGGTATAAAAACTAAAGGATTGGCTTGGAGACTTTTTGGCCAGTCCTGAAATTCTGCCAACCTCATCTTGGTGGATTATGGGACATGCAGCACTGATTTCAATGGATAGAATCATGGACTACAAATACTAAACTGCTTTGGGATATAATTTTAAAACCAGGACTGGCCAAAAAATCTTCCTTCTGGAATGGGTAATCTGGTCGTCCTACTTCCCTATTTCTAAGAGAATCAATTACACGGCAATTGTGAAGCCAGGGATTCTTCATTAATTCCTCTTTCTGCTTCCAGCTCCTGGATGGCTCCTGGATGACTTCACCCCTTCATGCTGGCTGAGCTTTCTAAGTGGGTTGCATATGAATAGCCATACTGGGTCCATCTAGCCCAGTATCCTGTTTCCAGAAGTAGTAAATCCAGGTCACAAGTACCTGGTAGAAATGCACATGGTAGCAACATTCCATGCTACCGATTCCAGAGCAATCAGTGGCTTCCCCTGTCTGTTTCAATAACAGTCTATGGACTTTTCTTCCAGAAACTTGTCCAAACATTATTTTCCTTCCTTCCCCTTCTGAAAAGCTGCGTAGGTAAGTGGAATTCAGCTTAAATATCTTGGGAAATGTAAAGTTTCTTTTTCTCTGTTGCTAGTCTTTAGGAGGCAGGAGAGGGCTGAGAAAGCAGCGCAGAGGCAGGAGAGGGGCTGAGAGCACTCACAAGCAGAGCGGGACCATCAGCAGCGCGAGGCAGGGCGAGGCGAGCAGCAAAGGTCTCAGAACAGCTTCGGGGTAGCGGCGAGAGTAGCTCCGCCCACCCCCAACGCATCAGCAGTAGGCGCCCGGGCCCCTCCATAAAAGGAGGCGAGCCGACGGTAGACCACTGCTTTAGGAGGCAGGAGAGGGCTGAGAAAGCAGCGCAGAGGCAGGAGAGGGGCTGAGAGCACTCACAAGCAGAGCGGGACCATCAGCAGCGCGAGGCAGGGCGAGGCGAGCGGCAAAGGTCTCAGAACAGCTTCGGGGTAGCGGCGAGAGTAGCTCCGCCCACCCCCAACGCATCAGCAGTAGGCGCCCGGGCCCCTCCATAAAAGGAGGCGAGCCGACGGTAGACCACTGCTTTAGGAGGCAGGAGAGGGCTGAGAAAGCAGCGCAGAGGCAGGAGAGGGGCTGAGAGCACTCACAAGCAGAGCGGGACCATCAGCAGCGCGAGGCAGGGCGAGGCGAGCGGCAAAGGTCTCAGAACAGCTTCGGGGTAGCGGTGAGAGTAGCTCCGCCCACCCCCAACGCATCAGCAGTAGGCGCCCGGGCCCCTCCATAAAAGGAGGCGAGCCGACAGTAGACCACTGCTTTAGGAGGCAGGAGAGGGCTGAGAAAGCAGCGCAGAGGCAGGAGAGGGGCTGAGAGCACTCACAAGCAGAGCGGGACCATCAGCAGCGCGAGGCAGGGCGAGGCGAGCGGCAAAGGTCTCAGAACAGCTTCGGGGTAGCGGCGAGAGTAGCTCCGCCAACCCCCAACGCATCAGCAGTAGGCGCCCGGGCCCCTCCATAAAAGGAGGCGAGCCGACGGTAGACCACTGCTTTAGGAGGCAGGAGAGGGCTGAGAAAGCAGCGCAGAGGCAGGAGAGGGGCTGAGAGCACTCACAAGCAGAGCGGGACCATCAGCAGCGCGAGGCAGGGCGAGGCGAGCGGCAAAGGTCTCAGAACAGCTTCGGGGTAGCGGCGAGAGTAGCTCCGCCCACCCCCAACGCATCAGCAGTAGGCGCCCGGGCCCCTCCATAAAAGGAGGCGAGCCGACGGTAGACCACTGCTTTAGGAGGCAGGAGAGGGCTGAGAAAGCAGCGCAGAGGCAGGAGAGGGGCTGAGAGCACTCACAAGCAGAGCGGGACCATCAGCAGCGCGAGGCAGGGCGAGGCGAGCGGCAAAGGTCTCAGAACAGCTTCGGGGTAGCGGTGAGAGTAGCTCCGCCCACCCCCAACGCATCAGCAGTAGGCGCCCGGGCCCCTCCATAAAAGGAGGCGAGCCGACGGTAGACCACTGCTTTAGGAGGCAGGAGAGGGCTGAGAAAGCAGCGCAGAGGCAGGAGAGGGGCTGAGAGCACTCACAAGCAGAGCGGGACCATCAGCAGCGCGAGGCAGGGCGAGGCGAGCGGCAAAGGTCTCAGAACAGCTTCGGGGTAGCGGTGAGAGTAGCTCCGCCCACCCCCAACGCATCAGCAGTAGGCGCCCGGGCCCCTCCATAAAAGGAGGCGAGCCGACGGTAGACCACTGCTTTAGGAGGCAGGAGAGGGCTGAGAAAGCAGCGCAGAGGCAGGAGAGGGGCTGAGAGCACTCACAAGCAGAGCGGGACTATCAGCAGCGCGAGGCAGGGCGAGGCGAGCGGCAAAGGTCTCAGAACAGCTTCGGGGTAGCGGCGAGAGTAGCTCCGCCCACCCCCAACGCATCAGCAGTAGGCGCCCGGGCCCCTCCATAAAAGGAGGCGGGCCAACGGCGCACAGCCGTTCGGCGCACGGCGAAGGCGAGCGGCAAAGGCGCTCGCCTTAGCGAGAGCGCCTTTGCGAAGGGCCTTGAGAAGGGCCAAACACTAGGCCTAATCTAAGCTTTTCATTCTATACGCAATCAACATACTTTTCCCTCTTTCTTCTCACACCCATACACTTTTCTAACAACTCTCAATCAGATAGTTAATATCCCTTGAACCTATTAAAAAAAAACAAAAAAAAAAAACTTCTATTTTCATCTTTTCATCTTTCACCTTACATACTCTCTGACATCTCAACCTTTCTCTTTACAGAAATATATCTCTCGAATTGGGAATGGCAGGAAGGACGCGGAACACCAAAGCTACTATCAAGATCAACACTCCAGCATCCGGGGGGACCCTGGGGATGGCCAAGCTCTGTACACAGAAGGAAGATGGCGACAAGGATCAGAGGGTAGAGGTCTCTGTGCAGACCGAGTCCATCCCCCTCCCCCCCCCTCCCAAGATACACTACTGTCTATACGCAGACAGAGGAGCTGGGACATGGAAACTTAGATGAGGATATCTTACAGGAACTACTGAACCTCAGGGAGGAGGTTAAGCGCCTGAGGAGCATCAAGGACGACGAGGCGTTTATCGACGATGCCATCCTGGAACTGTCACACATCACAGAGAGAACCCACGACAGGTCCATCTTCAACACGCCCAAACCCACAACCCCAAATACAACGATTGGAGTACAGGAGATGATTAGAGATGCCGGCCCTTGGCAACTGGTAACATCCTCTACGGGCAAACAAAGAAAACCCACCTCATTCTCACTTTCTTCTTCTTCTTCTCCCCAACAGGGTACTTCTACAACAATACCACAACTCACTCTCAGCAATAGATTTCAGATCTTGCAAGAAGGAACCTCCGAGGAAATAGCAGAGGGGGCCCAGGAGGATACCCAGCTCGCAACTTCAAATCCAGGGCCCGCGGACCAGCCCCCCCGGAAGGAACGAAGAGTGGTAGTCATAGGAGACTCCATGCTAAGGGGCACCGAGGGACCAATTTGCAGGCCTAATTTGCAGTCAAGAGAGGTCTGCTGTCTCCCCGGAGCCAGGATCCGAGATATCAACACAAGTCTTGACAAACTTCTAAAACCTAATGATCATTTTCCCATGTTTCTCATCCATGTAGGCACAAACGACACTGCAAAGAATACCATGGAGAATATTCCCAGAGACTTTGGAGCACTGGGAGAGAAATTGAAGAAGATAGGAGCACAGGTGGTCTTCTCGTCAATTCTACCAGTAAGAAACAAAGGCAGAGCCAGGGAAGAGCGTATCCAACGGACTAATGAATGGCTCCGTGAATGGTGCATAGAGATGAACTTTGGATTCTTAGACCACGGCGAGACGCTCCAGGGACTACAAGGACCAGACGGACTCCACCTAACTGGGAGAGGTAAGAACGTATTTGGACATCGACTGGCCCGCCTACTCCACAGGGCTTTAAACTAGGTAAGTTGGGGGAGGGTACATACTTATATCCCAGAGCAGTAAGAAACCACCCTGAGGAGGCAAATCACACCCACACTTCTGAGTCTAAGGTAGGTACCAATAACATCCACAATAAGTCAGGGAAAATTGTCAATGTTAATTTGGGAGACACACAAACTCATAAGGGAAACTCTTCACAGATATGGAAGGCTATGTATGTAAATGCACACAGCCTGGGAAATAAACTTCTAGAATTGGAGACTGAAATAATAAATGCCGATCTGGATGTAATAGCGATATCTGAAACCTGGTTCACGGACTCGCATGGGTGGGATATGGTTATACCGGGCTACAACTTACTTCGTTGCGACAGAGAGGGTAAAATGGGAGGAGGCGTAGCACTGTACACTAAGGAGAGCATCAAAACTATCAGAATCACAGATGTTAGTTACACCGGGGAATCCCTCTGGGTGAACCTAGCCAGAGGGTATGAAAAATGCCTATACCTTGGCGTGATATACAGACCCCCCAGGCAACAGGAAGACCAAGACATGGAATTAATAGAGGACATAGAGAATATCACACTGCGCGGAGACACAGTAATACTAGGAGACTTCAACATGCCTGATACAGATTGGAACACACTCTCCGCGACTACAAGTAGCAGCAAAAGAATTTTAACCTCCATAAAGGGTGCACGTCTCAAGCAATTGGTATCGGAGCCCACCAGGAACCAGGCAATACTAGACCTAGTACTCACCAACGGAGATAGCGTCTCGGAAGTCTCAGTAGGTGATACACTGGCCTCCAGCGACCATAATATGGTATGGCTCAATCTCGAGAAGGGTTTCCCTAAGTCACACACAGCAACGAGGGTTCTCAACTTTAGAGGCACAGACTTCAACCGCATGAGAGAATTTATCCATCAAGAGCTATATAAACAGGTAAAAGCTGACAATGTGGAGGATATGTGGTCGACTCTAAAGTCCATCCTACATGAAGCGACAACCCGCTACATAAGAACAGTAAGTAAACGCAGGAGAAACAAAAAACCCCAATGGTTCAGCAAAGATATTTCAGACCTAGTTAAAAAGAAAAAAGAAGCATATATCGCCTACAAACATTTAGGAAAACAGGAGGCGAAAGAGGACTATCTAGACAGATCCAGAGCTGTCAAAAAAGCAGTCAGAGAGGCCAAAATCCAAATGGAGGAAAATCTAGCACAGAACATTAAGAAAGGAGATAAATCTTTCTTTAGCTATATTAGTGACAGGAAAAGAAACAAAGATGGGATTGTACGCCTGAAGCAATCGGATGGTAACTTTGCAGAATCGGATTCTGCCAAGGCAGAACTACTAAACAAATATTTCTGTTCAGTCTTCACATGTGAGGCACCGGGAGACGGTCCACAGCTTCAGACGGGAGATAACCAGAAAGACCCGTTTCAGGATTTCGAATTTACGCCAGATAGCGTCTACAGCGAACTATCAAGACTCAAAGTGAACAAAGCCATGGGACCAGACAACCTACACCCCAGGGTACTCAGGGAGTTATGTGAAGTCCTGGCGGAACCATTATCTGTGCTTTTCAATCTTTCCCTACGCACAGGAAGAGTCCCCTTGGACTGGAAAACCGCCAACGTAATCCCACTACACAAAAAGGGCAGCAAGACAGAGACAGCAAACTACAGGCCAGTGAGTCTCACGTCTATAGTGTGTAAAGTCATGGAAACACTGATCAAGCGGAATCTTGACACAATCCTAGATGAGGAAAATCTACGTGATTCCCACCAACACGGGTTCACCCAGGGTAGATCCTGCCAATCCAATCTTATTAGCTTTTTTGACTGGGTTACTAGACAACTGGATGCCGGGGAGGCACTGGACGTGGTGTATTTGGACTTCAGTAAAGCATTTGATAGCGTCCCACACCGAAGGTTATTGAACAAGCTGAAATCAATGGGCTTGGGAGACACTCTAACTAAATGGGTTGGGGACTGGCTGAGCGGTAGAGTACAGAGGGTGGTGGTGAACGGAACCCCATCAGAAGCGTCGGACGTGCTCAGTGGAGTACCGCAGGGCTCAGTCTTGGGCCCGATTTTATTCAACTTATTCATAAGAGATATGACGCAAGGACTTAGGGGAAAGGTATCACTGTTCGCCGATGACGCCAAAATTTGCAACATTGTAGGCAACAGCTTATTACCTGACAATATGACACAGGACTTACTACTGCTGGAAAGATGGTCAACGACTTGGCAGTTGGGCTTCAATGCTAAAAAATGCAAGGTAATGCACCTGGGTAAGAGAAACCCGCGCAGAACTTATACACTAAATGGAGAGACCTTGGTTAGGACCAAGGAAGAACGTGATCTAGGAGTGATTATTAGTGATGACATGAAGGCTGCCAATCAAGTGGAGAAGGCTTCCTCCAGGGCAAGACAAATGATGGGTTGTATCCGCAGAGGTTTTGTCAGCAGGAGACCTGAAGTCATTATGCCATTGTACAGATCCATGGTGAGGCCTCACTTGGAGTACTGTGTTCAATTCTGGAGACCACACTACCGTAAAGACATGCTGAGGATCGAGTCGGTTCAGCGAATGGCCACCAGGATGGTCTCGGGGCTAAAGGATCTAACGTATGAAGAAAGACTAAAGAAGTTGCGACTGTACTCACTTGAGGAACGAAGAGAAAGGGGAGACATGATTGAAACGTTTAAGTACATCACGGGTCGCATTGAGTCGGAAGATGATATCTTCTGTCTTATGGGTCCCTCGACCACCAGAGGGCATCCGCTGAAGATCAGAGGAGGGAAGTTTCAAGGAGACTCCAGAAAGTACTTCTTCACCGAAAGAGTGGTGGATCAGTGGAACAAACTCCCACTGCAGGTTGTTGAAGCCAGCAGCGTGAAAGATTTTAAGAGTAAATGGGATGCTCACGTGGGATCTTTAAGGGAGTAAATTCGGGAGCGAATACTTTGGAATGGGCAGACTTGGTGGGCTATAGCCCTTTTCTGCCTCTATGTTTCTATGTTTCTATGTTTCTATGTCTCTGATTACCTTTCCTGTTTCTCAGGTGTGCAACCTGCCTTACCTCATAATAAGCAGCATTTGATAACCTCATCAGAAAAGTTTGCTGTGTTTTGCTTATCAAATTTAAATAGCACACTATCTCATTTTAATTTCTGCTCCCACTATACAGAAATCTCATTGATTACCTTCTAATCTATATATATAAAATTGGAGGTATGTATGTGTGTATGTGCCGCGATCACGCAAAAATGGCTTGACCGATTTGAACGAAACTTGGTATGCAGATCCCTCACTACCTGGGATGATATGTTCTGGGGGTCTCGCGGCCCACCTTCACACGTGGGCGGAGCTACAAACATAAAATCAGATTTCACCCATTCATATCAATGGAAAAAATGTAAAAAGCTGCCATTCTCACAGTAATTCAAAAACGACTTGACCGATTTGAACGAAACTTGGTATGCAGATCCCTCACTACCTGGGGTGATATGTTCTGGGGTTCTCGCGGCCCACCTGCCCACGTGGGCGGAGCTACAAACAGAAAATCAGATTTCACCCATTCATGTCAATGGAAAAAATGTAAAAAGCTGCCATTCTCACAGTAATTCAAAAACGGCTTGACCGATTTGAACGAAACTTGGTATGCAGATCCCTCACTACCTGGGGTGATATGTTCTGGAGGTCTCGCAGCCCACCTGCACATGTGGGCGGAGCTACAAACAGAAAATCAGATTTCACCCATTCATATCAATGGAAAAAATGTAAAAAGCTGCCATTCTCACAGTAATTCAAAAACGACTTGACCGATTTGAACGAAACTTGGTATGCAGATCCCTCACTACCTGGGGTGATATGTTCTGGGGGTCTCGCGGCCCACCTGCACACGTGGGCGGAGCTACAAACAGAAAATCAGATTTCACCCATTCATGTCAATGGAAAAAATGTAAAAAGCTGCCATTCTCACTGTAATTCAAAAACGGCTTGACCGATTTGAACGAAACTTGGTATGCAGATCCCTCACTACCTGGGGTGATATGTTCTGGGGGTCTTGCGGCCTACCTGCACACGTGGGCGGAGCTACAAACAGAAAATCAGATTTCACCCATTCATGTCAATGGAAAAAACGTAAAAAGCTGCCATTCTCACAGTAATTCAAAAACGGCTTGACCAATTTGAACGAAACTTGGTATGCAGATCCCTCACTACCTGGGGTGATATGTTCTGGGGGTCTCACAGCCCACCTGCACACGTGGGCGGAGCTACAAACAGAAAATCAGATTTCACCCATTCATGTCAATGGAAACAATGTAAAAAGCTGCCATTCTCACTGTAATTCAAAAATGGCTTGACCGATTTGAACGAAACTTGGTATGCAGATCCCTCACTACCTGGGATGATATGTTCTGGGGGTCTCGCGGCCCACCTTCACACGTGGGCGGAGCTACAAACATAAAATCAGATTTCACCCATTCATATCAATGGAAAAAATGTAAAAAGCTGCCATTCTCACAGTAATTCAAAAACGACTTGACCGATTTGAACGAAACTTGGTATGCAGATCCCTCACTACCTGGGGTGATATGTTCTGGGGTTCTCGTGGCCCACCTGCCCACGTGGGCGGAGCTACAAACAGAAAATCAGATTTCACCCATTCATGTCAATGGAAAAAATGTAAAAAGCTGCCATTCTCACAGTAATTCAAAAACGGCTTGACCGATTTGAACGAAACTTGGTATGCAGATCCCTCACTACCTGGGGTGATATGTTCTGGGGGTCTCGCGGCCCACCTGCACACGTGGGCGGAGCTACAAACAGAAAATCAGATTTCACCCATTCATGTCAATGGAAAAAATGTAAAAAGCTGCCATTCTCACTGTAATTCAAAAACGGCTTGACCGATTTGAACGAAACTTGGTATGCAGATCCCTCACTACCTGGGGTGATATGTTCTGGGGGTCTTGCGGCCTACCTGCACACGTGGGCGGAGCTACAAACAGAAAATCAGATTTCACCCATTCATGTCAATGGAAAAAACGTAAAAAGCTGCCATTCTCACAGTAATTCAAAAACGGCTTGACCAATTTGAACGAAACTTGGTATGCAGATCCCTCACTACCTGGGGTGATATGTTCTGGGGGTCTCACAGCCCACCTGCACACATGGGCGGAGCTACAAACAGAAAATCAGATTTCACCCATTCATGTCAATGGAAACAATGTAAAAAGCTGCCATTCTCACTGTAATTCAAAAATGGCTTGACCGATTTGAACGAAACTTGGTATGCAGATCCCTCACTACCTGGGGTGATATGTTCTGGGGGTCTCGCTGCCCACAACTCTATGTTGCTTGCTCAAGGGTGGGTTCACCCAATAATTTATATGTTCTTGCTCCAGGAGGTGAAACTAAAATTGTTGTTTATAATCACGTTTTGCGTTAGTTGTATTGTATTCATTTTGTCAAATATTTCACATTATAATTTGAATATTGTACTTTTTATTAAGCTGTAAAAAAATAATTTCATTCACCACTATAAAGTATCTTTATTTGAATCCATTTACAGTGTTATTGCTATAATTAAATACCCGTGCAATGCCGGGGCATCAGCTAGTGTCTAATAAAATACAGACTTGAAGGTGACTTTTTTTTTTTTTTTTAGGAAAGCATAAATTGATAAAGTAAAGTGGAGAAAAAAATCAATGCTTTCTGCTAAATTCCTACAGAGAGATTTTAAAAATAAGTAAATAATTCTAGGTACAACTAAGCACACAAAAGAACATGTACTTTCAATTTTCTTTTAAAATGTCTGGCAATTTCTTAATGTCAGACAACAGGAAGTGGTCTTTTCAATATTCACTTGAATCTGTCACCCTTAAAAGCTAAAGAGGAAGAACATTTTCACAATTCATAAGCTAGTGATCTAGGAATGTGAGAGGATTTGCTGCCATATCCTCTGATTTATCCAATATCTTTCTACCCAGCTATTTAACCATTCATATACATGTCTTTCACTTGCCTCTTTCTAGAACATGTACAAAGCAGAAACTTGTCATAGTTATGTAGTTCCTATTACACGGTGTTAAAAAAACAACAAAAAACCTATACTCTGCTTATTTTGTACATAATCCCTTGAAATAAAATTTGGGATATCATCCTGAATAAATTTGCAATTGGTCTACATTCATTCCAGACACCTCATCTAGCTGGTTTTTCAACAATCACAATATTTTCTTCAGTGCAAACTGATTGGGCCCTGCCGCTTCCTGACTGGCCCATTTTTCACATGTTCTATATTATCTTTTCCCACCTCTTTTCTATAAATTTCTGCTTCAGTCTATGAGAACCATAACAAAAGCATTTAGAAAAGTCTTTTATTAAATTTTATATATAGGGACAAGCCTCAGATTTATGGAGCAGATTTCCCCATAATGGGGTTTCTTCAAGAAAAAGAACACCAATTTTCTCTTGCTCCTCTGACATCACTGGCTTTGTCCCAACCTCCCTACCAAAATAATTAATGTTTAATATTATAATCTATTACCTATACTCAGTGGCGTACCTAGCATATGTGACACCCAGGGTCCATCATTTTTTGACACCCCCCCCCTATCTATATGAAAAATATGGTTTTTAGTAACAATCCACATATAGCACAAGAGTGTACCTAGGAAAAGGCAGCATCAAACACTGCAGTGAGCACTAGAACACCAACACATACATTGTAAAACTAAACAAACCATATCCTGCATAGTCAATTGATCCTGTACAATCGATGCTATCAGAAAGCCATGTCCCTTTCATACACACAGACAGATACACCCTCGCCCAATATGGAATAATCACAAAACAAAAATAGAAATATGTAGACAAAAGTTAAACTGAACTGCCAAGAAACCAGACTCTGCATACAATGCAATACCACAACTCCACAAAAACAGTAACACATGTCCTCTAATACTGTGCAAAATATAAAGACAGTAGATGTAAATTTGAAAAAACTGATACATAACAATCACCACTTTACAAATTAACAAATAAAAATAAAACAAATAAGAAATAAGAAAATAAAATTTTATTGAATTAATCCCCTTAAGCTCGGTCCCCATCCCAGCAAACCACCTGATTCCATCTACACAAGCCTTGAATTGTTTTATATTGAACTTATTATATTAAAGTATAAAAAGAAACAATATTCTGTACAATTGTCTATTTATAAATCAGCATCTTCTCCCCACTCTCTCTTCCCCATTTCCCTTCAGCGTCCTCAGCCCACTCTCTCTCCACTTTCCTTCAGTGCATGCACATAAAATAAGCAAGTAATTTTATATCATTTTCATTCTATTCATTCATAGAAATTAAAGTCTAAATAATGCCAGTCACATAAAACATGATTTTACAAAAAATAATTCCCTGCACAGTCAAGCCTGCAAGGATTACTAGATGCCTTTCAGCAGCTCCCCTCCCTCCCTCCCCCTTACCTTTGTGGCCAAGTCAAAATGATCTACCAACAATAAAATTTTAAAAACACAAAGCACACTATACGCAAAGAAAATGTTAATTATCATTTATATTCCGCGGGTTTTCAAAGAGGTCAAGGCAGATGACTTTATGCAATGTCACCTCAGTAACAACTATACAAAAATAGACAAATATACCCCCTCCCTTTTTACTAAACTGCGATAGTGGTTTTTAGCGCAGGGAGCTGCGCTGAATGCCCCACGCTGCTCTCGACGCTCATAGGCTCCCTGCGCTAAAAACTGCTATTGCAGTTTAGTAAAAGAGGGCCATAATGCAAAATATAGACAGCATATATAAATTCTCAAAACGGACACATTTTGATCACTAAATTGAAAATAAAATAATTTTTCCTACCTTTGGTAATTTCATCCATCTCTGGTTGCACTTTATTCTTCTGACTGTGCATCCAGTATTTCTTCCCTTCTTTCAGCCTTCTGTATGCTTCCTCTCCTCCAGACCTCATTCCCTCCCCCAACGTTTTCTTTGTTTCATCCTGCCCCCTTCTTTCTTTCTCTCTCTATGCTCCCTTTCTTTCTCTATGTCTGTCTTTCTCTCTCTCCGTGCCCCATTTCTTTCTTTCTTTCTTTCACCCTGCCCCTTCTTTCTTTCTCTCTCCATGCCCCCTTTCTTTCTCTATGTCTGTCTTTCTCTCTCTCCGTGCCCCATTTTTTTTCTTTCTTTCTTTCTGTGTTTCACCCTGCCCCCTTTCTTTCTTTCTTTCTTTCTTTCTCCCTGCCCTCCCTCATGCCACCGCCATTGGGAAACATGCTGCTGCCACCGCCGCCGAGGAAAGGCTGTCACTGCAGCCATCGGGAACAGGCCGGCGCCGAGTTCTTCCTCCCTGCTTTTCTTCCCCCCCGGGGCCGACCAACTCTCGCCGCCCGACGTCAGGCCTTGTCATCGGAAGACAGATAAATGACAAAGCAATGCCTGTGGTTCCTAAAAGAGCAATGTTGAGCTAAGTACTTTTTGAAAATTATGATAAATGATAGCAAACTGCTTTATGAAGTAAAGTTTATAAGGAATTGAAAATGAATTCAAAAATGAAATATAGTGAATTATGAACTTAGTATTTATAGCACAAGAGCACTTTTAATGAAATATTTCAAACAAGCACTTTAAAACAAGCACTTTAGAACAAGTTTTTGCTGAATTTAATACCTCAAATAGCTAAAGGAATAGCAATGAATTCAATGAACTAAATGAATTGAAAACAGATGAAATATTTGTAATATGTTTTAATAAATATATAAGCTTAGTATTGGGTGGGTTTTGAGTGTTATCTTGGGAGGTAGACTTTTTTTAGAATCCCCTATCATGATGAATCATTGAATTGAATAGACAAATTTTATACAGTAGATTTATGATTGGAAGAAGAATGGAATAAATGAAATAAAGTCAGATAAATAAATGAAATAAAGTTAGATAGTAATTAAATAGTTTTTAAGTGTAGGTAATAGATTATAATATTAAACATTAATTATTTTGCTAGGGAGGTTGGGATAAAGCCGATGATGTCACGAGGAACAAGAGAAGACTGGTGTTCGTTCTCTTGAAGAAACCCCATTATGGGGAGATCTGCTCCATAAATCTGAGGCTTGTCCCTATATATAAAACTTAATAAAATACTAATTGGGACATAGTCTACTGTCCATTTTGACTTTTCTAAATGGTTTTGGGTATGTATATTTAATTAATAGATAGCCATTTAATCTTTTTGGACTTTTGTTGTGTTTACAACCATAACAAAAGAACATAAAAATAGCCTTATTGGGTCAAACCAATAGTCAGTCTAATCCAGCAGCCCATCCTCATAGCAGCTAATCAAGGTCACCAGTACTCAGCGAAAACCAAAAAAAAAGTAGCAACATTCCATACTACCAACCCCAGTAACCTATCCTCACGGTTGCCAATCTAAGTCACTAGTACCTGGCAAAAACCCAAAGAATAACAACATTCCATGCTACCGAACCTGGGCAAACAGTGGCTTCCTCCATGTCTATCTCAATAACAGACTATGGACTTTTCTTCCAGGAAATTGTGCAAACCTTTCTTAAAACCAGCTACATTAACAGCTCTTACTACAACCTCTGCCAATTCATTCCAGAGCTTAACTATTCTCTGAAAAAATATTTCCTCCTATTAGTTTTAAAAGTATTTCCATGTAACTTCATCAAAGTGTCCCCTGGTCTTTGTAATTCTTGATGGAGTAAAAAAATTGATCCATTTGCACCCGTTCTACACCATTCAGGATTTTGTAGACTTCAATCATATCTCCCTTTAGCCGTCTCTTTTCCAAGCTGAGGAGCCTTAACCTTTTTAGTCTTTCCTCATACGAGAGGAGTTCCATCACTTTATCATCTTAGTTGCTCTTCTTTGAACCTTTCTAAGAGCATAAGAATTGCTGCTGCCGGGTCAGACCAGAAGTCCATCGTGCCCAGCAGTTCGCTCCCATAGTGGCCCTTGGTCAAAGACCAGTACACTAACTGAGTCTAGCTTTACCTGCGTACGTTCTGGTTCAGCAGGAACTTGTCTAATTTTGTCTTAAATCTCTGGAGGGTGTTTGCTGCTATGACAGCCTCCGGAAGAGCGTTCCAGTTTTCTACCACTCTCTGGATGAAGAAGAACTTCCTTACGTTTGTACGGAATTTATCCTCTTTTAACTTTACAGAGTGCCCTCTCGTTTTCCCTAACTTGAAGAGGGTGAACAACCTGTCTTTATCTACTAAGTCTATTCCCTTCATTATATTGAATGTTTTGATCATGTCCCCTCTCAATCTCCTCTTTTCAAGGGAGAAGAGGCCCAGTTTCTCTAATCTCTCACTGTACGTCAACTTCTCCAGCCCTTTAACCATTTTAGTCGCTCTTCTCTGGACCCTTTTGAATAGTACCATGTCCTTTTTCAAGTATGGCGACCAGTGCTGGACGCAGTATTCCAGGTGGGGCCATACCTTGGCCTGGTACAGCGGCATGATAACCTTCTCCAATCTGTATGTGATCCCCTTCTTAATCATTTCTAGCATTCTGTTCGCCCCTTTCGCCGCCGCCGCACATTGCACAGATGGCTTCATTGACTTGTCGACCAGTACTCCCAAGTCTCTTTCCTGGGGGGGTCTCTCCTAGTACTGCGCCAGACATCCTGTATTCATGTATAAGATTTTTGTTACTGACATGCATCACCTTACACTTATTCATGTTCAACCTCATTTGCCATGTTGCAGCCCATTTCTCGAGCATGTTTATATCACGTTGCAGGTCTTCGCAGTCCTTCTGCATCTTCACTACTCTGCATAACTTTGTATCGTCTGCAAATTTTATCAACTCGCTTGTCGCACCAATTTCTACGTCATTTATAAATATATTGAAAAGCATGGGTCCAAGCACCGATCCCTGCAGCACTCCACTCGTGACGCTTTTCCAATCCTAGTATTGTCCATTTACCCCCATTCTCTGTTTCCTATCCACCAACCAGTTTTTAATCCACATGAGTATTTCACCCTCGATTCCATGACTCGCAATTTTTCTAAGTAGTTGTTCATGCGGGATCTTGTCAAACTCCTTCTGAAAATCCAGATATACAATGTCGACCGGGTCACCCTCGTGTATCACCCTTGTCTATCTAGTTCCACTATATCTTTCTTTCTCCAGATACAAATTTTTAATAGGGATCTTCCTGCCTGAAAACTATGGTAATTGTTTTTGTCTAAATCAAAATGACATCTGCATGGCAAATGTCATTTAGGTGAGGTGGCTAGCTAGGCTTATTACAAATTTACTAAGGATGATAAATGCCAAATTGGTTAGGTTTTGGTAGAGTTATGTAGAAACAAGCTTGTTATTGCTGGGTTGTTGTTTTTTTAAAGCACTCTATATTGAAAGAGCATGATTGTAACTTTTCTATTTATTCTCTTTCCATAGCAAAATTCCTGGACCTACCTAAGCCTATCCATTTACATGGTATTAAAAGTAAATTTGGAAAAAAAATGATCTATATTAAAGACTGCTGGCTGTGGTATCTTGTGGCTAAAGCTGCTTTTGAATTGAAGGGATGACTTTCTCCACAGGTGATTATTGCATTCATGTTTTAATACTCCTTGTTTCTGGTCTTAACATGTTACAGTACCTTACACAGAATGCATAGATCTCCATTATCCTTACCTAGATAAGCTTTCATGAATTTGCTTTCTAACACAACCATCCACACCTGCTTCTATAGCTGATTTCCCATGCGTTCATTAGAAATATAGAAACATGATAGCAGATAAAGACCAAATGGTCTATCCAGTCTACCCAGCCACAGCATCCATTATCTCCTCCTCTCCCTAAGAGAACCCATATACCTGTCCCACGCTTTCTCAAATTCACGGTCTTTCTCTCCATCAACTCTACTGGGAGACTATTCCATACATCTACCACCCTTTCTGTAAAAAGGTATTTCCTTAGATTACTCCTAGCCTATCACCTCTAACTTCATCCTATGCCCTTTCATTCTGGAGCTTCCTTTCAATTGAAAGAGACTTATCTCATACGCATTTATGCCATGTAGGTATTTGCACATCTCTATCGTATCTCCCCATAAGCCTTATGATGAAGACCACTGATCATTTTAGTAGCCTTCCTCTGGACCGACTCCATCCTGTTTATATGTTTTTAAAGGTGTGGTCTCCAGAATTGTACACAATATTCTAAATGAGGTCTCATCTCTTTTTTCCTACTGGTCATATCTCTCCCTATGCACCATATCATCCTTCTGGCTTTCACCATCGCATTTTCAACCTGTTTGGCCACCTTTAGATCAGCACATACTATCATACCCAAGTCCCGCTCCTCTTTCATGTACAAATGTTCTTCACCTCCTAAACTGTACTGTTCCCTTAGGTTTTTTCAGTCTAAAGGCATGATCCAAATGCACTGGGCAAGCATGTTCTCCTATATAGGCCCACAGTCACTGTTCCTTCTAAGCTGTGCGCTTGTGCGCGCACACACAACTTGCCAAACCCGTGCACACAAATTAAAATAGAGCGCACAAAAAAATAAATTTTTGCCTAAAATGATTTTCACTGCTAAAATGAAATGTTGCAGAAGACCAGCTGTTCCAATTTCCCATTTATCACATTTATTGAAGCGCTATAATATAAATTTTAAGTCATTCATGTGATTCCGTTATCTTTCCCAGTTGAACTTGACACGTCACGTGCCCCATAGGGCCATAGCCTATGGCCCATAGGATATGAAACACTTCCGATTCTTTGACTTCCTGAAGTTCCGCTATATTGTTTATTTCGTGCAATCGTAGTGTGCAGCGTGGTACTGCGGTTGTATAACTGTATTCGTTTATTAAATTACAACCAGATATAATCTTAAAATGTCTAAATCGCGAATGGTGAAAAGTGTAAAACGCAAGAGAGCTGCAACAGCTTTTAGGTCTGAATGGCTTGAAGAAATTGTTGAAACGAAGACACTGGAATCTCGAAATACAATGCGTGTTCGACTGTGTGAAATATTTACCTATGACAAAGACGATGGAATTGTGTGTTGTTATTGTCAAGATGCCAAAACAACTGGAAAATTCTCTACTGGAAAAATATGGGATGATGTTTGGAAACTGGACTTTCTGAAACGCCATCTATCAAGTAAATCTCATACCGACAGTATTAGGAAACTCAAGAAGTAAAAATCCGAATTTAAGAGGGGGACTGGTTAACATGTTGCTTGAAAGCCCAACCAAAAAAGAAAACAGGCAAATTAGTAATGAACGGAAGCGTTCCAGTCCTGATGAAATTAAGGTTCTTGTCGACAGTGTTGTGCTGGCCATTAAGATGAATATCTCAATGCTCTCTGTTCAAGATATCAATGAGCACATGGCAAAGTATGTTAGTATACCTGATAGCTGGAGAAGCAAAAACTATGCGTTTGAATTTCTTGGAATTATCAATGGACATTTCTGTCAACAAGTACTTAATACTCTACTTTAAGTATCGGCCAGTCAATTCAAATGAGTATAGGACATCATTTGGGATGCTACAGTTGGAAGCATGTGATGCTACATCAATAGTAACAGCAATTAGGGAATTCTATAGGAAACATGAATTTGACCTGAATAAAATGATTATGTTCACCTCTGATGGTACCTCTGTTATGTTGGGCAAAAAAGATGGTGTTGCAGCACAGCTGAGAAAAGGCATTCCACATTTAGTGCAGCAACATTGTGTTGCACATCAGGAAGATTTGGGACTTTCTGATTCATGGAAAGAAGTAAACTTGATGAAAGAAGTAGAAACTGTAATGAGAACTGTGTGCACGGTGTTCTGTCGGTCTTCTACTAAACAATGCAAATTTCAAGAAGTAGCAGATGCATCTGAATGTGAATCAATTGCTTTCAGACCTCTGAATGAAGTGCGCTGGTTATCTAGACACTTTGCACTTAAAGCAATTATTTGAAATTATGATCCTCTGTTAAAATATTTTGAAGAAGACAAAGATAATGATCCTGTTGCAAAGTACTGCTTTAAGAAGCTGAACAGTGAAGTTTTGAATGATGTCTTATCAGAACTGGCTTCCTTAACCATGGCATTTCAAAAACATGGTTTGACACCATTGGAAGCTTATCATCTTGCACAGGGTAAGTTGAATAAACTTCAAATGCAATACTTAGGTGACAAGGTTAAGTGGAGTGATAAAGTCAACAGTCTTCTTGACAACAGGATGAGGTCTGGAGAAAAAGTTTCAGTGGATACTAATTCCATATTAACGTTCATCAACATCCTATGTTTGCATCTGGGTGAAAGATTTCCTGAAAATGAAGTTGAAGAATGGTCTGCTTTTGACTGTACAGCAATATCACAATGCAACTTTGACTTCGGAAATGGACATATCAGATCTCTTTGTTTAAAGTATAAACAATTTCTTCCGGAGGAAAGTGTTATTATTCAGCAATACAATGACTTTAAATTCCTTGTTGCAGAAAAAATCAAAAGTAATCTGATAAACAGCTTTCCAGATATGACGAAATTTGCATTTCAGAATGATCAATTTGCAGATTTAGCAAAATTGATGGACATTGGTGCCACATTCTTAGCATCTAGTTCAGATTGTGAGCGTGGTTTTAGTCTAATGAACAATTTGAAGACTAAACAAAGGAATCGTTTACATTTAGAGCATTTAGAAATGCTGATGCGTGTTAAGAGTTACCTTCAAGATGGAGGCTCAACAGATCTTGACAGAATTTATTCGGACTGGATAAATATGAAAGATCGCAGGGAAAACTTTGAAAATGAAATTGCTGTTATTTTCTAAATTTAAAGTATAAAGTACAATGATACCTTATTTATAGGTAGCGCTCAATGAAACATTTCAATGAAACATAATTTGTTTATTGAAATTAGACTTTATGTTACATAAAGTGTAACTAACATAAAGTGTAACTAAAATTACATTGTGTTTTCATTAATTCAGACTAAACTCAAAGACCTGCCCATAAATGCCCATAACTGAACTCCGGGCCCTCTGGCAATCATTTTTATAGTGCACACAAATTTAGTTTTTCTTTAAAATGTGCACAGATGAAATTTTTTGCGCACACAGCCTATGAAAAATTAGAGGGAACATTGCCCACAGGCATGGAATGAGATCTCTAAATATATACATGAGCAGGGAAACTTGTATAATTTTAAGAAATTATTAAAGAAGTTCCTTTTTTGTAAGATGAAATATAGGAATTAAGGGTTTTTTTTGATAACTGTAAGCACTGGTTTCTGACAGATTCTAATTGTTTGATTTGTTTGTAATGTATGTGAAGTTGTTTTAATTATGTATGTACTAGTTGTAACCCGCTTTGTATAAAGTGGGATATAAGTCAATAAACCATAAACCATTGCTATATATATATATATATATCTCAATAAATGTATGAATTTTTACATTTGCATTTCAATCAATGCAACTAAGAATTGGTGTACACATCCAGAGGGTATCATTCAAAGATATTAAAAAAAAAATAGTAAAGAAATAAAAACTTTTCAAATAGATAACCACTAATACCGCTATCTTCCCCCACCCCCAACTATAAAAAGCAGGGAGGCAATAAAGTCAAAGGTGCATGTACAATGAAATGGCAATGCCTTCCTATGCTAATGTTTAAGTAGTCTCTTCAGTTTTAAGATATAGGGTTCCTTTTACTAAGGTGCGCTAGCATTTTTAGCATGTGCTAACCATGCGCTAAACGAAAAATACTAACGCCAGCTCTAAGGAGGTGTTAGCATTTAGCGCATGCGGTATTGTATTGTATCGTACGCTAAACATGCGCTAAAACTGCTAGTGCATCTTAGTAAAAGGAGCCCATAGTATTAAGAATATTCCTGCCTGAATGTAATATTCAATGCTTTTCTATATTTTATTTGATGAAATTATGATTTGATAATATCTGCATTGATATTATGATTTAATAATGTTTGTGCTAATATTGTATTAATTTTACCTGGGTGTGATAGGAAATTTACATTTATCCTTTGTTTGCATCATATGTTTAATAATAATAATAATAATAATAATAACTTTATTCTTCTATACCGCCATAATCATGCGACTTCTAGGCGATTCACATTGAAGAGAGCTGGACAATCAGTGAGTTACAATATGCAGAAAATCAGTGAAATTATAGTATGTAGAATCTTAAAAAAAAAATGCAGCGAATTACAATATACAGTTTGTTAATAATTTCTGAGGGGACATATTATGGAAAATAGCAATGGAAAAAGTGTTTGGTGTAATTACTGTTTAGGTGATATATCTGTCGAATAAGGCAGTTTTTATGACTTTTCTAAAAGCGTCGTAGGTCAGTCTAGCTCCTAAAGGGCGATCAGGATAATAAGTATGTAGCTAATGTGTAAACCACATAGTTTTATGCGGTATATAAATTGTTAAATTAAAAAAAAAAAAAAAAAAATCAGAAAGAGCAGAACCTCATCTTCATGCAATTCAATCTACTTTAGTTGTTCCTTGAAACCCCCATCAATGGAGCTTAGTAGAGCTTTCCTGGAATCTATCAAGTAACAACTATGAAGGTTCAAAAAAAAACCCAACCATATTTATAAGGAAAACATAGCAAAAAGATAGATCTCATACCTAGACCACTGCTCTTCTGGGTGGCCAGCCTGGTAAGAATGTTGGCCCCTCCTACATCTCAATGGCTTGTTTGTGTGCATTTTTGTTTTGGACTTTTTTTTCCCTATAATGATCCTAAAAGATAGATGTACTAAGCTCCAAAACATCTAGCAAATGGTCATTTTTGAAACAGAAAGACATTTTTTTGGCTTGAAAATGGTTATTTGCTCTGCTGGATATCTAAACATTTTGTCCCAAAATCGGATTTAGATGTCATATTGAAAATGCCCCTCCACCTTACCTGCTTATGTTACACTTGATAGATATTCCCATTTGCACAGGGTTACTTATTAAGGAAAACACTAGCAGTAAATCTGAGAAACTGAGATCATGCCTACCACAGAGTGAACTTAAATCTTGATACAAAAGGAACAAAACAATGATGGAATGTTTTCTGTTCACTCTTATGAACCCTTCCAGTCTATGTGGCACCATAAAATGTCATTAAATGTTCAGAAAAACAGGAATAAAAAAGGAGCTAAATCAGTGTTCATGAACTTTTCAAACCTTATTCATTATAAACAAATGCAGTAACAGTAGCCAAGTTTACCTAGTGCACAAAGTCTTCCCAGGGGACTTCACCTACAGTACCGTGCCCCTATGGACTCAATTTGAACAACTGTCCTTTGCCTGTAGTGTGTCCTTTTCTATGTGGCCCAACTAATGTTAGTTGCTATAAAATGGAATTAAAAGTAAATTTGAAAAATAAAATTCTCTAAACAGTATATAAAGACTGCTGGCTATGGTATCTCATGGCTAAAGCTGCTTTTGAATTGAAAGGATGACTTTCTCCACAGGTGATTTTGAATTGAAAGGATGATTCTCCACAGGTGCCATCCACTATTTCATTACATGTCCTCTGATTCTCCCTCCTTCCTACTTCATAAGAGGCCACCCTCAGAACAATATAGAAGATAAATTAGCCAGCCGCTGACTGGTTAAGAACATAAGTGTTATTAAAAATTATTATTAAATAGATGGAACTTAACAAATAATACAAATCCCTCTCTGGCTTAGAGAAATATGTATTATAAAGAACTATTAATTTGGGTAAGCTAGCTCGCTTGATTAAAACTCAGCTTAACAATAATTAAATATATATATGAATATCTATTTAAGGACCAAGACCCATAACATTTACAAGCAAACTGAACGTTTATTTTCTTTTTAGTGTAGGTATAAAATTATAACCAAGCCGGTAGGATCTTTAAGCAAAGAATTAATAGGAATACACAGACACAATTTCTCTCTAAGATTAAGGGGTCCTTTTACAAAGGCGCAGTATACCACAGAATACCACACATTAAACCGCCTGCCGCACTAGTACCTAATGCCTCCATTGATGAGGCGTTAGAATTTTAGGCTGCCGCGGGAGTTAGTGCATGATGAAATGTCCGACGCGCTAACCACTATAGCGTGCCTTGATAAAAGGAGCCCTAAATGATTACATTTACTCACATATGCTGACTGAAAAGTTCTTACAAGGCTGCATGATAGGCCCAAAAGCACATGTTTAGAAGCATATGTTTGCATAGGTTGCAGCTTGATCCAGCACTGGTCCGAAGGAAGCTGGAAAAAGAGCGAACCCCACATGATATTGATACTTTATAGATGTGGGAAGGATTCCCAGGATGCATCAAAATGCAGGGGCTTTCTCTATCTCACATCCAATCATACAGTAGTGGATCACAGAGCAGGGCAGTCTTTGTCTCAGTGATGTCATCTGATTAGATTGCCATGCAGACCATGGGGGGGGGGGGGGGCGGCAGGGGTCCTTGCTTTTGTATATTCGCTTTAACTGCATCTGTCTGGCCATGTCTTTTGTCCTTTAAAATAGTTAGTGGCACACCCAGTCATGCTTTTGGAATAGGTGCTTTTAGCACAGCAGCTGGATAAGATGGCTGGGGCAGGGCTGGACTTCAAACTTTTCAGAATCCCAGTTAGAAATCATTTTTATTTTAAGTCCATAATTTCAAGCAACTTAAGTATAATAATTAGGAATATAAGATAAAATCACACATTCTACTAAGGATGCGATTACTATTACAAACTATGCTTATTAAACCTTGAAAGAAAGGAAGAGAAAGGAAAAAAGGCAAGCGAGGAAAAGAGAGGCAAAGTTGTGTACGGAGTATGGTAGATAGTATAAAGTGGTATTTGCAGATCACGCTACATAAGAATAGCCTTACTGGGTCAGACCAATGGTCTATCTAGCCCAGTATACCATCTTCAAAGAGGCCAATCCAAGTCACAAGTACCGTATTTTCACGCATATAACGCGCGCGTTATACACGATTTTTACAAACCGTGCATAACCTTGCGCATTATACGCGTGAGCGCGTTTTACAACTTTTTTTACATAGTTCCCCCCCCCGACGTCCGATTCACCCCCACGCAGGACCGCTCGCATGCACTCGCACCCGTACCGGCACCCCCACCCCCACCCCGAAGGACCGCTCGCACCCCCACAGCCTCCCGACCCCCCCCCCCATCATGTAGAAGCTCCTACAGTTGTCCTGCTGCTTCCTCTTGGCAGTCCCAGCCCTTCTTTGAGCCCTGCGTCTGCGCTGCTTCCTCTTCCGGCGGTCCCGCCCTTTCTCTGACATCAGAGTCGGGGCGGGCGAAAGGAGAGTCGGGGTGGCCAGAGGAGAGTCGGGGCAGGCGAAAGGAGAGTCGGGCGGCAACGGGAGAGTCGGGGCGGCATGCACGGTATACGGGTGTGCGCGGTATATAAAATTTATTTACATAAATTACAGTTTCCCGCGCGCTTTACCCGTGTGCGCGTTTTACACGGGTGCGCGGTATATGAGTGAAAATACGGTACCTAGCAAAAACCCAAATAGTAGCAGCATTCCATGCTATCAATCCAGGGCAATCAGTGGCTTCCCCCATGTCTGCCTCAACAGTAGACTATGTACTTTTCCTCCAGTAACTTGTCCAAACCTTTTTTAAAACCAGCTACATTAACTGCTCTTACCACATCCTATGGCAATGTGTTCCAGAGCTTAACTATTCTGTGAGTGAAAAAATATTTCCTCCTATTTGTTTTAAAAGTATTACTCTGTAACTTCATCGAATGTCCCCTAGTCTTTGTAAATCTTGATGCTGTAAATAAATCAATCCACTTGTACCTGTTCTACATCATTCATTCTGTTGGGGCTATTTTTCAGCACTTAACCTGCTAAGTATCGCTGAATACTGCGGTTAACGCTGAACACAATGCCGTCTAACTTGAAAGCGTTACCTTGGCGATATTTAGCACTTAGGTGACCATGGTTAGTACATTAAATGGGACCACATAAAAGTTTGTCCTATTTTTATATAGCTGCTTAAGTAATAAATATCAATTTAAGAAGCTATAATTATTTTCAAAAGAGAAAAATGGTTTAAAAAATGGCATAAAGTGGCATTTGGATGCTAAAACATCCAAATCACTATTTTAAAAAACCCATAATTTAAACATTTTCTATGCTGTTTATCTGAATTCCAAGGGGCATCATGTTTGTGAAGATCAAAGGAACCAGGTGAAGAGGGAGATCTGCAATCAGACGGCTGGACATGTTGGAAAAAAATCCATGGGGATGACGCTGGAGGACCTTTCCAGACTAACACAAAACTGATTTCTTTTTAGATTTGCAATTCATCAAGTCGCTAGGACTTGAGCATGAATCGATGGTACCTAACAACATGGCAGGCTTAGGACTTGGACATTTTGCAGCAATAATTGAATAATCCAGGGCTCCATTTAGATGTTTGGGGCTAGATCTATTTTTTTAAAATGAATAAAGGCCACAAAGGTGCCCAAACTGATCAGATAACCACTGGAGGGAATAAGGCATGATCTCTCTTACTCCCCCAGTGGTCATCAACCCCTTCCCACTATCCAAAAATGTGATAGAAACAGTACATTCCAGCCTATATGACAGCTTCAGCTGGCCTTACAGACACAATTTTCTAATAATTTTCCCTTTTGTTTTGATATTGTTTGTATAAGTTATTATACCTAACAGACTTAGATTTAGTCTAGGATTGTTTGTATTTGTTGATTTAACTTGTCTTAACTCATGTTTGTGAGATATGTTTCCCATAATTTTGTATTTTTATTTAATGTACATCGCCTAGAACTTGGAATAGGCGATTAATCAAATTTTTATAATAAACTTGAAACTTGAAACATCTCAGCAGAGCAGAAGGGCACTCGAAGGTACTGCAGTGAGGTCACATTAAAAAGTCCTAGGTACACATCTCACCTTAACCTGCTTATATGGTATGGTTAGCCCTTCAAAACCCACCCAAAAATCTACATAAGATGACACCTGCAGACTTAAGGGCTGTTGTTGTGGTGTACAGCTGGGTACAGTAAGTTTTGGGAAGTATTTGGAGGGCTAACCATACCATATATGCAGGTTATGGCGAGTTGTGTACCTGGGACTTTTTAATGTGACGTTCACTGCAGTACCCCCTAGAATGCCTCTCTGCTCTGCTCATTTATCTGTGTAGCCAGTTTGCTAAGAATGCTGGCTGCTTGCACGTCTCAATGACTTGTTTGTGTGGGTTTTTCATTTGGATGTATTTTGGAGGGTTTGGGGTTTTTTTTGTTTTTTTTTAGAAAATGGTAAAAAAGGATAAATGCACTAAGGGCAAACACAACTAGAAATTGATTTTTTCAAAAATAAAAAATGGTCATTTTTTCTACTTAATTTTGGATGTTTTTCCCCAAATGTCCAAACTCAGACATTCTATCAAAAATGCCCATCCACATGTTATCTGGCTTAAATATAAGCAGATATTTAAAGCTGAAGTCCACAAGATCTAGCTTTGAATATCAAGGAATAGTGCCATCGGTGATAAGCAAAATGCTTACCGCCAGTGGCTGAATGTTGACTCTCCTCTCTGTATGCTTCATTTCCCAAGGAAAATGCTTCTTTTATGTAACTTAGGAAAACCTGGCCAATAGATTGAATGTTTCCATCTGATATAAATTTTGACTTTTGTAAATGTAATTTTGTTTGGCACAGCTGTTCAAACTACCCATATTTTATGCAATAAGCAAACTAAGTACTTGTTCATTTCTATACAATTGGCATGACTCCGATAAATAGCATAGGTTCTACTCCCAAAAAGGGTTGCTATCAAAAGCATAGAGTGAGAGAAGAAATTATGAATCAGCATCACCCCGGGTTTATTTTATGATCTGAAGCATAAAGAAACCAATCTTAGGGGAAAAAAAAAAATTCAAGCACTCCATAAAATGACTCGCCAGTATTTCTTCATAGCAGTCGCCGTGTCTTAAGAGCATTCGAGACACCATGGTAAACACATCTAATCTAATTAGGTGAGTAATAGGAAATGGTATAATAACACAAGCTTATAGCACAAAACACAAACCAAAGCAGAATACAGCATGAGGTAGAAATGAGTCAGAGGCCTGAAAGTCGTTAAAAATCCAGAGGGAAGAGACAAAAAGAAAACAGACTGAAAAGTGAAGCAAAGGTGAACTTGGAAGCTGACTCAGAATTTAATCAAATTAGGCTTGTGTCAGGCATTTCTGTAAAGTATATACAAACAGTTATGCACCAATTATGTGCCTATGTCAGAATAGGTGCACATATTGCAAACCTGCTTAAATACATGAGTATCTTACAAAGCATGTTTCTTTTTACAATTAGGTATATACTAGAGAATGACACAGGGACAAATTTTCCCCATCCCCTCGAGAACTCATTTTCCTGTCTCGTCCCTCTCCCCCCCCCCCCCCCGAGTTTGTTTCCTCTCCCAGCCCCATTTTTGCAAGCTCCAGCCTCGTCTGCACAAGCCTCAAACACTTTAAAATCATAAGTGTTTGAGGGTTATATGAATGGGGCAGGGGTAGGGACAGGGACAGGGACAGGGACAAAATTTGTGGGGATGGGACAAGGAAATTGAGTTCCTGCAGAGAATGGGACAAATCTGGGCAAAATATGGTGAGACTCACACTTGACACACATAAGGGGTATTTTTCAACATGACATATAAATCCGATTTGAGACATTTTGGGGGAAACATCCAAAACTCCAGTAGAGAAAATGACCATTTCCAAACCAGAAAACCATCCAACTTTTTGTTTTGAAAATGACCATTTGATAGATGCAATGAGGTTGGTAACATCTATTTTTTAGGACCATTAAAAAATTTTTTTTTAAAGTCCAAGGGAAAAACGCACATAAACAAGCCATTAAAATGTATGGCGGGCTAGCATTTTTAATAGACTGATCACCCAGACATCCCAATAGAGCAGCAGAGCATCCTAGGCCTACAGTGGATGTCACATAAAAAGTCCTAGGTTCACACTTCACCATCACCCCCTTACATTGTATGGGGAGCCCTCCAGATTCCACACAAAACCTACTGGACCTAATTATACATCACAGCAACAGCCCTTATGGCTGCAGTGTCACCTATAAGTATACAAGTAGGTACAGTAGGTTTTTGGTAGGTTTTGGAGGGCTCATACATTCTACTAAAAGTGTACTAGTTAGAGTGGTATATGGGCCTGGGTCTCCCATCTCTATAGTCTACTGCACTAACTACAAGGCTACTCCAGGGACCTGCTTACTGCTCTAATAGGACTGGCCATAATATTCAATTTGAGAAAATTCAATCAGATAACGAAATATCATCCGATACTGCATTAGTTGCCAATAGAATCAAGAACTCTGTTCAAATTTGCTTGCATTTGTTACAAGACGTTGAATGGTCTTATACTTAACTAGTATTTTAGCCCGTTACATTAACGGGTTCTAGAATAGATTAGCCTGATCCAGTATGGCTATTCTTCTTATGTCTTATTCAGGCTCCCATTTCCCCTTTTACCTTCCCTATTTCCACCTTTTTTCCCCAACTTAAAAATCTGTCCCCTTTCTCTGTCCTTCACCTCCATAGAACTCCCTCTCCATTCCCCCTTTCCCCATCAGCCTTCACTTATTCTTCCAGCTCCTATCTTTAGCCCCTTTCTCTCACATGCCCCCTTTTTAGCCCCCAGCTACAGTCCCAGTCCTTTTCTCTCACATATCCTCTTTTGTAGCCCCCTTCTCCCATCTCCCCCTTTTTTCATCCCCAGCTCTCTCACACATTCACTTTTTAAAGGCCCCAACCCTAACCCCCTTCTCATACCTGCTCTTCCAGCCCTCAGTTCTAGCCCCAGTCTCCTTATCACACCTGTCTTACTTTTCAGCCCTCAAATCCAGACCCACAGCTCACCTTTTGCAGTACCAAGCTCCAGCCCTCTTCTCCGAACTGTCTTCTTTTAACAGCTTCCTACACCAGGTTTCTTTTCCCAAGAACCCCCCTTTAAAGCCTCATTCCCTCACATGTCCCCTTTATTCAGCCCCAGCTCCAAACCCCTTTTTAGCCCCCCCCCAGCCCTCTTCTCCAATCTTTTCCCTTTTAGCTTCCAGCCCCCAGCTCCCTTTTCTCACATGTCCCTTTTGCAGCCTCCTTCTCACACATATCCCCTATTCTGCCCCCAGCCCCAGCCCCCTTCTCTTACACATCCCCATTGTCAGCACCCAACTCCTTTCTCTAACATGTTCCCTTTTTACAATACTGACCCCAGCTCCAGCCCCCTTCTCTCACCTACCCCTTTTTTTCAGCCCCTATTTCCCTTTTGCCTCTGAAGTATGGCTTGGACCCTGGTCCATTCCCAAGAACTCCCCTTTAAAGCCTCCTTCCCTCACATGTCCCCTATTTTCAGCCCCAGCTCCAAACCCCTTTTTAGGCCCCACCCCCTCCAGCCCCCTTCTCCCATTTTTTCCCTTTCAGCTTTCAGTTTCCAGCCCCAGCCCCCTTTTCTCATATGTCCCTTTTGCAGCCTCCTTCTCACACATATCTCCTTTTCTGCCCCAGCCCCCTTCTCTTATATGGCAGCGATTGTTTTTACTTTTCCTTTTGGTCTCGCCCGGGGCTTCCTCGGCATATAGAGAGAGGGCGGGAGGGGGGAGTCGCCACCATGGTGGTCGCCACTGGCTCCGGGCTCGCAGCATTGCCAAGGGAGGGTGAAGGGGAATCTGCCGCAGGCTCCTGGCATATGGAGAGAGTTCTATTCTACTGCGTATGGGGAGGCACGGAGTTTCAATGCTCATGCGCGCTAAGGGTTTTACTATTATTGATTATATTGTCGAACACTTTGAATTTGTCAATAGAATGTGGCCCGTCTGGGATTTAAGGTTGATCACCTTTCCCTCTGTAAACGGTTGTGTATACAAAAAATTATTTAACAGAATTTTATCTTATCAGGGTAAAAATCCAGCTGCAATCAAATCATCTTCCCCCTCCTTAAATACCCGCTTCCTTTTTGCCCTCTCTTCTCCATTCTTTTTAACTTGTACTTAAGTTGCTGTATAGTCATTGTACTGTCCAAATGTATTCCGCTGTGGGTGTTGGCTTGTAACCCATTCTGAGCTACTGGGAAGACGGGATAGAAATCTAATTAAATAAATAAATAAAATTTTGGTAATTTGATATTAAGCTCCAATTCATATCCAGATTTTTAGAAAATTGTTAAAAACATACTTATTTGATAATTTTTTTAAAACTGGGATTATAATTCACTGTGAATGTACAGTATTTTCTTATTTTGTTAACCGCACTGAACTTCAACATAGTTGCAGTATGTAAGTGAATTATGTCATAACATCCGAAGCTGCCATATAGGTTGGTTGTACTGTTTATTTCATATCTTTGGGGGGGTGGTAGGGGCTCAGTGACCACTGGGCGAGTAAGAGGGGGGTCATGCCTTAATCCCTCCAGTGGTCTGGTCAGTTTGGATACTTTTTTGGCACATATTCCTTATCAAAACAGATCTAGCCTCAAACATCCGATGTTTCCCTGGATATTTTTCTACAATGTTCCATTATTGCAGAAAACTGTCCAAATCATAAGCCTGCCCTAGTCCCATCTAAAACACACACACCACCCTCCCCTTTTGAAATTTGGGTGCACTGTATATGAACTGCATAGAAAACTGGCTAAAAATGGGTTTTGAAAATAGTGATTTGGACATTTTACCAACAAAAACATCCATCTGCCGCTTTGTGCCACTTTTTATGTGGTTTTCTCTCTCAAAAATGAGCAATTAGGTTCACACCTGCTCAAACCTAAATTAAAGGAACATATTTTTGATGTTACACTCATATTCTATAAATAAAGGTAGGCAGCTACATTTGTTTATAGAGTATGCCGTTATCAGAGAGCAATTCTATAATAGAGCACTTACATGAAATGTAAAAAATCAGGACCTTAGGCCCCTTCCAGTCCACCATGATGCACCGGGAGGGGAAAAGGCTGCCATTTTGAAGAAGCGGCCCTTTGAAGCAGGAGGGAGTGGGCATCTCTCCTGCCTGATTTTCTATGAAAAGTACGGGAGGGTGGTGTCAGGGTGGAGGATTCTCGAGTTGGGAGGGCTGATCTGAACACACCCCCCCCAGCCCACACACCCCCCCCAGCCCACTAGACTACCAGGATTTTGTGGGAAGGGGAGGGGTGATCAGAAGGCAGGGGCACTTGATGTCAGGAGGATGTCAAGGGGTCCTGATTTTGGTGGTAGGGGAGAGGGCACATGTGCATGGCAGGGGGGGTGTGGAAGTGTGCCTCCACCTCGATCACCCCCTTCCTTCTCTACGCCACTGACAGGTAGCACCAGGACAGAAAGTAGTCTAAAATAGATGTTCCAAAGTTAATTTCCCTGAAGTTGTTACGTTTCATTTAATAAGGCCTCCTTTTATTAAACTGCACTAGCAGATTTTAGTGCCGGGAGCCACACTGCTCCTGAATAGGAACTCTATGAGTGCCGGGAGCAGCGTGTGCAGCGGGAGCAGAGTGGCTCCCCGCGCTAAAAACTGCTATCACAGTTTAATAAAATAGGGTATAAGTCAGTGGCGTACCAAGGGGGGCAGGGGGGGAGCGATCCACCCCGGGTGCAGCCTTAGGGGGAGTGCACAGCCGGACAGGTCTGGAAAATTCCTGGCCTGCGACGGCACTCAGTGGCATCGGCGCCCCCCCCCCCCCCGCCCCGCGACAGCACTCAAGTTTGGCTTCCTTTTCCCGCCATCAGTAGAACTTCAGATCGGCAACAGGTGCTTAGTCAAAAGCTTCCTCTGACTGAACTGCCTGGGCAGAAACAGGAAGCTGAGTCAGGGGAAGCTTTTGACTGAGTACCTGTTGCCGATCTGAAGTTCTGCTGATGCCGGGAGAAGGAGGCCGAACTTGAGTGCTGTCGCGGGGCAGGGGGGCGCCGATGCTGCTGAGTGCTGTCGCAGCCCAGGAATTTTCCGGACCTGTCCGGCTGTGCACCCCCCCTAAGGCTGCACCCGTGGTCCCGCCCCCCCCTTTGGTACGCCACTGGTATAAGTTTCATCAGGGGACTCAGGTAACAAAACCTTTACAAAAGACATATAAATAAGAGCAACATATTAGAATGTAAATTATACATGCTAAAATAAATAAAATATCTATCTATCTATGCAGGAAAATGAACCTAAACATAAAAAGGTGGATATTCAGCCCATGGCAGTCAGCAACCTTTTAAAAGCTGACAGCTGTGGGCAAAATTAGCTCCAGATATTCAGCTCCAGGGTGCTGACCGCCAGACCTTATGGGGTCCTGCCGGAAGTGAGCATACATAATTTTGGCACGCCAATGCTGGTTTGCGCTACTATTCTGTAATGGAATATGGTTGCCCAGATGCTATTTTAGATGCCATTATAATATTGGCTCAAACCATGTTACATCATGAAGCCAAAATGTATGAGCCCATTTATAAAATTGCCACCATAGTATATAAGACTTCACAATAAAAAAAAATGTCCTTACAGATTATATGAGTAAGCCTACAAGGAGCTTTAAAATATCCACCTCCCTCAGCACGAGGAATAAAGAGGGAGATACGAATTAAGGGAATACTGTAAATAGTGAGTAAACTTCTCTTCTTTTATCTTCCTGATTGTATGAATCATCCAAGTGCCTTTAAAGTGAGAATGCTGAATTAAACATATGTATAAACTCTAACTACCAATTTAATGGCAGCTGTTGAGTACAGGAAAAAATACAGCACCGGCACTGGTTACCAAAAAAGAAATATGTTTAAAGGAAGCAGACGGAGCTATTAAGAAAACAACTGCAGTGTGTGTTCATACAAGAGGATGTTACTTCCTTGCCACTCTGTGAATGTCTCTCTCACACAACATGAACAAAAAAACTTCCACAGCTGAAACCTAGTTAAAAAGCTGTGGACCCTGCTGGCTCAACCTCTGGACCAGGTGATGTACTAGCCTAAGGCATCAGTGATAAAGGGTACCAAAATCCCAGTCTAGTCTGCCTTCAAACTTCCAGAGGAATAGATGCTGGAATAGGATTTTGGCAGTGCCCTGAGCCAGTGCCTCATCTGGTCCAGCAGGAGAGGGAGATCATAGGTAAGGGGGGGGAGGGAAGGAGAGAGATACAAGTTTGCAGGGGTGATGATGGTGAAAAGTCAAAGGGATAACTGAATTATAAAGTGTCGATGTGATGGGTGAGAAACTTTTAGTCAAAAAAGAGATGACGGTATTGAGAGTACAGTATATGTTTGGATAGCTGTATGACCATGGAAAAATAAATACTGAAAATGATTTGGATGGGCTATATGGAATTGCAATTGTGATATAGATTAAAACCTATGTTACCAGCATATGATTTCCTGTGGTGCAAGCAGTACATTACATTAGTGATTTCTATTCCGCCATTACCTTGCGGTTCAAGGCGGATTACATCCAAACTAAAACAAAAATTACATTCAAAATTTGAAGGAATAGAATAAGCGATGACATAGAATTTTTAAGGTAATATATGTTGGGTAAAGAGTTACCAAAGGGAAGTGGAGATCTTTAGGAGATAAGAATAGGGTGAAATTATGGGTTTTAGATAACGTTTGGTAGATAAAAGAGTATTAGAGAGATCTAAGCGTAGAGTGTTGGATATTGGGTTGGGATTGGTTGTGCTGGATAGGTTTTATGTGTTTTTTGAAGAGTATGGTTTTAATATCTCTCCTGAAGGCTTTGTAGTCTGTAGTCGAAGATAACAGAGTGGTGATTTGTCTGTCCAGTTTAGCTGCTTTGGAGGCTATTAGGTTATCATAAAGTTTTTTTCGTTTGACATCTTTGGATGATGGGTGAGTGAATAGTGAGTGGGATCTTCTGTGTCTGGTTGAGGAGGATTGATTTAGTCGGTTATTCCAGTAGGTTGGGATTTCTCCGTTGAGAGCCTTGTAAGTAAGCAGTAGAATTTGAAGTGCACTCTCGCTTCTATTGGAAGCCAGTGTGAGTCATGATATGCCTCTGTGATATGGTCATATTTTTTTAGGAAATAGACAAGTCTCAGGGCTGTATTCTGTATTGTCTGCAATTGCTTCATCATGGTCGCAGGACAAGGTAGGTATAGTATGTTGCAGTAATCTATCATCTCAGTAATACTAAGGGCTCCTTTTACAAAGGTGCATTAGGGCCTTAACACGCGGAATAGCCACTACCGCCCCCTCTCGAGCAGGCGGTAGTTTTTTGGGTAGCGCGCACTATAGCGCACGCTGATCCGGTGCGTGCGCTAAAAACACTAGCGCACCTTTGTAAAAGGAGCCCTAAGTAGAGTGGACTATTGCAATTCTCTTTATTTGGGAGTTACTAAAGTGAAGATGAGGGCACTGCAGATGTTAATTAACTCTGCCGCAAGATTGATTACCGGGATTTCAAGAATGACTCATATAACCCCAGTGTTGAAACAACTGCATTGGTTACCTATGCAGCAGAGAGTACAGTTTAAGATTTGTTCAATCATACAGCAAATCTTATATCACATTTCTCCAATGGCACTAAAGGGTTGGGGTTTTTTTTTAAATCTATCAACCCAGAAAATGTTTGAGATCTGAAAATAGTATGAAGTTGAGTTTGAAGGGTAAGATGTTAGTTTCTAATGTTAAGATTGGGTCAACAATGCTGTCTGTGGCTGGCGCCAAGCTCAAGAATGCGCTGCCCGGTATTCTGCAATTCTGTGATGTGAGACTGAACTTTAAGAAAATGTTGAAAATGCAATTATTTCTCAATGTCTTCATGTGCTAATGCTATTTTCTGTTAATGCTTTCCCGCCCTGTAAATGTTTATATGGGATTTTGTCTTTCCATCTTGTAGGATGAATTTAAAAGGTTTTAATAATAATATCGTTAGTTAATGTTTTATTGTGTTTGTCTTGCTGAAACATGTTTAGCATTTTTAAATATGTATGCATGTAATTTTGTAAACCACATAGGTGTCCTTTTATCAAGCCGTGCTAGTGGGTTTAGCGCGTCAGACATTTCAACATGCGCTAATCTCCGTGGCCGGCTAAAAAACTAACGCCTGCTCAATGCAGGTGTTAGCGGCTAGCGCGGCAGGCGGTTTAACGCGTGTTAAACCCCTACTGCAGCCTGATAAAAGGACCCCATAGTTTTTATGCGGTATATAAATTTTTAAATAAATAAATATTACTATTTATCATGGGGCTCATAATCGAAAGAGAAATACGTCCAAAAACGGGCCTAAGTCGGCACTTGGACGAACATTTCTCAAATACGTCCAAGTGCCGATACTAAAAACGGATTTTGGACGTATTTCTAAACGACCTAGGCCTTCATAGTGCCGCTGAATGAGCAAAGCTAAACAGGGCGTTTTGGGAGGAGTGTCGAGGGCGGGAGTTGGGCCGGCTTAGACTTAGTCGTACAGCATGTATAACCAATACAGCCCACGATCGATGGAACTTGGACGTTGTGACTTAGACCATCTAAAACATGGTCTAAGTCACAAAAACCCACCTAAACTCACCAGAGAAGCACTGAAAACACATAATACAGACCTCCACACACTACCCCAGTGATCACCAACCCTCCCCCCCACACCCATAAAAATTTTATTGACAACTTTAAAATTTAGCCTCCAGACCATCATCACCTGGCCGCCTGGCATAGGAAAGCCTAGTCGTCCAGCACAGAGGCGGCTTAAGTCATCTTGGGAGTGGTTTAGGGACCCATAGAGAGGAGGACCCATGCCCATAAGCCCCTGTAATCACTGCATTGATATTTAAACATGTGCACTGCCCTATACACCCCCAAAACCCTTTTTTACTGGCATATAAGTGGCTTCTGCAGCCATAAGGGCTATTGGGGTGGTAAATAAGTGGGTCTAGGGGATTCTGGAGGTGGTTTGGGGGGGCTCACCATGACCTATAAGGGAGCTGTAGTGAAGAAAGACATGGCACCCTTTTTGCGAAGTTCACAGCAGTGCCCCGTAAGGTACCCCACTATTTAGGTGGCATGTCTGGGTGTGCAGTCCATCACTTTGCAGACCCCTCCCATGTCCAACAGGGCTTGTTCTAGGCATTTTGGACTTGGACGAAAAGTTGGACGAAATTGTGGTATAAAGATGGACGATTTAGCGACTTGGACGATCAGATCGCAGGACGTATAATTAGGTGATTTTCAAAACAAAAAAAGTTGAACGTATTTTTTGAAAATGTGTCTTAAGCTGTTTTTTACTTTGAACAACTTGCGAGATGGACATAAACGGACTTAGACATCCCTTTCGATTATGCCCCTCTATTTCTTTAGTGCCACCAGATGCATGCAACGTTATACATTAAAATACAAGAGTTGGCTAAGGGCACCACAGCCCCTTGAGCCCTGGTAGCCTTGTTAAGGGGCATTTACAGGAGGTCATATAATGATGTAAGAAATAGTGGTGGAAAATATTAAGGGCTCCTTTTACGAAGTTGCGCTAGCGGTTTTAGCACACGCACCGGATTAGCGCACGCTATAGCACATGCTAGCCGAAAATCTACCGCCTGCTCAAAAGGTGGCGGTAGCGGCTAGCACGCAGGACAATTTAGCACACGCTATTCCGCACATTAAGGCCCTAGCACACCTTTCTAAAAGGAGCGCTAAGTGACAGCATCCAAGCACAACTCACTCCTGAAGCATCAAGGTTCAAATTTTCTTAAAAAATTGATACAATCGCTTATCTGGACTTCTAAGTGAGTTACAAGTAAAAAAAAGAAAGGGGGACTAAAATGAACATCAATTAAAAATTTAACAACAAAAATTTAAAACAGTATTAAATGGATAAAACATAACTAACATGAAATGAAAGGTAAATGTGTAAGAAATGCAATTGAGATAGTAATGGAAAACAATCAAGGGAAGCACAAGAGCAAGCAACAACCTCCAGATTTAAAGCATGTTTGTATTTATGAACTGCTGGAATTAGACTTGCTTTGTATGCAAATGTGAATTGGATTGGCTATTTACTTTAGAATCAATCATTTGATTGGACGTCTTTTGTTTTTTTAACCGGTGAATATTGTTTCGTCTTGATTTACTGATATTTTATATTGGGGGGGATGTTTATGATGTTGTCCAGACATGTATACGTTATACGTGGAAATCGCAGGGAAACAAGATTTTATGTGTGTGATATGGAAACCGCATAGTTGTATGCGGCATATAAATTTTTAAATAAATAAATGACTAAGGGTTCCTTTTACGAAGCCGCGCTAGCGGTTTTAGCGCATGTAGCTTTTCAGTGCATGCTAAACCCACACTACACGGCTAGAACTAACGCCAGCTCAATGCCAGCAGTTTAGCCAGCAGTTTAGTGCACACTATTATGCGCGTTAAACCGCTAACGCGGCTTCATAAAAGGAGTCCTAAGTTCTAAGGAATGATAATTGATTTTATTTTATCGACCCTTAAGCATACACATCCAGGATGGGTGGGATGAGGGAGGGTTTTGCATTGGAATTTCATTTGGGGAATATATGGAGGTTTCCTGTAGGTATGTACTTTTTCTGATTATTTGATGGGGAGGGGGGAAATGGTTGTACATTAATGTCTGTAAGTTAATGTGCATTTCGTGTAAACTTATGTATATTGAAATTGTTTGTGTATACTATAGTAGTTTGGAAATTTAATAAAGATTTACAAAAAAACCAAGAACCAATCAATAATCGACACTGATTTGAGTTTACCCATGGATCTGTTATAGTGCATTGCTCAAAAGGGGGTGAGGCCATGGGATGGGTATGGCTGGTCAGGGTCATTCCAGAAATTAGGCACAATGATAGAGGACAGTATTATTTATGTGCCAGAGGTTGTGATAAGAGCAGATAGTGTAGCTGGTTTTAAGAGAAGTTTGGGCAATTTCCTGGAGGAAAAGTCCATAGTCTGTTATTGAGAAAGACATGGGGGAAGCCACTGCTTGCCCTGGATCGGTAGCATGGAATATTGCTACTCCTTGGGTTTTGGCTAGGTACTAGTGACCTGGATTGGCCACTGTGAGAATGGGCTACTGAGCTTGATGGACCCTTGGTGTGACCCAGTAAGGCTATTCTTATGTTCTTATACCCAACTTCCATTAGTTGCACGCCAGCATTTATACCAGGTTTCAGCAGGTGCAAGTACTCGTGTCCAAACCTAGGTGTGAGATTTGAGCTAAGCTAGTGTTCTGTGAAGAGCACCATTTGCAGAATTCTAGTTTAGCTCAGGTATTTCCGTGCCCACTTGTAGACTTTCCCTCCCCATCCTACCCAAAAAAAGTCTGTTATCAAAAAGCAATGCATACATGAAACCTGTATGTGAAAAAACAGTCTCATAAACACTGGGCTGTGAAGATACAGCTTACCATAAAAAGTATAAGGGGACATACTGTATTATAAGCAGCCCTAAAATTCTCATTTCCCTCTTCCTTCTCTTTATGTAAGTAAATGTAAGTAATTATTTCTTTCATAGGTACTATAGTTAGATTGTGAGCCCATTGGGACAGAGAGGGAAATTCAAAGTACCTGATTCGATTTTTGGCCATTACTTAAGTCAATTTAATTGTTTTGTAAACCGCTTTCAATCCTTTGGGAGAGTTAACGGTATATAAGACACCACATTAAATTAAATCAAATTAAAACTACAAGTTAAATGGAACTAGAGCAGTGGTCTCAAACTCACGGCCCGGGGGCCACATGCGGCCCGCCAGGTACTATTTTGAGGCCCTTGGTATATTTATCATAATTACAAAAGTAAAATAAAACAGTTTCTTGATCAAATGTCTCTTTAGCTATAAATGACAATATTATTATTAAGACTTAGCCAAAAGAAAAGATTTATAAACTATAAAGAGTTTTACCTCATGCAAAATTGTCATTTCTGTAATAAGACATTAACTATTTTTTCTGAGGCCCTCCAAGTACCAAATCCAAAATGTGGCCCTGCAAAGGGGTTGAGTTCGAGACCACTGAACTAGAGCATAAGATTAGCCATAGTGGGTCAGACTGGTGGTCCATATAGCCCAGTTTCCTGTTTTCAACAGTGGCCAATCCAGTTCACAAGTACTAGGCATTATAGATATAAGTCACTTTGCTTATAAATCTAACTATAAAATGTGTTTACTACCAAAACTTTTTCTGTATGATATAAAATATTTTATAAGAATGTTTATTCTGATGTTAATCAAATTTCAAAACATATTCATAGCTTAAATTGTCAAAACAATATCTTGAACAAAATCCTTACAGAGTAAATTGAAAAAAGTATGAATATATTTTAACTAATGTGTTTGAAATGAAATAAACAGCCTAAAAAGCAGGTGAGTATGAAGTATGGGAAAAAACAAAATATAAGTATGGGGAAAAAAAATTACAA